>NC_091285.1:571227094-571530983 GCF_032444005.1 Ranitomeya imitator
GCTGGAAGCTCTGAGAAGCAAAGGGGTGCACCGCCGTGCTGTTAGTTCGGCACGGTGGGTCTTTTTGCCCCTTTGCGTGGTTTTCGTTTTAGGGTTTTTTGTAGACTGCATAGTTCTCTTTGCTATCCTCGCTCTGTCTAGAATATCGGGCCTCACTTTGCTGAATCTATTTCATTCCTACGTTTGTCTTTTCATCTTGCTAACAGTCATTATATGTGGGGGGCTGCCTATTCCTTTGGGGTATTTCTCTGAGGTAAGTCAGGCTTGTATTTCTATCTTCAGGCTAGTCAGCTCCTCAGGCAGTGCCGAGTTGCATAGGTAGTGATAGGCGCAATCCACTGCTGCTTATAGTTGTGTGAGGATAGATCAGGTACTGCAGTCTACAGAGATTCCACGTCTCAGAGCTCGTCCTATTGTTTTTGGTTATTGCCAGATCTCTGTATGTGCGCTGATTACTGCACGCTGTGTTGCCTGATTGCCGGCCATAACAAGGATGGAAACACATGGTGCAGGATGGAGACATGGGGCAGGATGGAGACATGGGGCAGGATGGAAACACATGGTGCAGGATGGAGGCAGATGGTGCAGGATCATGGGTCATTATGGAGACACATGGTGCAGGATCAAGGGGCAGGATAGAAACATGGGGCAGGATGGAGACACATGGTGCAGGATCATGGGGCAAGATGGATACGATGGAGGCAGATGGGGCAGGATCATGGGACAGATGGGGCAGGATCATGGGACAGATGGGACAGGATGCCACATCACATGAGGGCAGGATGGGAGAACATATAGAGCCAGGATGGGAGAATATATGGCTGGAGCCAGGAATGAGACACACGGGAGCCAGGTTGGGGGATATTATTATCATAGGGGCTAATTAAGGGATATTTTTACTGCAGTGATGTAGTTATTTTATTTTTTGAGGATACTGTTTTAAATGGGTGGTGGTCCTGTTACTGTGCAGAGTAACACTGTTGCCTTTTTTCTTCATCTGGTGTAGTGTAGAAGTTGGAAAACAATTAATGTGCTCTTCAAGTGGTGCTCTAGATAACTATGTTATTTCCTGCAGAGACAAGCTATGGCTGGAAGAAGTGATGGTGGTTTGTGCTGGATGAAGATGAAAGGTGAAGATGAAGAACTTCACCTAGAAACATCACTGGTGAGTCAGTGTGTTACCTGTACACTGACACTATACACTGTATACTATATACAGAGGTCCTGTGTACAATGTCACCAGTGATCACTGTATTACCTTTACACGGACACTATATACAGAGCTCCTGCGTATAATGTCACTGGTAATCTCTGTATTACCTGTAAATAGCCACTGAATACTAAGTACAGATCTCATGTGCATAATGGCACTTATGGTGATATTAGTATTGTGTTTTATATTAATGATCAATATTGTAGTATTCAGTCACTATGTGGTGGTAATATGTTGTCTGGCCATGGTGTGGCTGTATTTGTTCCTTGTATATGGTATTATAGGTCACTATGTGGTGGTAATATGGTGTCTGGTCATGGTGCAGTGGTATTTGTCCCTTGTATGTGATATTACTGGTCATTTTAAAAATTGAAAAATAAACAAAAATATACCTAAATTGTATTGCATATTTTAACAAATGTTTAATAGGTTACAGTAGAGTAGGGCCCGGCAAAAAGAGTCGTGGTGGCAGATTAAAAATTATTTTGGCCAAAACAAAAGCTGCTGGCTATGTTTGTGATTTGGTGCTGGGAATTGTTTCTTTATGTTACTGTATGATTGGGGAGAAGTGGAGTTTTTCCAAGAGAGAGCAGTGGGACTGTGGACTGTTTGAGGGGTGGAGGCGGGGTTGGGTTGGAGCCTGGGTGGAGTCTCAAGGGGGCCCCAAAATTCCTAGTGGCAGCCCTTTCTCCCAGGGCACGCACTGTGCGCTGCGAAGATTCACCGGTTTCTGAGCTATTGTAGAATTTACAATTGATATCACTCATATAATGTAAGAAGTGAAATCTTTGGCATTGTACTATACCTATATTTCTCTTCTGTATCTGTGCATCATGTATCGTGGTATGTGATAAAGGGACCCATCGAGACTCTTACCCGGGACCCACAAAAACCTGGAGCCGACTCTGAACCCGGAGCGACTCTACTTTTAACTGCATCAGCGTGTGCAGTGGTTTTTGGATAGAGATTACTTTCAGTAACAGCGCTGTCATCTGCTGAGGTTCCCCTACATCCAATATTAGGGTGCGCCACCATATTTGCAATCAGGGTTACATGGTTATGGGCCCACTCAGGAGTTTCACGCCCACTGAACCAATCTTCTAGCTACCCATCTGATGGGTATTGTCTTCTTTGTGGGTCTTCTCAGTCCATATGACTCACTATGATCATTTTATATACATGTTCCAAAACTTGGAATAAATTCTTCTTATGAAAGACAGGCGGTAGCAGAACGTATTTCCACTGTACAAATGAGCATCTGTCAGTAACATCTGGTTCTTCCTCTGCTCAGCCACAAAATCAGGATGCAATCCAGTTAAAACCCTGAGCATGGCTTCAATTTGTTATGAAAACTGTCAGAATTAGCAAACCAATTCCTGCTTCTCATAGCGGCTGTTTGTGAACACAAGTTGAAGGGCTGGGTAAAATGAGGAAATCTTGGTCAGGAACAAATCGGTTATGAAACCAAACACTGGAGATCAGAGATCAGATGCAGTGGTGGTAAATCTGTCACTATATTCTTTATAAATCCAACCTCTGGTATAACATTAAGCTGGTGTCACAGTACACATAGCCTCATGTTTCACGTGACCAAGAGAGGACTAGAGAACTCAAGTGTAAGTCAGTGCAGGACTAGATAAAATGTAATAATGTAGTCATGAAGATAACGAGTATATATGAGGTGTAGGGGGCTCATCCTGCTGCCCCGCTCTAGTGACTATTTCTAGAGAAATGCAGATTGGAAGTAGGAGGACAAGTTTGTAGTGTGACGGAAAACTTGATGTAGCTTTTTTTCTTCTTGAATTTTCAGCGATGTATAGTTAATGATAAGATGCCATTTCCAATCTAAGTCACTTCAGCAATTGTGCAAACGACCATCTTCTTAATGGGAATTTATCATTAGGTATTTGCCACCTGATCTGAGAGCAGCATGATGTAGAGGCAGAGACCCTGATTGCAGAGATGTGCTACTTACTGGGCTGGTTAGTGTAGATTTGATACAACCACATTTTTCCAGCAGGCCATGTAGTCCTACATGTTCATGAGCAGAGATAGCTGAACCTGAACAGTAAAGGGGTCCAGACCAAGCATCTACTGTTCGGCAAGGACACCAAACACGGACTTCACCCGGAAGTCTGTTTTACTGTTCGGGTTCGGCCCCCCCAAACATCGGGTGTTTCTCATACTGTCATTTGCATGACAGCGTGAGAAACACCAAAGGCTCTGATCGGAGGTAAAAAGTTAACCACCGGTCACTGGCGTCAGGCTGATGGAACTACTACTCCCATCAGCATATGCTTTCTGCCGCTAATAACAGCGAGAGCAGGCGCAGCTGGTTGGAGTATTCATCAGCCAACACCTGCACTTTAAATTAATAATTAAAAAAAAAATAGGCATGGGTTCCCCTGTATTTTTGATAACCAGCAAGGCAAAACTGACAGCTCTCAGCATTAGCAATGTTAGTTATCAAGAATAGAGGGGTCCCCATGCAGTTTTTTTTTTTAAATTTAATTATTTAAATAATTTTTTTTTTTTAAAAAAGCATTTTTGAGAACCAGCCAAGCTAAAGCAGACACAGGGGGCTGGTATTCTCAGGCTGGTAAGAGGCCATGGATATTGCCCCCAGCCTAAAAATAGCAGCCTGCAGCCACCCAGAAAAGGCGCATCTATTAGATGCGGGACCTATTGGACCTTGAAATGCTTCTTACGGAGCCACTCTTTAGTTGCCCTGGCTGTGTGTTTCGAGTCATTGATCAGGTCCTCCCATGTAGTACTGGCATGATTCCTGACCTTTCTCAGAATCATCCTTACCCCACAAGGCGAGATCTTGCATGGAGCCCCAGTCCAAGGAAGATTGACAGTCATCTTGTGTTTCTTCCATATTTTTTTTTAAACTCTTTTTATTGAAAGATTCCAAAAGATAAAGTTATAAACATATAATATCAATCTGGTCAGAATGATCCAAACAGTCACCCTTTATAATAACATGTAGGTAACATTACACTCTCAATAATAGAGTAAACAAATTAAAAAAAATGAACAAACAATATAGAACATAGCATATTTGGATCATTTCCATTATGAAGCATTGCACACTCAAATGAATTAACAGGTTCTCTATCAAAATTCAGATCACGTACCAAGTTGGGTCATAATAAAAGTACAAAAGCAAAAGAAAAAAGTGAGCTGCACAGCTTTCCTTCTTCCGGCAGATCAGCAGCAGTGAGTGGTGACAGACTAACTTCAGTATAGGGGGTGCTCGCATGGAAGATAGATGCAAACATGTAGATAAGAACAGAAAATGCGGCAGCACTCACCCATCTGTGGTCCAATTCTTTATTCAAAACATGAAAAAATACAGCCTTGCGGTCTGAGGGAGTGCAGATGGACGGGAGGTGAGCAGGTGAACGACGACGGCCGTTTCGCGCTGATCCAAGCGCTTCTACGGGTCTGGTTCAGTGCGAAACGGCCGTCGTCGTTCACCTGCTCACCTCCCGTCCATCTGCACTCCCTCGGACCGCAAGGCTCTATTTTTTCATGTTTTGAATAAAGAATTGGACCACAGATGGGTGAGTGCTGCCGCATTTTCTGTTCTTATCTACATAATAAAAGTACACTCTTGCAGTTAAGGCTACTTTCACACTGGTGTTTTTTTTAATACGTCGCAATGCGTCGTTTAGAGGAAAAAACGCATCCTGCAAAGTTGTTTGCAGGATGCGTTTTTGCCCCATAGAGTTACATTACTGAGGCATTGCGACGTATTGACACACGTCGCAACCGTCTTGCGACGCTTGCGCCGTGTTGTGGCAGACCGCCGGGAGCAAGAAACGTTAAATGTAACATTTTTTGCAGCCGATGGACCGCTTTTCCTGACCGCGCATGCGCGGCCGGAACTCCGCCCCCACCTCCCCGCACCTCACAATGGGGCAGCGGATGTGCTGGAGAAATGGATCCGCTGCACCCGTTGTGCGGCACAACAAACGCTAGCGTCGGAATCTCGGCCTGACGCAATGCAACGGGCCGAATCCGACTCTAGTGTGAAAGTAGCCTTACATGCATCATCACCTTCCATATGTTGACAGGGACAACATCAGTGTTCATATCGTGAGATGAAGTCATGGCATTAGGGAATAGATGCATTAAGGGTGAATAACACCACCTCTCCCATAGCTTACGGAATTTCTGAGGGCATCTTCTATTTCTATATTATATATTCTCATATGGTATTATATCATTCACCATTTTTTCTACTGATTAACCCCTTAAGTCCCAAGGGTGGTTTGCACGTTAATGACCAGGCCAATTTTTACAATTCTGACCACTGTCCCTTTATGAGGTTATAACTCTGGAACGCTTCAACCGATCCCGGTGATTCTGACATTGTTTTGTCGTGACATATTGTACTTCATGAAACTGGTAAAATTTCTTTCATATTACCTGCGTTAATTTTCCAACTTTGAATTTTTATGCCCTTAAATCGCACAGATATGTCACACAAAATACTTAATAAGTAACATTTCCCACATGTCTACTTTACATCAGCACAATTTTGGAACCCAAATTTTTTTGTTAGGGAGTTATAAGGGTTAAAAATTGACCAGCAATTTCTTAGTTTTACAACACCATTTTTTTAGGGACCACATCACATTTGAAGTCATTTTGAGGGGTCTATATGATAGAAAATAACCAAGTGTGACACCATTCTAAAAACTGCACCCCTCAAGGAGCTCAAAACCACATTCAAGAAATTTATTAACCCTTCAGGTGTTTCACAGGATTTTTTGGAATATTTAAAAAAAAAAATGAACATTTAACTTTTTTCACAAAAAATTTAATTCAGCTCCAATTTGTTTTAGTTTACCAAGTGTAACAGGAGAAAATGGAACCCAAAAGTTGTTGTACAATTTGTCCTGAGTACGCTGATACCTCATATGTGGGGGTAAACCACTGTTTGGGCGCGTGGGAGTGCTCGGAAGGGAAGGAGCGCCATTTGACTTTTCAATGCAAAATTGACTGGAATTGAGATGGAATGCCATGTTGCGTTTGGAGAGCCACAGATGTGCCTAAACATTGAAACCCCCCACAAGTGACATCACTTTGGAAAGAAGACCCCCTAAAGAACTTATCTAGATGTGTTGTGAGAGCTTTGAACCCCCAAGTGTTTCACTATAGTTTATAACGTAGAGCCGTGAAAATAAAAATTCTTTTTTTTTCCACAAAAATTCTTTTTTTAGCCCACAGTTTTATATTTTCCCAACGGTAACAGGAGAAATTGGACCCGAAAAGTTGTTGTCCAATTTGTCCTGTGTACGCCGATACCCCATATGTGGGTGGAAACCACCGTTTGGGCGCATGGCAGAGCTCAAAAGGGAAGGAGCACCATTTGGAATGCAGACCTAGATGAATTGGTCTGCAGGCGTTACGTTGCATTTGCAGAGCCCCTGATGTACCTAAACAGTAGAAACCCCAAACAAGTTACATAGTTACATAGTTATTAAGGTTGAAGGAAGACTTTAAGTCCATCTAGTTCAACCCATAGCCTAACCTAACATGCCCTAACATGTTAATCCAGAGGAAGGCAAAAAAAAACCATGTGGCAAAGAGTAAGCTTCACATTGGGGAAAAAAATTCCTTTCCAACTCCACATACGGCAATCAGACTAATTCTCTGGATCAACACCCTATCAAGGAATCTAGTGTATATACCCCGTAACATTATACTTTTCCAGAAAGGTATCCAGTCCCCTCTTAAATTTAAGTAACAAATCACTCATTACAACATCATACGGCAGAGAGTTCCATAGTCTCACTGCTCTTACAGTAAAGAATCCGCGTCTGTTATTATGCTTAAACCTTCTTTCCTCCAGACGTAGAGGATGCCCCCTTGTCCCTGTCTCAGGTCTATGATTAAAAAGATCATCAGAAAGGTCTTTGTACTGTCCCCTCATATATTTATACATTAACATAAGATCACCCCTTAGTCTTCGTTTTTCCAAACTAAATAGCCCCAAGTGTAATAACCTATCTTGGTATTGCAGACCCCCCAGTCCTCTAATAACCTTGGTCGCTCTTCTCTGCACCCGCTCCAGTTCAGCTATGTCTTTCTTATACATCGGAGACCAGAACTGTGTACAGTAATCTAAGTGTGGTCAAACTAGTGACTTGTATAGAGGTAAAATTATGTTCTCCTCATGAGCATCTATGCCTCTTTTAATGCATCCCATTATTTTATTTGCCTTAGTAGCAGCTGCCTGACCCCATATTGGAAACTAGACCCCCAAGGAACTTATCTAGATGTGTTGTGAGAACTTTGAACCCCCAAGTGTTTCACTACAGTTTGTAACGCAGAGCCATGAAAATAAAAAATAGTTTTTTTCCCACAAAAATGTTTTTTTAGCCCCCCAAATTTTTATTTTTCCAAGGGTAACAAGTGAAATTGGACCCCAAAAGTTGTCCAATTTGTCCCATATGTTGGGTTAAACCCATGTTTGGGCGCATGGGAGAGCTCAAAAGGGAAGGAGCACTGTTTTACTTTTTCAACGCAGAATTGGCTGGAATTGAGATCGGACGCCATGTCGCGTTTGGAAAGCCCTGATGTGCCTAAACAGTGGAAACCCCCAATTGTAACTGAAATCCTAACCCAAACACACCCCTAACCCTAATCCCAACCACACCCCTAACCCCAAACACACCCCTAACCCAAACACACCCCTCACCCTAATCCCAACCCTAACCACACCCCTAACTCCAACACAGCCCCAACCTTAACCCTAACTTTAGCCCCAACCCTAACTGTAGCCTTAAACCCTAGCCCCAACGCAAACCCTAGCCCCAACCCTAACCCTAGCCCTAATCCTAGCTCTTACCCTAATCCTAACCCTATCCCTAACCCTAATGGGAAAATGGAAATAAATACATTTTTTAAATTTTAGTATTTTCCCTAACTAAGGGGGTGATGAAGGGGGGTTTGATTTAGCGGATTTTTATGATTGGAAGCTGTCACACACTAAAAGATGCTTTTTATTGCAAAAAATAGCTTTTGCGTCTCGACATTTTGAGAGCTATAATTTTTCCAGATTTTGGTCCACAGAGTCATGTCAGGTCTTGCTTTTTGCGGGACGAGTTGACGTTTTTATTGGTAACATTTTTGGGCACATGATATTTTTTGATCGCCTTTTATTCCGATTTTTGTGAGGCAGAATGACCAAAAACAGGCTATTCATGAATTACTTTTGTGGGGGCGTTTATACTGTTCCGCGTTTCATAAAATTGATAAAGCAGTTTTATTCTTCGGGTGAGTACGATTACAGTGATACCTCATTTATATCATTTTTTTATATTTTGGCGCTTTTATACGCTAGAAACTATTTTATAGAAAAAATAATTATTTTTGCATCGCTTTATTCTGAGGACTATAACTTTTTTATTTTTTCGCTGATGATGCTATATGGTGGCTCGTTTTTTGCGGGACAAGATGACGTTTTTAGCGGTATCATGGTTATTTATATCCGTCTTTTTGATCGCGTGTTATTTCACTTTTTGTTCGGCAGTATGATAATAAAGCGTTGTTTTTTGCCTCTTTTTTTTTACGGTGTTCACTGAAGGGGTTAACTAGTGGGACAGTTTTATAGGCCGGGTCGTTACGGACACGGCGATACTAAATATGTGTACTTTTATTGTTTTTTATTTTATTTATATAAAGAAATGTATTTATGGGAACAATATATATTTTTTTCTTTATTTAGGAATTATTATTTTATTTTTTTTATACATCTAAATTTTTTTTTTTTACATTATCACATTGTCCCAGGGGGGGACATCACTATATAGTGACAGATCGCTGATCTGACACTTTGCAGAGCACTGTGTCAGATCAGTGATCTGACATGCACTGCTCCTGGCTTACTAGCACCTGCTCTGAGCAGGCGCTTCTAAGCCACCTCCCTGCAGGACCTGGAAGTAGTCCTGCGGCCATTTTGGATCTGGGGCCTGCAGGAAGGAGACGCTCGGTACAAGGTGAGCACATCACCTTGTACCGAGGGTCTCATGGAAACACCCAGGGAGCCCCCCCCCTGCGCGATGCTTCCCTATGACCCCGGAACGCTGCAATTACGTTTGATCGCAGTGTGCCGGGGGTTAATGTGCCGGTGCGGTCCATGACCCTTCCTGTCACATAGTGCCAGATGTCAGCTGCAATAGTCAGCTGACACCCGGCCGCGATCGGCCGCACTCCCCCCGTGAGCGCGGCCGATTGCATATGACGTACTATCCCGTCACTGGGAATTAGGTCCCAGGTTACCTCGATGGGTTAGTACATCATATGGGATTAAGTGGTTAATAGTAGGAGGCTTCCCCCATCCACCCTAGTGTTATTGTTTCTTCCATTTTCTAATAATTGTGCCTTGCACAGGTCTACAATTTTGTCCCTGCTATCATTAAATAGCTCTGTGGTCTTGGCCATGGTGGAGAGGTTAGAGTGTGATTTAATGAGTGTGTGAACAGCTGTCTTTTATACATGTAACAGGTTCAAACAGGTGCAATTAATACAGGTAATGAGTAGAGATGAGCAAACTTGTTTGGAAACTGTTTGGCAATCTCAAATTCGGCACAAACGTTGCACATTCAAATTTGTGTTCGTATTCCCAAGCTTTGAATGGGCAAAAATTTCAGTCTCTCGATGTGCAAAACTAATAAGAGACATACCCCAAGTGACTTGCAGCTGTAATCGCAGCAAAAGGTGGCGCAACAAAGTATTAAGTTAAAAAAGCCAAATAATATTGCACCCCCCACTTTTCAGTTTTTGAATTTCCACAAAAATTTTAAATAACCAATAAATTTCATTCAACTTAAAAATTAAGAGGCCCAGCGCCTGCGCACTGTAGTACTTTGCTCTGCCCTCAACAGAGCAGACAAAGTACGCCTGCGCACTGTAGTACTTTGCTCTAACATAGAGAAGGGGTATGTAACCAGCTCACCAGTAATCACCGCAGGTGCACGGAACTCCGCTGCAGACAGGCGAAATGTTCATACTTGAAGAAAAGGATCACAGTTCCAGCTCCTTAAAACGATTAGTTTATTAAGTTCAAAAATATAAAATCCAAATATCCAAAGTGAATAAACTCCCAGCGGTTGGTGCTAAGATAGCGAAGACTGACTGGCAACGCGTTTCGATCACATTGATCTTTATCCGAGCCACATGTCAGTATGGTTGCGTCTTTCCTATATAGGGAGACTTGTCCAACCATGACACAGATTTAAGTCATATGACTACCTCGAAGGTCCTGTCTAAAACCAAATACTATTACAATAGAAATGCAATAAAACAGTAAAAATAAAAATAATCATCTTTAGCAATAGTGTAGCATAATTTCGTTTCTCTTATTTAGTCCCATTGGAGCCCGGGTATCTAATTGTAGAATCCAATACGCTTCCCGTGTGAGAAGTCGGCGTCTGATATCACCGCCGCGGGGGGAGGAATTAACCCTTTCTATTCCCTGGACCTGAAGACAGCTTATGCTGCGTGCATGATGAATGACAAAGTGTTTTGATGCCGCTGACATGTTTCTATTTTGGTTATCCGTATTTTTTATATCATATAGATGTTCCCTAATGCGTATTTTTAATTTTCTGGATGTACATCCAACATACATTAGATTGCATTCTGTGCATCTGATGTTATATATTACGTTGGACGAATTGCAATTAATATATTGCTTTATATCAAATTCCATAGTTCTATCCGCATTATGGAAAGTTTTAGCACTGGCAGCCACTTTACATGTGCCACAATTTTGTATGCCGCATCTAAAAAATCCTGGATAATTCAACCAGGTTTTTTTATTTCTTTCCGAACTGAACATGCTAGGAGCTATTTTGCTGCCAATCGTTGGAGCCCTCCTGGACACAACATTAATACCCGAATTCAAAATTTCGTATAATTGATCATCCTCATACAATAATGGCAAGTATTTGTAAATGATATTTTTAATTTTAGGGAACTGGGGACTATATTGAAAACATATATATGGTTTCTTGTTTATTTGTACATTATCTTTATTTTTTTGGGGTGCAATTAGCTCTTTTCGATTTTTTTCATTAACAATTCCCTTAGCCCGATCAATTGTCCATTGAGGATATTTACGGCATTTTAATTTTTTCGTTATCTGATTTAACTCACCATTTAGATCTTTTGATGAGCTACAATTACGCTTGATCCTGGTGAGTTCGCCCACAGGTATTGATTTAATTGTGTGCTTGCTATGGCTACTATGGGCATGCAAAATTGTGTTTCCCCTAACTGGTTTATGATGTGTTTTAGTTGCAATTCCCTGATCAACATGTCCTGTAAGTTCCAGATCTAAAAAAGAAATATCATTTTTATCCACTTTGTGCGTAAATCTAATGTTATACATATTACAATTCAAGTACTCCAGAAAGTGTGGTATGGTAGATACATCCCCCTCCCAAATTATGAGGGTATCATCTATGTATCTACCATACCACACCAGATGCTCCAGAAAAGGATTAGCCACAGAAAATACATACTCCATCTCCCAAAAGGCCATGACTAAATTTGCGAGGGAGGGTGAATATATAGCACCCATGGCCACTCCTGCTTGCTGAACAAAAAACTGACCATCAAATGAAAAATAATTATTAGTCATCAGAAAATGTATAACCAGGATCTCGGTGCCTCAGCATTGCCAGATCATGACAGGGTGCATTTCTCTCAAAATTTTACGACTAAAAATCCATACTTTTATCCAGTCCAGACTAGATCTGAATGTATGGACAGATTCCAAGAAAGTGTCGAAAAAGAATTAAAACGATTATATGAGGACACAATAAGTAAAAGGAATAGTAGTCAAAAAAATATATCTATAAAACATCGCAAAGCAATAAAAGAACTTCAAGACATGTCAGACTGAACTATTAAGATGTCATATAAAGGGGGAGTAGTTGTGGTACTTAACACAACGGATTATCAGAAGAAGATGGTAGAATTATTATCTGATCATACAATATACAAAAAATTGAAATATAATCCCTCTCAGGAAATTATTGACAAAAGAGATCAAATCATAAAAGAAGGACAGAATTTGGGGGTATTAACTAAAAAGCAAATAGAATACCTTACAGTACGAAATCCGGTTATCCCCATCATTTATGGGGTACCAAAAATACACAAAAAAGAAGGTATTCCCCCCATGCGTCCCATTGTGTCCGGAATCGGATCATGTAACGAAAAACTTTGCCAGTGGGTCGATTCTCTCCTCCAACCACTGGTCAAACGCACTCCAGGACACATCAGGGATTCCAAAGAGGTCCTATGTATCTTTGAGAATAAAGTCTGGCAGTCTAATTACTCATGGCTTTGTTGCGATGTGATATCCTTATATACGTGCATTCCGCATGATCTGGCAATGAGGGCTATACAATATCATCTTGAGAAACATAGTAATTATTCTGTGGACCTGATTGAATATTTGCTTATGGTTATACATTTTCTGATGACTAATAATTATTTTTCATTTGATGGTCAGTTTTTTGTTCAGCAAGCAGGAGTGGCCATGGGTGCTAAATATTCACCCTCCCTCGCAAATTTAGTCATGGCCTTTTGGGAGATGGAGTATGTATTTTCTGTGGCTAATCCTTTTCTGGAGCATCTGGTGTGGTATGGTAGATACATAGATGATACCCTCATAATTTGGGAGGGGGATGTATCTACCATACCACACTTTCTGGAGTACTTGAATTGTAATATGTATAACATTAGATTTACGCACAAAGTGGATAAAAATGATATTTCTTTTTTAGATCTGGAACTTACAGGACATGTTGATCAGGGAATTGCAACTAAAACACATCATAAACCAGTTAGGGGAAACACAATTTTGCATGCCCATAGTAGTCATAGCAAGCACACAATTAAATCAATACCTGTGGGCGAACTCACCAGGATCAAGCGTAATTGTAGCTCATCAAAAGATCTAAATGGTGAGTTAAATCAGATAACGAAAAAATTAAAATGCCGTAAATATCCTCAATGGACAATTGATCGGGCTAAGGGAATTGTTAATGAAAAAAATCGAAAAGAGCTAATTGCACCCCAAAAAAATAAAGATAATGTACAAATAAACAAGAAACCATATATATGTTTTCATTATAGTCCCCAGTTCCCTAAAATTAAAAATATCATTTACAAATACTTGCCATTATTGTATGAGGATGATCAATTATACGAAATTTTGAATTCGGGTATTAATGTTGTGTCCAGGAGGGCTCCAACGATTGGCAGCAAAATAGCTCCTAGCATGTTCAGTTCGGAAAGAAATAAAAAAACCTGGTTGAATTATCCAGGATTTTTTAGATGCGGCATACAAAATTGTGGCACATGTAAAGTGGCTGCCAGTGCTAAAACTTTCCATAATGCGGATAGAACTATGGAATTTGATATAAAGCAATATATTAATTGCAATTCGTCCAACGTAATATATAACATCAGATGCACAGAATGCAATCTAATGTATGTTGGATGTACATCCAGAAAATTAAAAATACGCATTAGGGAACATCTATATGATATAAAAAATACGGATAACCAAAATAGAAACATGTCAGCGGCATCAAAACACTTTGTCATTCATCATGCACGCAGCATAAGCTGTCTTCAGGTCCAGGGAATAGAAAGGGTTAATTCCTCCCCCCGCGGCGGTGATATCAGACGCCGACTTCTCACACGGGAAGCGTATTGGATTCTACAATTAGATACCCGGGCTCCAATGGGACTAAATAAGAGAAACGAAATTATGCTACACTATTGCTAAAGATGATTATTTTTATTTTTACTGTTTTATTGCATTTCTATTGTAATAGTATTTGGTTTTAGACAGGACCTTCGAGGTAGTCATATGACTTAAATCTGTGTCATGGTTGGACAAGTCTCCCTATATAGGAAAGACGCAACCATACTGACATGTGGCTCGGATAAAGATCAATGTGATCGAAACGCGTTGCCAGTCAGTCTTCGCTATCTTAGCACCAACCGCTGGGAGTTTATTCACTTTGGATATTTGGATTTTATATTTTTGAACTTAATAAACTAATCGTTTTAAGGAGCTGGAACTGTGATCCTTTTCTTCAAGTACTTTGCTCTGCCCTCAACAGAGCAGACAAAGTACGCCTGTGCAGGAGCCGCAACAGGAAGATAAGAAGAGAACGTCATCCCATGAAGATGGGAGGCGCTGGACCCGGACCGCGATGCCCATCGGACTAGACCGCATCGGGACCGCCCCTGGGTGAGTATAATATAACATGTTTTTCTCATCTTTCTGGTGACATCGGGAGCTTATCTACAGAATTACAGAATGCTGTTAGATAAGCCACTGATGCCGGTGGCTGCAGCGTATAGGCGAAATTTGAGGTGATAGATCCCCTTTAAACTTCTCCACAACAGTATCACGGACCTGACCGTTGTGTTCCTTGGTCTCCATGATGCTCTCTGTGCTTCAAACAGAACCCTGAGACTATCACAGAGCAGGTGCATTTATATGGAGACTTGATTAAACACAGGTGGATTATATTTATCATCATTAGGCATTTAGGACAACATTGGATCATTCAGAGATCCGCAATGAACTTCTGGAGTGAGTTTACTGCACTGAAAGTAAAGGGGCCGAATAATATTGCACGCCCCACTTTTCAGTTTTTGAATTTCCACAAAAATGTAAAATAACCAATAAATTTCGTTCAACTTCACAATTGTGTTCCACTTCTTGTTGATTCTTCACCAAAAATGTACATTTGGTATCTTTATGTTTGAAGCATGATATGTGGGAAAAGGCTGAAAAATTCCAGGGAGCCGAATACTTTCGCAAGGCACTGTATATATGTGAGGCTATGTGCACACGTATAATGGTCCACTGCGTTTTTGCTGCAGATTTATATTGGATTTACCGCGGTTTTTCTGTGGATTTCACTGCGGTTTTCTATAGGAGCAGCTGTAAAACCTCTGCAAAAAGAAGAGACATGCGGCGGAATGTAAACTGCTGCGTTTCCGCGCATTTTTTTCAGCAGCATGTGCACAGCGTTTTTTGTTTCCCATAGGTTTATATTGTAATGTAAACTCATGGGAAACTGCTGCGGACCCGCAGCGTTTTCCGCATCGTGTGCACATACCCTGAATCTCTGGAATGGTGCTTAGCAGACTCCAAATTTATCTAATTTTGTGATGTTATTACTAAATATTTAAATACATTTCTTTTTTTGGGTTATATACGCTATGAGATTTTCCTGCACTTTTATTGTCAAAGTGACACTGGTCAAAATTGTAAAATTTGGCCAGTTCATGAAGGTGAAAACTAGCTCGGGGGTGTGAAGGGGTTAAACATGGTCTAAACAGCAAAACCAAAACACACAGGATGCACAGGCTATGCGTCTTCGTAACCGCAAATGCTTTTGGTGCATCCAGTAATTATGGAAGATTATTATATACTGTTTTGTCTGGGACCGCAGAAGGAAATTGTGTTGCTTCCATAATATATTAAAAAGGTGAAAACAGAATGGTTGGGCGAGTCCTGCCAACACACAAACGCCCATTGCTCACAGCAAGAGTTGAATTCACAGTTAAATGTGATTATTTTCATGGCATTACTGTCACTTAGAATTACTTTCCAACCCCACGTATGAGAGCAGAACCCCGTGCCGGACGCAGAAGGGGATGTCCAGCTGTTTGCATCCTGGAGATCAGCTCGGATCCAGCAGCAGGACATTAATGTCGCAATGTACCAGCATGCTGTCACTTCCTTGGCACAATCACCTTTGTTTGTCTTGCCAAGACACTTTATGGGAACACGGACGGGCATTCTAAGACAAACTGAACAATTTCTCTACTAAATTCTCAGTGTACTTATGTATTTTGAAATTGTTGCAACATGTCTCAAATGTATTCATTCCAGGCCCAGAAGAATTGGTGCTGTCCTAAAAAGTCATGGAGGTCATATAAAATTCTAGATGCAGTCGGTGTTTATGTGGGGTGTACCCATTCAACTAATGTGAGTAAGGGTATGTGCACACGGTGCGGATTTTGCTGCGGATCCGCAGCGGTTTTGATACTGCGGATCTGCAGCTGTTTTCCATGAGTTTACAGTACCATGCAAACCTATGGAAAACAAAAACCGCAGTGCACATGCTGCGGAAAAAAACGAGTGGAAACGCCGCGGTTTACAATCCGCAGCATGTCAATTCTTTGTGCGGATTCAGCTGCGGTTTACACCTGCTCCATAATAGGAATCCGCAGTTGTAAAACTGCAGGTGGAATCCGCACAAAAACCTCGGTAATTCCGCAGGTAATCCGCAGTGCGGTTTACCTGCGGATTTACAATAACAGGTGCGGAAAAATCAGCAAACATCCCACCTATGTGCAGGGCTGCCACTAGAAATTTCGGTGCCCCATACTGGCAAAATTTTCAGGGCCCCCTTGAGACTTCGCCCAGGCTCCACCCCAGGTCCGCCTCCACCCCTCAAACTGTCCACAGTCCCACCGCTCTCTCTTGGAAAAACTCCACTTCTCACCTATCACACATTAACAGTTCCCATCACCAGATCACACATGTAACTGGCAGCTTTTGATATGGCCAAAAGATTTTTTTAAGCCACCACCATAACACAGTAGACACTTTTAGCCAGGCCCTACTCTGCTGTAACCTACTAAATATTTGTTAAAATATGCAATACAATTTAGGTATATTTTTATTTATTTTTCAATTTTTAAAATTACCAATAATATCACATACAACGAACAAATCCCACCGCACCATGAGCAGACCACATATTACAACCACAGTGATCGAATAATATCACATACAAAGAACAAATACCGCTACACCATGATCAGACACCATATTACCACCACAGTGATCGAATAATATCACATACAAGGGACAAATGCCACCGCACCACGTCCAGACCACATATTACCATCACAAAGTGACCAAATGGCACATACAAGGGACAAATAACGCAACACCATGTCCAGACCACATATCACCACCATATAGTGACTGAATACTAAAATACTGATCAGTAATAAAAAAAATCACAATACTATCACCATCAGTGCCATTATACACAGGAGATCTGAACTTAGTATGCATTGTCTGTGTACAGGTAATTGTTATGTTTGCTAATGACAGGTGTTATGAAGGCAATCCAGAAACACAGTGTGCTTAGCGATCAGAGCGCACACAGTGATCTGACAAATACCCAAAAATACAAGAACGAGCTCTGAGACGTGGAAACTCTGTAGACTGCACACCTGATCCTATCCTAAACACAACTAAAAGCGGCTGTGGATTGCGCCTAACAACTACCTAGGCAACTCGGCACAGCCTAAGAAACTAGCTAGCCTGAAGATAGAAAAATAGGCCTGACTTGCCCCAGAGAAATTCCCCAAAGGAAAAGGCAGCCCCCCACATATAATGACTGTGAGTAAGATGAAAAGACAAAACGTAGGGATGAAATAGATTCAGCAAAGTGGGGCCCGATATTCTAGGACAGAGCGAGGACAGTAAAGCGAACTTTGCAGTCTACAAAAAACCCTAAAGCAAAACCACGCAAAGGGGGCAAAAAAAACCCACCGTGCCGAACTAACGGCACGGCGGTACACCCTTTGCGTCTCAGAGCTTCCAGCAAAACAAAAGACAAGCTGGACAGAAAAAAAGCAACAAAAAAGTAAAAGGCACTTAGCTATACAGAGCAGCAGGTCACAGGAACAATCAGGAGAAGCTCAGATCCAACACTGAAACATTGACAAGGAGCAAGGATAGCAGCATCAGGCGGAGTTAAGTAATGAAGCAGTTAACGAGCTCACCAGAACACCTGAGGGAGGAAGCTCAGAAGCTGCAGTACCACTTGTGACCACAGGAGTGAATTCAGCCACAGAATTCACAACAGTACCCCCCCCCCCTTGAGGAGGGGTCATCGAACCCTCACCAGAGCCCCCAGGCCGACCAGGATGAGCCGCATGAAAGGCACGAACAAGATCGGAAGCATGAACATCAGAGGCAAAAACCCAGGAATTATCTTCCTGAGCATAACCCTTCCATTTAACCAGATACTGGAGTTTCCGTCTAGAAACACGAGAATCCAAAATCTTCTCCACAATATACTCCAATTTCCCCTCCACCAAAACCGGGGCAGGAGGCTCAACAGATGGAACCATAGGTGCCACGTATCTCCGCAACAACGACCTATGGAATACATTATGTATTGAAAACGAGTCTGTGAGGGTCAAACGAAAAGACACAGGATTGAGAACCTCAGAAATCCTATACGGACCAATAAAACGAGGTTTAAATTTAGGAGAGGAAACCTTCATAGGAATATGACGAGAAGATAACCAAACCAGATCCCCAACACGAAGTCGGGGACCCACACGGCGTCTGCGATTAGCGAAAAGTTGAGCTTTCTCCTGGGACAAGATCAAATTGTCCACTACCTGAGTCCAGATCTGCTGCAACCTATCCACCACAAAATCCACACCAGGACAGTCCGAAGACTCAACCTGTCCTGAAGAGAAACGAGGATGGAACCCAGAATTGCAAAAAAATGGAGAAACCAAGGTAGCCGAGCTGGCCCGATTATTAAGGGCGAACTCAGCCAACGGCAAAAAGGACACCCAATCATCCTGGTCTGCAGAAACAGAACATCTCAGATATGTTTCCAAGGTCTGATTGGTTCGTTCGGTCTGGCCATTAGTCTGAGGATGGAAAGCCGAGGAAAAGGATAGGTCAATGCCCATCCTACCACAAAAGGCTCGCCAAAACCTTGAAACAAACTGGGAACCTCTGTCAGAAACAATATTCTCAGGAATGCCATGCAACCGAACCACATGCTGAAAGAACAAAGGTACCAAATCAGAGGAGGAAGGCAATTTAGCCAAGGGCACCAGATGGACCATTTTAGAAAAGCGATCACAGACCACCCAAATGACTGACATCTTTTGAGAAACGGGAAGGTCAGAAATGAAATCCATCGAAATATGTGTCCAAGGCCTCTTTGGGACCGGCAAGGGCAAAAGCAACCTACTGGCACGAGAACAGCAGGGCTTAGCCCTAGCACAAATCCCACAGGACTGCACAAAAGTACGTACATCCCGTGACAGAGATGGCCACCAAAAGGATCTAGCCACTAACTCTCTGGTACCAAAGATTCCAGGATGACCAGCCAACACCGAACAATGAAGTTCAGAGATAAGTTTATTAGTCCACCTATCAGGGACGAACAGTTTCTCTGCTGGACAACGATCAGGTTTATTCGCCTGAAATTTTTGCAGCACCCGCCGCAAATCAGGGGAGATGGCAGACACAATGACTCCTTCCTTGAGGATACCCGCTGGCTCAGATAAACCCGGAGAGTCGGGCACAAAACTCCTAGACAGAGCATCCGCCTTCACATTTTTAGAGCCTGGAAGGTACGAAATCACAAAGTCGAAGCGGGCAAAAAATAACGACCAACGGGCCTGTCTAGGATTCAAGCGCTTGGCAGACTCGAGATAAGTCAAATTCTTATGATCAGTCAATACCACCACGCGATGCTTAGCTCCTTCAAGCCAATGACGCCACTCCTCGAATGCCCACTTCATGGCCAGCAACTCTCGATTGCCCACATCATAATTACGCTCAGCGGGCGAAAACTTCCTGGAAAAGAAAGCACATGGTTTCATCACTGAGCAATCAGAACCTCTCTGTGACAAAACCGCCCCTGCTCCAATCTCAGAAGCATCAACCTCGACCTGGAACGGAAGAGAAACATCTGGCTGACACAACACAGGGGCAGAACAAAAACGACGCTTCAACTCCTAAAAAGCTTCCACAGCAGCAGAAGACCAATTAACCAAATCAGCACCCTTCTTGGTCAAATCGGTCAATGGTTTGGCAATGCTAGAAAAATTACAGATGAAGCGACGATAAAAATTAGCAAAGCCCAGGAACTTTTGCAGACTTTTCAGAGATGTCGGCTGAATCCAATCCTGGATGGCTTGGACCTTAACTGGATCCATCTCGATAGTAGAAGGGGTAAAGATGAACCCTAAAAATGAAACTTTCTGCACACCGAAGAGACACTTTGATCCCTTCACAAACAAAGAGTTAGCACGCAGGACCTGAAAAACCATTCTGACCTGCTTCACATGAGACTCCCAATCATCTGAGAAGATCAAAATGTCATCCAAGTAAACAATCAGGAATTTATCCAGATACTCACGGAAGATGTCATGCATAAAAGACTGAAACACAGATGGAGCATTGGCAAGTCCGAACGGCATCACTAGATACTCAAAGTGACCCTCGGGCGTATTGAATGCAGTTTTCCATTCATCTCCTTGCCTGATTCTCACCATATTATACGCACCACGAAGATCTATCTTAGTGAACCAACTAGCCCCCTTAATCCGAGCAAACAAGTCAGATAACAATGGCAAGGGATACTGAAATTTAACAGTGATCTTATTAAGAAGGCGGTAATCAATACACGGTCTCAGCGAACCATCCTTCTTGGCTACAAAGAAGAACCCTGCTCCCAGTGGTGATGACGATGGGCGAATATGTCCCTTCTCCAGGGATTCCTTCACATAACTGCGCATAGCGGCGTGTTCGGGCACGGATAAATTAAATAATCGACCTTTAGGGAATTTACTACCAGGAATCAAATTGATAGCACAATCACAATCCCTATGCGGAGGTAGAGCATCGGACTTGGGCTCTTCAAATACATCCTGATAATCAGACAAGAACTCTGGGACCTCAGAAGGGGTGGATGATGAAATCGACAAAAATGGAACATCACCATGTACCCCCTGACAACCCCAGCTGGATACCGACATGGAATTCCAATCCAATACTGGATTATGGGTTTGTAGCCATGGCAACCCCAACACGACCACATCATGCAGATTATGCAACACCAGAAAGCGAATAACTTCCTGATGTGCAGGAGCCATGCACATGGTCAGCTGGGCCCAGTATTGAGGTTTATTCTTGGCCAAAGGTGTAGCATCAATTCCTCTCAATGGAATAGGACACCGCAAAGGCTCCAAGAAAAACCCACAACGTTTAGCATAATCCAAATCCATCAGATTCAGGGCAGCGCCCGAATCCACAAACGCCATGACAGAAAACGACGACAAAGAGCATATCAAGGTAATGGACAGAAGGAATTTGGACTGTACAGTACCAATGACGGCAGACCTAGCGGACCGCTTAGTGCGCTTAGGACAATCAGAAATAGCATGAGTGGAATCACCACAGTAGAAACACAGACCATTCAGACGTCTGTATTCCTGCCGTTCAACTCTAGTCATAGTCCTATCGCACTGCATAGGCTCAGGTTTAACCTCAGGCAGTACCGCCAAATGGTGCACAGATTTACGCTCGCGCAAGCGTCGACCGATCTGAATGGCCAAAGACAAAGACTCATTCAAACCAGCAGGCATAGGAAATCCCACCATGACATCCTTAAGAGCCTCAGAGAGACCCTTTCTGAACAAAGCTGCCAGCGCAGATTCATTCCACTGAGTGAGTACTGACCATTTCCTAAATTTCTGACAATATACTTCTATATCATCCTGACCCTGGCACAAAGCCAGCAAATTTTTCTCAGCCTGATCCACTGAATTAGGCTCATCGTACAGCAATCCGAGCGCCAGGAAAAACGCATCGACACTACTCAATGCAGGGTCTCCTGGCGCAAGAGAAAATGCCCAGTCTTGAGGGTCGCCGCGCAACAAAGAAATAATAATCAAAACCTGTTGAATAGGATTACCAGAAGAATGAGGTTTCAAGGCCAGAAATAGCTTACAATTATTTTTGAAACTTAGAAACTTAGTTCTATCTCCGAAAAACAAATCAGGAATAGGAATTCTTGGTTCTAACATAGATTTCTGATCAATAGTATCTTGAATTTTTTGTACATTTATAACGAAATTATCCATTGAAGAGCACAGACCCTGAATATCCATGTCCACACCTGTGTCCAGAATCACCCAAATGTCTAGGGGGAAAAAAAAAGTGAACACAGAGCAGAGAAAAAAAAAAAAAAAATGATGTCAGAACTTTTTCTTTCCCTCTATTGAGAATCATTAGTTCGGCTCCTTGTACTGTTATGTTTGCTAATGACAGGTGTTATGAAGGCAATCCAGAAACACAGTGTGCTTAGCGATCAGAGCGCACACAGTGATCTGACAAATACCCAAAAATACAAGAACGAGCTCTGAGACGTGGAAACTCTGTAGACTGCACACCTGATCCTATCCTAAACACAACTAAAAGCGGCTGTGGATTGCGCCTAACAACTACCTAGGCAACTCGGCACAGCCTAAGAAACTAGCTAGCCTGAAGATAGAAAAATAGGCCTGACTTGCCCCAGAGAAATTCCCCAAAGGAAAAGGCAGCCCCCCACATATAATGACTGTGAGTAAGATGAAAAGACAAAACGTAGGGATGAAATAGATTCAGCAAAGTGGGGCCCGATATTCTAGGACAGAGCGAGGACAGTAAAGCGAACTTTGCAGTCTACAAAAAACCCTAAAGCAAAACCACGCAAAGGGGGCAAAAAAAACCCACCGTGCCGAACTAACGGCACGGCGGTACACCCTTTGCGTCTCAGAGCTTCCAGCAAAACAAAAGACAAGCTGGACAGAAAAAAAGCAACAAAAAAGTAAAAGGCACTTAGCTATACAGAGCAGCAGGTCACAGGAACAATCAGGAGAAGCTCAGATCCAACACTGAAACATTGACAAGGAGCAAGGATAGCAGCATCAGGCGGAGTTAAGTAATGAAGCAGTTAACGAGCTCACCAGAACACCTGAGGGAGGAAGCTCAGAAGCTGCAGTACCACTTGTGACCACAGGAGTGAATTCAGCCACAGAATTCACAACAGGTAATACAGTGATCACCAGTGATATTATACAGGAGCTCCAGGTAAGGACTGGGGCTGAAATTCAGCCCTGGCATTTGAAATCACACAGGCCCATGTTGTCCTCGTCCCCATGAAACAGATGGGATATATAACTAATATTACCCTGGATAGAGGAAAGGAAGATTTTCTACAAGACCAATATTTCTAATGATACTCGTGGCTGCTGGGATAAGTGATTGAATCAGCGACTTTGTGCTCCATTACAACTCTTAACAGTATGGGTATCTTGAGAACACCAATTCTGGTGTCTGCTACAACAACGTAGCAGACAAGGCAGCCCACTAGCAGACAAGGCAGCCAACGACCAGACAGGCCCATTTGGCATTTGCCAGCATTGCCAGATGGCCAGTCCGGCCCTGAGGAGCTCTGTATATACTGTATAGGTAATACAGTGATCACTGGTGACATTATACACAGGAGCTCTGTATATAGTATACAGTGTCAGTTTATAGGTAACATACTAACTCACCAGTGACGTCTCTAGGTGAAGTCCTTAATCTTTGTTTTTCATCTTTCATTCAGCACAGACCGCTGTCACTTCATCAAACCAGGGCTCATCTCTACAGGAAATAAAACAGTTATCTCGAGCTTCGCTTGCAGAACACATTACTTAATTTTTCCCAACTTATACATTACACTACTTGAAGAAAAAAAGACGACATAGTGTCACTCTACACAGTAACAGGACCGCCCCCATCCTGGCCCCTGTGTGTCTCATTCCTGGCGTCAGCCATATGTTCTCCCATCCTGCCCTCATGAGTATCCATTCTGCCCCATATGATCTCCCCATCCTGACCCATCTGTCTCCATCTTATCCATCCTGCCCCATGATCCAATCCTGCCCCCATGTCTTTCATTCTGCCCCGTGTCTCCAATCATGCCCCGTATCTTCATTCTTGCCCCACCTGTCTCCAGTCCTGTCCCCAGTGTCTCCAGTCCTGCCCCCAGTGTGTCCAGCATTCTGCCCCCAGTGTGTCCAGCATTCTGCCTCCAGTGTGTCCAGCATTCTGCCCCCAGTGTGTCCAGCATTCTCTCCCCAGTGTCTCCAGCATTCTGCCCCCAGTGCTCCAGCATTCTGCCCCAGTGTGTCCAGCATTCTGCCCCCAGTGTGTCCAGCATTCTGCCCCCAGTGTGTCCAGCATTCTACCGCCAATGTGTCCAGCATTCTGCCCCCAGTGTGTCCAGCATTCTACCCCCAGTGTGTCCAGCATTCTACCCCTAGTGTGTCCAGCATTCTGCCCCCAGTGTCTCCAGTCCTGCCCCGTGTGTCCAGCATTCTACCCCCAGTGTGTCCAGCATTCTGCCCCCAGTGTCTCCAGTCCTGCCCCCTGTGTCTAGCATCCTGCCCCCAGTGCTCCAGCATTCTGCCCCCAGTGTCTCCAGTCCTGCCCCAGTGTGTCCAGCATTCTACCCCCAGTGTGTCCAGCATTCTACCCCCAGTGAGTCCAGCATTCTACCCCAGTGTGTCCAGCATTCTGCCCCAGTGTGTCCAGCATTCTGCCCCCAGTGTGTCCAGCATTCTGCCCCCAGTGTGTCCAGCATTCTGCCCCCAGTGGCTCCAGTCCTGCCCCCAGTGTGTCCAGCATTATACTACCAATGTGTCCAGCATTCTGCCCCCAGTGTGTCCAGCATTCTACCCCGTGTGTCCAGCATTCTACCCCTAGTGTGTCCAGCATTCTGCCCCCAGTGTCTCCAGTCCTGCCCCGTGTGTCCAGCATTCTACCCCCAGTGTGTCCAGCATTCTGCCCCCAGTGTCTCCAGTCCTGCCCCGTGTGTCCAGCATTCTGCCCCCAGTGTGTCCAGCTGTCTGCCCCCAGTTTGTCCAGCATTCTGCTCCCAGTGTCTCCAGTCCTGCCCCAGTGTGTCCAGCATTCTGCTCCCAGTGTCTCCAGTCCTGCCCCGTGTGTCCAGCATTCTACCCCCAGTATGTCCAGCATTCTGCCCCCAGTATGTCCAGTATTCTGCCCCAGTGTGTCCAGCATTCTGCCCCCAGTGTGTCCAGCATTCTGCCCCCAGTGTGTCCAGCATTCTGCCCCCAGTGTGTCCAGCATTCTGCCCCCAGTGTGTCCAGCATTCTGCCCCCAGTGGCTCCAGTCCTGCCCCCAGTGTGTCCAGCATTATACTACCAATGTGTCCAGCATTCTGCCCCCAGTGTGTCCAGCATTCTACCCCGTGTGTCCAGCATTCTACCCCTAGTGTGTCCAGCATTCTGTCCCCAGTGTCTCCAGTCCTGCCCCGTGTGTCCAGCATTCTACCCCCAGTGTGTTCAGCATTCTGCCCCCAGTGTCTCCAGTCCTGCCCCGTGTGTCCAGCATTCTGCCCCCAGTGTGTCCAGCTGTCTGCCCCCAGTGTGTCCAGCATTCTGCTCCCAGTGTCTCCAGTCCTGCCCCAGTGTGTCCAGCATTCTGCTCCCAGTGTCTCCAGTCCTGCCCCGTGTGTCCAGCATTCTACCCCCAGTATGTCCAGCATTCTGCCCCCAGTATGTCCAGTATTCTGCCCCAGTGTGTCCAGCATTCTGCCCCCAGTGTGTCCAGCATTCTGCCCCCAGTGTGTCCAGCATTCTACTACCAATGTGTCCAGCATTCTGCCCCCAGTGTGTCCAGCATTCTACCCCGTGTGTCCAGCATTCTACCCCTAGTGTGTCCAGCATTCTGCCCCCAGTGTCTCCAGTCCTGCCCCGTGTGTCCAGCATTCTACCCCCAGTGTGTCCAGCATTCTGCCCCCAGTGTCTCCAGTCCTGCCCCGTGTGTCCAGCATTCTGCCCCCAGTGTGTCCAGCTGTCTGCCCCCAGTTTGTCCAGCATTCTGCTCCCAGTGTCTCCAGTCCTGCCCCAGTGTGTCCAGCATTCTGCTCCCAGTGTCTCCAGTCCTGCCCCGTGTGTCCAGCATTCTACCCCCAGTATGTCCAGCATTCTGCCCCCAGTATGTCCAGTATTCTGCCCCAGTGTGTCCAGCATTCTGCCCCCATTGTGTCCAGCATTCTGCCCCCAGTGTGTCCAGCATTCTGCCCCCAGTGTGTCCAGCATTCTGCCCCCAGTGTGTCCAGCATTCTGCTCCCAGTGTCTCCAGTCCTGCCCCAGTGTGTCCAGCATTCTGCTCCCAGTGTCTCCAGTCCTGCCCCGTGTGTCCAGCATTCTACCCCCAGTATGTCCAGCATTCTGCCCCAGTGTGTCCAGCATTCTGCCCCAGTGTGTCCAGCATTCTGCCCCCAGTGTGTCCAGCATTCTGCCCCCAGTGTGTCCAGCATTCTGCCCCCAGTGTGTCCAGCATTCTGCCCCCAGTGGCTCCAGTCCTGCCCCCAGTGTGTCCAGCATTATACTACCAATGTGTCCAGCATTCTGCCCCCAGTGTGTCCAGCATTCTACCCCGTGTGTCCAGCATTCTACCCCTAGTGTGTCCAGCATTCTGTCCCCAGTGTCTCCAGTCCTGCCCCGTGTGTCCAGCATTCTACCCCCAGTGTGTTCAGCATTCTGCCCCCAGTGTCTCCAGTCCTGCCCCGTGTGTCCAGCATTCTGCCCCCAGTGTGTCCAGCTGTCTGCCCCCAGTGTGTCCAGCATTCTGCTCCCAGTGTCTCCAGTCCTGCCCCAGTGTGTCCAGCATTCTGCTCCCAGTGTCTCCAGTCCTGCCCCGTGTGTCCAGCATTCTACCCCCAGTATGTCCAGCATTCTGCCCCCAGTATGTCCAGTATTCTGCCCCAGTGTGTCCAGCATTCTGCCCCCAGTGTGTCCAGCATTCTGCCCCCAGTGTGTCCAGCATTCTGCCCCCAGTGTGTCCAGCATTCTGCCCCCAGTGTGTCCAGCATTCTGCCCCCAGTGTGTCCAGCATTCTGCCCAGGTGTGTCCAGCATTCTGCCCCAGTGTGTCCTGCATTCTGCCCAAGTGTGTCCAGCATTCTACCCCAATGTGTCCAGTCTTGCCTCCAGTGTGTCCAGCATTCTGCCCCCAGTGTGTCCAGCATTCTGCCCCCAGTGTGTCCAGCATTCTGCCCCGTGTGTCCAGCATTCTGCCCCCAGTGTCCAGCATTCTGCCCCCAGTGTGTCCAGCATTCTGCCCCCAGTGTGTCCAGCATTCTGCCCCCAGTGTATCCAGCATTCTGCTCCCAGTGCTCCAGCATTCTGCCCCCAGTGTCTCCAGCATTCTTCCCCCAGTGCTCCGGCATTCTGCCCTAGTGTTTCCAGCATTCTGCCCCCAGTGTGTCCAGCATTCTGCCCCCAGTGTGTCCAGCATTCTGCCCCCAGTGTGTCCAGCATTCTACCCCCCAGTGCTCCAGCATTCTGCCCCCAGTGTCTCCAGCATTCTGCCCCAGCGTGTCCAGCATTCTGCCCCCAGTGGTAATACAGTGATCACTAGTGACATTATACACAGGAGCTCTGTATATAGCATACAATGTCAGTTTATAGGTAACACACTGACTCACCAGTGACGTCTCTAGGTGAAGTCCTTCATCTTTGTTTTTCATCTTTCATTCAGCACAGACCGCCATCACTTCATCCAGCCAGGGCTCATCTCTACAGGAAATAACAGTTATCTCGAGCTCCGCTTGCAGAACACATTACTTAATTTTTCCCAACTTCTACCTTACACTACATGAAGAAAAAAAGGCGACATAGTGTCACTCTATACAGTAACAGGACCGCCCCCCCCCCCATTTCAAACAGTATACTCCAAAAATTAAATAAATTCATCACTGCAGTCAGGGCTGGCGTCAGCACCCGGTGTACCCGGGCAAGTGCCAGGGCCCTGGCGAGACAGGGGGCCCATTCAAGGCCGGCGTTAAGGGCTGGCAGCTGCCAGTGCCTAGGACCACCGCTCCCCCAGGGGCTCTCAGCTAGCGGCACATCACGGAGCTGACTCGGCAGGGGAGGGGGAGCGGCTGAGGGCTGTCTAATTATACTCACCTACTCCTGGCAGCTGGGGCGGTTCCTGCAGGTCCCCGGCTCCCCAGCTTCCTCCTGTACTGAGCGGTCACATGGTACCGCTCATTACAGTAATGAATATGCGGCTCCACCTCCCATAAGGGTGGAGCCGCATATTCATTACTATAATGAGCGGTAACGGTGACCGCTCAATACAGGAAGTAGCTGCTGGCGCCGGGAAGCAGGGACTGCACAGCGCCAGGAGCAGGTGAGTATAACGGGGAGGGGAGTGCAGCGCTGCGCGATATTTACCTGCTCCTCGCTCCAGCCGCTGCTCCGTCTTCCACGTCTTCAGCAGTGACGCTCAGGTCAGAGGGCATGATGACGTGGTTAGTGCGTGCCCTCTGCCTAAGCGTTAATGCAGAAGACGCTGAAGAAGATGGAGCGGCGGCTGGAACGAGGACAGGTGAATATTGAAAGTGCCGGGGGCCTGAGTGACGGAGAGGTGAGTATGTGATTTTTTTTTTATCGCAGCAACAGCAAATGGGGCAAGTGTCTGTATGGAGCATCTTATGGGGCCATAACGTTTGTGCAGCACTATATGGGGCAAGTGTCTGTATGGAGCATCTATGGAGCCATAACGTTTGTGCAGCACTATATGGGGCAAGTGTCTCTATATACTACATGGCTGTTCTATATACTACGTGGGCCGTGTTATATACTACGTGGGCTGTTATATGCTACGTGGGCTGTGCTATATACTAGATGGCTGTTCTATAAACTACGTGGGCCGTGTTATATACTATGTGGCTGTGCTATATACTATATGGGCTGTGCTATATACTACGTGGCTGTGTTTTATGCTACATGGGCTGTTATATACTACATGGCTTTGTTATATGCTACGTGGCTGTGCTATATACTACGTGGGCTGTGTTATATACTATATGGCTGTGTTTATATGCGATCATTAATCGTGGTATGTGTTAAAGGGGGGGCCCACTGAGACTCGTTTGCCCAGGGCCTCCAAAAACCTGGAGCCGGCCCTGACTGCAGTAATAATTAGCTCCTATGGTAATAATATTCCCCATCCTGGCCACTGTGTGTCTCATTCCTGGCGTCAGAACCAAATGCTATCTATAGGTCAAAGGAATTTAAAGTGTAAACAAATAACCTATAATCCTTATATATATATATATATATATATATATATATACCTTTATTACATATTAATTAATTAAAACCATGAACACAAGCATAACCCAAACAGACAACCGTGCTCTCAAGATATACCCTATCAAGGGACCCTTATTGATCACTACCTATCAGCGGAGGTTGGCACCCTACACAAAATCGAGATCCCTGGCGTCAGCCATATGTTCTCCCATCCTGCCCTCATGAGTATCCATTCTGCCCCATATGATCTCCCCATCCTGACCCATCTGTCTCCATCTTATCCATCCTGCCCCATGATCCAATCCTGCCCCCATGTCTTTCATTCTGCCCCGTGTCTCCAATCATGCCCCGTATCTTCATTCTTGCCCCACCTGTCTCCAGTCCTGTCCCCAGCATGCCCAGCATTCTGCCCCCAGCGTGTCCAGCATTCTGCCCCCAGCGTGTCCAGCATTCTGCCCCCAGTGGGTCCAGCATTCTGCCTCCAGTGTCTCCAGTCCTGCCCCCAGTGACTCCGGCATTCTGCCCCCAGTGTCTCCAGTCCTCCCCCAGTGTGTCCAGTATTCTGACCCCAGTGCTCTAGCTTTCTGCCCCAGTGTGTTCAGCATTCTGCCCCCAGTGCTCCAGCATTCTGCCTGTGTCCAGCATTCTGCCCCCAGTTTGTCCAGCATTCAACACCCAGTGTGTCCAGCATTCAACCCCCAGTGTGTCCAGCATTCTGCCCCCAGTGTGTCCAGCATTCTGCCCCAGTATTCTGCCCCCAGTGTCTCCCGTTCTACCCCCAGTGTGTCCAGCATTCTGCCCCCAGTGTGTCCAGCATTCTGCCCCCAGTGCTCTAGCATTTTGTCCCAGTGTGTCCAGTATTCTGCCCCCAGTGCTCCAGCATTCTGCCCCAATGTCTCTAGCATTCTGCCTCAGGGTGTCCAGCATTCTGCCCCAAGAGCTCCAGCATTCTGCCCCCAGTGTGTCCAGCATTCTACCCCCAGTGCTCCAGCATTCTGCCCCAGTTTCTCCAGCATTCTGCCCCCAGTGTGTCCAGCATTCTGCCCCCAGTGTGTCCAGCATTCTGCCCCCAGTGTCTCCAGCATTCTGCCCCCAGTGTCCAGCATTCTACCCCCAGTGTGTCCAGCATTCTGCCCCCAGTGTCTCCAGTCCTGCCCCCAGTGTGTCCAGCATTCTACCCCAGTGCTCCAGCATTCTGCCTCAGTGTGTCCAGCATTCTGCCTCAGTGTTTCCAGCATTCTGCCCCCAGTGTGTCCAGCATTCTGCCCCCAGTGTGTCCAGCATTCTGCCCCCAGTGCTCCAGCATTCTGCCCCCAGTGTGCCCAGCATTCTACTCCCAGCGCTCCAGCATTCTGCCCCAGTGTGTCCAGCATTCTACCCCCAGTGTGTCCAGCATTCTGCCCCAGTGTGTCCAGCATTCTACCCCCAGTGTGTCCGGCATTCTGTCCCCAGTGCTCCAGCATTCTGCCGCAGTGTCTTCAGCATTCTTCCCCAGTGTCTTCAGCATTCTGCCCCCAGTGCTCCAGCATTCTGCCCCAGTGTGTCCAGCATTTTGCCCCCAGTGCTCCAGCATTCTGCCCCAGTGTCTCCAGCATTCTGCCCCAGTGTATCCAGCATCTGCCCCGGACCCCCCGGATCTCCGCTCTCAATAATAATAAAAAAGTTCTTCTTACCTGGCCGTGCTCCTGCGGCGAAGGCGAAGCTCCCTCCACTCAGCTGAAGCACGCACTTGCCGGCAACTGACACTGACGTCAGACGCCGGCAATGTGCGTGCTGCAGCTGACGTCAGCTGCCAGCCTCAGATTGGCTGGCAGCTGTTAACTATTGACGCTCACGTCAATAGTGTTGCCGCAGCGCCGCAAAGGGCCCGGTTTAGCCTGCTGGTAGGTGCCCGGTGGGCGGATGAGACGGGGCCCAATGCAGGTCCCCTCTGCCCACCGGGCCCCATACACCAGTCTGGGTAGTAATGCCCTGATGGCGGCCTGCCTACGTGTGCACATACCCTAAGGGTGCAGTCAGACAGCCGTATAAATTGGACTGAGATCAGACCGCAGTTCATGGACTGGCCAGCGGCTCTCCCCACCCAAGCGTGACAGCTGCATAAAAAATGTATACAGCTTTCAAATGGTATCACAAAGCAGCGCTGTTGACACGCATGCTAGACTGGTAGTACCACAGTTCGGACAAACAATGGGTGGGAAAAGAATAAGATAGCTCTAAAATTCCACTCCATAACCTGCACTGGATCAGCCCTAAAAATAGAGGTCAATTCAGTTCTGCAGCTGACCTCCTTAAAGATACACTTAGAGGATAGGATCTGGAGACCCGCAGAGGCTCTCTGTCCTTAGGCAGTGGACCGGTTACACCTTTCTTCTCTAATCCGGAGTTTCGCCCGGGGGTGGAGAGGGATTGTTTTCTTGGGTGGGAGAGAAGGGACAATACTAGATGCTTCAAGGGTTCGGCCATGCCTGCTTTCGCATCAATGCAGCCGTTAGAGGGTGGGGGCCCTTCTGACTGGTTGGAATACCTCCAACTAAAATCCTTCCTCTGGTCTCCAGAGGGCGCAGGCTCATACTCCTCCCTTCCTACGCCGTTTGAAAAGCTTTTCATGTTGGGGTCGCTGCCTGCACATGCTGTCTCCTTAACATATGCTCTATTGAACCAAAATACCAAAGACGAGTTCCCCAAGTATGTGGAGAGGTGGAGGGGTGAGTTGGGAGTTGATATATTGGAGGCGGAGTGGAGGAAGGCGTTCATATACTCACATAAATTCTCTATTGCCTGTGCCACACAGGAAAAGAATTACAAAATTCTCACCAGGTGGTATCGCTGTCCTGATGTCTTACACGCCGCTTTTCCCTCCATCTCCAAAAGGTGTCGGCATTGTGGAATAGGGAGAGGTACCATGCTATACATTTGGTGGGGATGTAAGCATATTAAACCATTTTGGGATTCTGTCTTTTCCACTTATCAAGCCATTAGTCGTCATTCGGTGACCAACTCCCCCCCAGGTGGCTTTATTATCTATCCTCCCGGGCTCATTTCGCTTCCAGAAAAAGGGGCTCCTAAGATTGTGCTTAACTGCTGCGGACACTGTGATCCCAAGACATTGGAAATCCCCCCCAATCTCCGAATATGTCTGAATGGGTTAAGGAGATGACCAGCCCTCAAAGTATGGAGGAATTGTCCCCTGAGGTTAATGGTTCAATGGAGAAATATCTGCAGGTTTTGGAGTCCTTGTAGTTTGTATATGTACTCTCAGGATTTTCAATCCCTCTTTTCTAAGCCATAAGGAAGATAGATTGAACAATACGAGATAGACGGACGTCATTATAGGGGTGCAAGTTGTCCCCCCCCCCTTATTTCTATTTTTCGTCTCATTCTTTCCTTTTGTGTTTACACCATTATTACTTGGAGTGACTTAGCTCCTCTTGTTTGCGTCGCTCTCTTTCAGCGGATACTTCATATGTATCGCCAAAGGTCATACAGTCTCACTGGATAGGGAACCCCTACATCCGCTATGGATTTTTTTATTTCTTTTCAGATTTTGTTGGACTTGATTGAAAATGACTTTTGACCTGAAAGTTCTATTATACGGCTATAAGTTCTATTATATTATTCTATTATTATAAAACTGAAGATTTTGTAATGAACATTATATTGTTAATCTTACTGTCATCTTCTGGGTTAAAACTAAATGTTCTATGAATCTCTTGTCAAAACGATGTAAATTATTTTTGGATTCAGTGAGATATTAAGTAAAATTTTATATTTTTTTAAATGGGGATGTACTCCTTTATGCTGATTACTTAACACACACACATCTATACATACACCTCAACATTGAAATTGCTTCACCAAGCATGAAAAATCATGGAATTAAAGAAATTATAGGTAGGATAGACATGTGTTAATGATGTGCAAATTAAAAAATGGAAATAAAAATTGAAAAACCTCTTGACTTGTTCAGTATTGAATATGAGCACCATGTGCAGACATAAACTCATTTACAGTGTTGGCTGCTGTCAAGGAGGTTATTAATAGTTGTCTGAGTAATTTGTAGGCACACCGAATGCAATTGTGTATGCAAATTATCAAGATCCACTGCTGACAGCTCCCTTTGCAGTTGCCGACCACAGATGCTGATTCTCCAGGCCATGCAAACCGTTTAGGCAACAAAGGCGCCTCACAGGAGTACGAGCAATACATGGCCTGGCATTGCCATATTGAAAAATGGTTTCGGAAACACTTTGGAGAAATGGCTGTATCATAATTGATCCATTCTGTTCTACAAGTGAAATTGGAAGTCATATACTAAGCCTAAAGTGTCAAACAGTGTCTGCACAAACCAACAGAAGACTGATCAATCCTCCTCAGCCATGAGTCCTGGTTTTGACTGCAGTGAAAGCCGGAGAGTGGCCTGGAGACAACGTGGGCAACGGCATGAAGATGTCTTCAAAAGAAAACACTCTACTCCCAGGATTATGATGAAGGATGGCATAATATATGGTAGACCGACCCCTCTTGTCCTCATTCCAGGTATGCCAATAGCTCGGCGCTACATTTATTTATTCAAGGAACCATGTCTCCATATACAAATATATATACACACACACAGTACTGTGAAAAAGTTTTAGGCAGGTGTGGAAAAATCATGCAAAGTAAGAGAGTTTGCAAAATCTTAATAGTTTATTTCTTTATTAACAAAATGCAAAGAAGAAAGATAAATCAAATCGATATTTGGTGTACCTTTGCTCCAAAACAACATCAATTCTGCTATGTCCACTTGCACTAAGTCATGGATTTTGTAAGATTAGTCATGTGTATAAGTGATTAATCATATCAAACTGGGAAACAAGTGGTTAAACTCTGCAACAAAGCTGAGGTTGTGGAAGTCTGTTGTTTTACAGGTTATTCAACATGGCAACATTGTTTAACCATTTCCACATGAACAATTTGGTGAAAGGTCTTAAATTTTTTTTAAAAATTATATATATATATATATACACATACACATACATACAGTACAGACCAAAAGTTTGGACACTCACTTCTCATTTAAAGTTTTCTGTATTTTCATGACTATAAAAATTGTAAATTCACACTGAAGGCATCAAAACTATGAATTGACACATGTGGAATTATATACATAACAAAAAAGTGTGAAACAACTGAAAATAGGTCTTATATTCTAGGTTCTTCAAAGTAGCCACCTTTTGCTTTGATGACTGCTTTGCAATTTTTTGTTATGTATATAATTCCACATGTGTTAATTCATAGTTTTGATGCCTTCAGTGTGAATTTACAATTTTCATAGTCATTAAAATACAGAAAAATCTTTAAATGAGGTGTGTCCAAACTTTTGGTCTGTACTGTATATTACACCACCCACTTGGACTTAGCAAAAAGAAAAACCCGGTGCCGTTTCCGTTCCCGCGGTGTTGGCACTCAAGATCTCGGGGCTCTCGTGTGGTTGCATGACATGTGACCCCAGCGCCAAATCAGTGCTGGCGTCACTTTCCCCGCCTTCAGGCAAATCGAACATGAAGAGGAAGCCTGGGCTGCATCTGATCTTGGACTTCATCTGATCTTGGACTTCATCTTCCTGCTCAATTTAACAGAAGGCGGGGACAGTAATGCCAGCGATGATTGGGCACCGGCGTCACGTGTCACAACAACAGCATGGGAACCTGAATGCTGACACCGCGAGAACGGCATCGACGCGAGAGGTGAGTATACTTTATTCAAGCAAGGGGCTTGAGAAGAAGTTGTCCAAGTAGTGGACAACTTCTTTAAATACAGATTTTCTGTGGAAAAAAAAACACAAAACTCAGCACTTTCCCTACATGTGAGTGTAGCTTAAACATTTCCTGGGGATTATTTTGCTCAACAGTGAAAAGTTCTGGAAACATTCTTTGGTTTCACCTCTAGATGTAATCGCAGGAAATTGAGATCTCAGTCCACATGATCTCGTCCTTCGTTCTCACCAAGTAATTTCTACTCTACTTCGGCACTGAATAGACGTTTCCAATTTCAGATTCTTCAGAAACACTTCAAACACTACAAACATCTGAAAAAAATTGTATAATTGGACTAATCATAACCTGTTAAGAAGTAAATTGTGAAGGGATTAGCTCCTGTGTTCTCACTGCCATTGCCAGATCAAACATCCTGGCTATTAGAGGAGAAAGCTGGACATGCTCAATCAAATCCTTTGATAGTGGTATGAGATAAGCAATGCTAGAGAGAAAGAAACAAAGGTTAATAAGATGAATATTTGTGCAGGTACTCCACTCAGAAAAACAAGACACAATCAGCTTTAATAGGTTTTTTATAATAAATATACAGACATCAAAAAGTGGTGATTCAGATCCACAAATAAGATGACCAACAAAACTAAATACAGTAGATAAATAATCAGTTAGGTTATGTGTTAAAATAATTTAAAACCATGTGAAAAAAAGTTACTGCAACCTTAGTTATGCAGTCAAATAACTACATTTATTGGAATATTGAAACACAACATACAGTGCACATAGAGTGGGTTAATACTAACCAAACCCCTAAATGGATCCATGTTTGCTAGTGATGAGCGAATATACTCATTACTCGAGATTTCCCGAGCACGCTCAGGTGTCCTCCGAGTATTTTTTAGTGCTCAGAGATTTAGTCTTCCTCACCGCAGCTGAATGATTTACATCTGTTAGCCAGCTTGATTACATGTGGGGATTCCCTAGCAACCAGGCAAGTCCCACATATACTTATGCTGGCTAAAGGTACCTTCACACTGAGCAACTTTTGAATGATAACGATAGCGATCCGTGACGTTGCAGCGTCCTGGATAGCGATCTCGTTGTGTTTGACACGCAGCAGCGATCAGGATCCTGCTGTGACATCGCTGGAAGGCCAGAACTTTATTTCGTCGCTGGATCACCCGCTGTCATCGCTGGATCGGCGTGTGTGACACCGATCCAGCGATGTGTTCACTTGTAACCAGGGTAAATATCGGGTTACTAAGTGCAGGGCCGCGCTTAGTAACCCGATATTTACCCTGGTTACCATTGTAAATGTAAAAAAAAAAAACACAACATACTCACATTCCGATGTCTGTCACATCCCCCGCCGTCAGCTTCCCGCACAGACTGTGTCAGCGCCGGACGGCCGTAAAGCAGAGCACAGCGGTGACGTCATGACATTTTTTTTACATTTACAATGGTAACCAGGGTAAACATCACTTTACTAAGCGCGGCCCTGCGCTTAGTAACCCGATGTTTACCCTGGTTACCCGGGGACTTCGGCATCGTTGGTCGCTAGAGAGCTGTCTGTGTGACAGCTCTCCAGCGACCACACGACTTACCAACGATCACGGCCAGGTCGTATTGCTGGTTGTGATCGTTGGTAAATCATTTAGTGTAACGGTACCTTTAGAGATGTAAATCATTCAGCTGCGGCAAAGAAAACAATCTCCGAGCACTAAAAAAAAATACTCGGAGGACACCCGAGCATGCTCGGGAAATCTCGAGTAACGAGTATATTCATTCATCATCACTAATGTTTGCCAATTGTGGTCATTTATTTGCATTTAAGGCTATGTTCAACAGTTGTTTTTCTTTCTGCAGCCAAAACCTTATCTCATCAGTAAAAAAAGCTGCAGACAAAATGCAGGTTTTGATGCAGTTTTTCAGGATATCAAAATTCATTGTGAACAATACAAGGTGTTTTTGGAAAAAAAAGGACAATTTAATCAAATTATTTAGTGGAAAAAGTTTGTGTCTGAAAAGAATAGTGACTAATCTGAACAAAAAGCCGAATTCATGTATGAAGTGCAGCCGTGAACTAAGGCGTCACCAGGGCCAACTCTGATTGATTGGTGCGATTGACAGAGTGAACAGACGCGATCTGACCCCACACAATGACTGCCCTGCACTTCCTCATTCTAGCTGCAGACTTGTACAGGGCTGTCATTGTCGTTCTGTGTACTGTGCTGGACCTTCTTGTGACACATACTTTTTCAAGCCTGTGTTTTCACTGCTGGGGATCCTCTGCTGCTGCTGCTGAAGAAGAAAGAAGACTTCCTGACTCTTCTCTGATCCATTCCTGATCTTTCCAAATCAACCCCAACCACCCTTTCCTCACCGTCCCCACCTACCCTTTCTGCCGTATAGCACTGATCGGTACTTGATCGCTCAATTTTTGGCTTTTTTTTTCTTTTTCATGCGTCCTGTAGCCGTTGAGCGTTGATCAGTGGCGCAAATCAGAAATGTTTGCGTTACAGTGATAATGCACAATGTCCTCCCCAATGTGACCCCAGCTTTGAACGACTTTTCAAAATTCAGCCAGTCATTGACCACTTCAGCAATAAGTTTCCGGAGGTGTACGTTCCCCAAAGGGCCTTCAACGTGGATTTCAAGGGGAGACTCAAATTACGGCAATACCTGGCCAGTAAGAGGGCAAGGTATGAAATTAAGCTCTACAAACTGTGTGAGCGTACCTCAGGATTAATCCACAGGCTTAGCGTTTATGAAGGTAAGAACACCCGGATTCAACCCCCTGAATGTCCCTGTCCTGGGAGGAAAAATTGAGTGTGATTTAGTGCACCCACTGCTGAATCAAGGTTATCTAATCTATATAGATATGGAGAGAACTTTTATATCCATTACAGTAAGGTCTCTTTCACACTTCCGTCTTTTGGCATCCGTTGCAATCCATCGTTTTGGGCAAAAAACGGATCCTGCAAATGTGCTCGCAGGATGCGTTTTTTGCCCATAGACTTGTATTAGCGACGGATTGCCACACATCGCGTCCGTCGTGCGACGGATCCGTCGTGTTTTGGCAGATCGTCGCCACAAAAAAAGTTCAATGTAACGTTTTTTTGTCCGCCATTTTCGACCGCGCATGCGTGACCGAAACTTTGCCCCCTCCTCCCCGGACTGCAGAATGGGCAGCGGATGCGTCAAAAAACTGCATCCTCTGCCCACGCCATGCAAAACTTTCACAACGTCCGTTGGTACGTCAGCCCGACGCATTGCGACGGACCCATACCGACGGAAGTGTGAAAGAGGCCTAAATGGCTGCCCACTCTCCCCAGTCCCATAAGCTCGCTGCCTCGGGGTAATCATTGACACTGATCTCTCTTTCAAACCACATATCCAAGCCCTTTCCACTTCCTGCCACCTTCAACTCAAAAATATTTCACAGATTCGTACATTTCTAAACCAAGAATCTGAAAAAACCCTAGTCCATGCCCTCATCATCTCTCGCCTTCACTACTGCAACCTCCTGCTCTGTGGCCTCCCCTCGAACACTCTTGCACCCCTCCAATCTATTCTAAACTCTGCTGCCCGACTAATCCACCTGTTCCCCCGCTATTCTCCGGCCTCGCCCCTCGGTCAATCCCTTCACTGGCTCCCCATTGCCCAGAGACTCCAGTACAATACCCTAACCATGACATACAAAGCCATCCACAACCTGTCTCCTCCATACATCTGTGACCTCGTCTCCTGGTACTTACCTGCATGCAACCTCCGATCCTCACAAGATCTCCTTCTCTACATCCCTCTTATCTCTTCCCACAATCGCATACAAATTTCTCTCGCGCATCACCCCTACTCTGGAACGCTCTACCACAACATATCAGACTCTTGCCTACCTTCAAAAACAACCTGAAGACCCACCTCTTCCGACAAGCCTACAACCTGCAGTAACCACCGATTGACCAAACCACTGCACAACCAGCTCTACCCTCACCTATTGTATCCTCACCCATCCCTTGTAGACTGTGAGCCCTCGCGGACAGGGTCCTCTCTCCTCGTGTACCAGTTGTGACTTGTATTGTTTAATATTATTGTACTTGTTTTTATTATGTATACCCCTCCTCACATGTAAAGCGCCATGAAATAAATGGCGCTATAATAATAATAATAATAAAAATAATAATAAAATACCATCATCCCACTCTTCAAGTCCCTCTCTGCGTAAGCTACCGCAACATGCCGTACCACCCGCAAAAACCAGAGAGTCATCCCAAAAACACTAATTGAGCAGCTGCTCAGAAAGGTGCTGGTGGCCAAGGATAAGAGGGATGTCCTTTTCTTGATCACCATTCATGGTGGTGGTAGCACCCCTACCACTGTACAAGGTACCTCTACACAGGTCACTAAGCCAGACTGTGTACTGGAGTAAAACAAGAACACTGAAAGGGGTTGATCTCTCTCATCAAGACCTCGAGCCATACAGTGCCATGAGAAAGGCCAAGGTGTGCTACAAGCTGGCCATGCACATCATACAGATGGCAAGGAAAAACTCTTTTGTGCCATCATGATGTGCAGGCCAGGCCAGGACTTTCCCTTAGTTACAGGAAATAATGATCAAGGCCTTAATATTTGACAGTCAGGAAGGGCGGGCCCCAGATCTTCCAAAACTGAAGGTGCCCGTGTATACCAGGGCAAGATTTCCCAGGAAATGTCCCTCAAACAAGGTTTAATGTGTTACAGAAGGGGAATATGAAAGTGCACCACTTATAAGTGTGACCCCTGCCCTAACAAACCTAGCCTGTGCATGAAAGACTGTTTCAGAGTCTACCACTCATCCATGGACCAATACATTTATTTCGTACTTAAACAACTCGTATGCCAACCTGATGTATTCACCACATTAAAAAATTCACATATCAGGAAAACACTAGATTAATTTCAATATAGGGTCATTAGTGGGGGGTTTCCACTGTTTAGGCACATCAGAGTCTCTGCAAATGCAACAGAACACCCGCAGACCATTCCATCAAAGTCTACGTTCTAAATCGTCACTCCTTCCATTCCGAGCCCTGCCGTGTGCCCAAACAGTAGTTGTCCCCTACAATTAGGGTATCAGTGTACTCAGGAGATTAGCCATGTGAAAATAAAAAATTGGCCAAAAGGTCATTTTTGTGGGGAAAAAATGTGTTTTTTATTTTCACAGCTCTAGTTATACTTCAGGGGCTCTACAGATGCATCATGGCAACCACTCTCGATGCCAGCCAATTTTGCATTCAAAAAGTCAAAGGCAGTGCTCCTTTCCTTCTAAGCCCTGCTGTGTGCCCAAAAAGTTGTTTTACCTCACTTATGGGGTATCGGCGTACTCAGGAGAAATTGCACAACAAATGTTGGGGTTCATTTTCTTTTACACTTGTGAAAATAAAAAATGTATGTCTAAAGTAAAAATTTTGTCAAAAAAGTTAAATGTTAATTTTTTTCCTGCCACATTGCTTCAATTCCTGTGAAGCACCTGAAGGATTATAAACTTCTTGGTGTTGAGCACCTTGAGGGACACAGTTTTTAGAATAATATTTTCCATCATATAGACCCCTCAAAATCACTTCAAATGTGATGTGGTCTCTACAAAAAAGTGATTTTGTGAATTTTGCTGGAAAAATGAGAAATTGTTAGTCAACTTTTAACTCTTCTAACTTCCTAACAAAAAAATATGTTTCAAAAATTGTGCTCATCTGATACGTTGGACATGTTCTTTATTATCCATTTTGGGAGACACAGGCACTTCTCACAAAACTAGAATATCATCAAAAAGTTAATTTATTTTAGTTCAATACAAAAAGTGAAACTCATTATATAGAGTCATTACAAACAGACTCTATATAATATATGAATTTCACTTTTTATATTGAAGAACTTAAATAAATTAACTTTTTGATGATATTCTAAATTTTTTTTTAGAAGCACCAGTAACTCTGATTAAACAGGAAAAAATAAATAAATTGTCAAATATTTGGCAAATTTCTGTTTTTTTCAGAAATAAACAAGTCATATCAAAAATGTGTTTGCCACTATCATGAAGTACAATCTGTCATGGAAAAAAAAAATCTCAGAATCAGTGGGATCCATTGAAGCATCCCAGAGTTATTACCGCATAAGGTGACACTGGTCATAATTGGACAATTTGACCTACGGTAGTTATGAAGATGAAAACAAGCATGGGGGTGGAAGGGGTCAAATTTGGGAAAAAGAAAATTCACAAAAATAAATGTGTTACACATCCTGCTGAACATGTGCTTTTTTCACCAAAACTGAAGGCTGCATATTTGCATTTACTCATTATTTTCTATAGGTGAAAAAACACTGCATAAATACTAAGAATTGTCATGCTACAGATTTTAGAAAAGCAGCAGTTTTTCAATCTAGTCGGAAAAACACAAAAAATTCTGAAATCTCAGCTTTTGCTGGTACTGTAAAAAAACAGTATTGAATTGCATAAAAAAGCGGCAAAAACACAACATGTGAACATAGCCTTAGACATGCCAACCACACAGAAGATCAGTAAGAGAGGATTCTGTGTGCATGTAATGTCTTAGCTCTCGGCAGCACACAACCTTTTTACACTGGACGATGTGCTGCTGAAAACATAAAATATAGTTTAAACAGTCTAACGAGCATCTTACTCATTTGTCAAGTGACCGGCAGCCTGTTTACACTGGACGATTATCGTGAGCGAGTGTTCTTAGACAGACTACATAGTCTTAAGATGCCCCAGATTTATCATAGTTCATGCTGTTAGATTAGACAGTTAAAATATGCAGATTTATCAAAGTTTACATTATCTTACAGCTTGCTTACTTTGAGACAGATTTTTTGCGCTAAAAATGTTGATGCATTCTTTGTGTACGGTGTTGGACAAGGTACAAAAAGTCACATAATAAATAAGGCAAGTCATGAAAAGGGCGATTACTTACCAGTAATGCTATTTTAGCCATGACAGCAGCAGTGAGACCCCACAGCTGGATCTGACTGCCCCCACAGCTGAAAAGGAACTCGAGAGCAAATACAAAGACAACACCCACTGCCTCCTTTAGTGGATTACAGAGCAGTATGTGGAGAAGCCGAACCTATAATAGAACTCAAAATGGACAATAAATCACTTATAAGGCTGTGTGCCCACGTTGCGTTTTTTCCGCAGCGGAAAGAAGCGCATAAAAACGCTTAAAAACCCGCATTCCCATGCAATCCTATGGGATTCCGCAGTTGAAAAATCCGCAGCATGTTCGTTATTTCTGCGGAATCGCGGCGATTCCGCAGCCATAGGATTGCATTGAATCGCTCACTTTACGCATGTGGCTATGCCCACTATGTGTAAAGTGAGCGATTCATGTGCGGATGGTACAGAGGTCTGGAGGAGAGGAGACTCTCCTCCAGGCCCTGAGTACCATATTTCTGTAAAAAAAAAAAAATTAAAATAAAAAATATTGATATACTTACCTTCCGACAGCCCCCGGAGTCCTCCTGCCTCTCAGCGGTGCACGCGGCGGCTTCCGTCCCCAGGGATGCATTGCACAAATCACTTGAGATGATGTTGCGGTAATGCGACCGTGACATCACAAAGGTCCTTTGCACAAAGCATCCCTGGGAATGGAAGCCAATGGGAGCGCCACTGAAGAGATCGAGGGCCGTCGGAAAGTGAGAATAAACATTTTTTTTTTTTTTTACATTCTTTTACTATTGATGCTGCATAGTCAGCATCAATAGTAAAAAGTTGGTCACACTTGTCAAGCACTATGTTTGACAAGTGTGACCAATCTGTCAATCACTTTTCCAAGCGATGCTTCAAATCGCTTGGAAAACGCAGGCGTTCTGCAAGCTAAAAACGCTTGTGTTTTGCAGGAAAACGCATGTGAATTCCGCATGCGTTTTACACGCGGCAGGGAGTTGCGAAAATGCTGCGGACATTTCTGCAGCATTTTTGCAACGTGGGCACATAGCCTAAATGTTTTCAGCCGCTAAAGAAGAAAAGCAGAAAGCCCATAAAAGCTCCAAGACAAAGGGATAGAATTGGAAGAGGTTACAAGAAGCTACAAAAGACAGAACATATGCACAACAAGTCACTTTTACATTGTTAATCATATGTACATATGGACTTTCTCATGTAGGATTCAGGCTGAATCTGCCTGAAGGAGACATCATGTGCACATACAGCTAGAAGAAAGTCGTCGATGTTGCCGTGGAAGGTACCTGAAGGACATGTCCGGAAGGACATTATTTGCAGAGATATAAGCTAGGACAAAGATATCTAGATCTTCCTATCACCAACAATTCAACTTTCTTAACTTAAGAGCGTTATACATGTATGGAAAGGACTTACGCACGCACAACACTCTTAACAAGACATCAGACATTTAGGGGGAAAAAAAAACCCAGATTTTTTTCTGGCCCCAAAAAGACAATGGGATAAGCGGATTCCTGTATATAGTTAAAATATAACTTTTATTTCTATCTTCTTAAAAAGTGCAAACATATAGTGCCAACAAAGGTGCAAGGTGCATACGTACAACACAAAAGACACATATAAAAACGCATCTGCGTATCACCGCCAAAGAAACAATAATGCCTAGTAACAATGACTAGCATTACATACAGGTCTACGATGTCCGTGAATCCGTAACCCTCTAAATCTCACAGTTTATAGATCTGTGTATACACAAAATATGGTAGGATAGCGTACCAGAAAACTATATTGCTGCCAGTCTTCAAACTTATTGGTGACCACTATTGTGATACACACATTCCTACCAGGCGGTATGATCCTATTACAATGCTCATTTATCCGCAGTGACCCAGTGGTTATATAGACCTCCTAGATACATATCAGGTATGATACCACATACGTCACCAACATCTATGTAAAAATAATAATACTCATCAGTCTTCTGCCGGTTACCATCTGGACCTTATGCAGTGCTGAGTTACAGTGGCCCGTCCGGGCGGTTTAATTCTTCCAACCGCATCCTTCACTTTGGGTCCACCTTGCTAAAGAGTGCCTCCCAACGCGTTTCATATATTATACTCATCAGGGGATTGTGTCACCTTTACGCATAGTGAATGAGCATGATGCTGTGGCGGCTCGTCTTCCGCCTCTTTTTATAGCCTGCTCACCGGCGTTTGTCATCTTGTGCTTCCAGACGCCGGGAGCCTCACTTCCGGTGTACCTGAATCTGTGCACCCTGGATTATTGGATCGCACCTTTAGTTCCGGATATCAGACGTCAGCACAACATGCCGTAACGTCATATCCGGTGGGCGGGCACTGTCCTTATATGCCGCCCGGTTACTTGTGCGTCCCAGCGCTTTGCGCTTTGCTTAATGCAGGGGAGCAGACAACTGTCACTCACAACTCTCCTGCATTACTACACATAAGGGGAACGCATCTTAAGACCCCCCCGAGTCCCCACTAGGTTATATGCAGATGAAACTACCACTTTGAAAAAAACGATACCTACATGGTTTGAGGGTTGGAAAAACCTTCAGAAAAAAGGCACCCATCACCCATAAAAAGAAATTACACACATATACAGATATAAACTCTGCTAAACAGATATAAAACTAAACATATGTAGGCGAACACAGCGAATCTCCAGCCATAGGAAAGACAGGAAAGGGTGCAGTTATTCAAATACCCTCACAAAGCCCTCTCTAAATCCATTCCTACCTATCGCGGAGGTTGGCACCCTATTCCTGCGCAGTGGCGCCCCCACTCGACGGCGGCTGTCCCTATTCCTAGGATGCCCTGTTGTTCCCTGTCTCTACAGGAAGAGGAGCTTAGATGGTCATTCAGACCGTGTGGTGCTGTGGTTTGAAGGCGAAAGATCCACTTGCTTTCTCTCTGTAAGATGTTCCTGTCCCAGTCTCCACCTCTCTGGGGCTGACCTTGATGTCACAAAGGTCCTTTGCGCAAAGCATCCCTGGGAATGGAAGCCACCGGGAGCGCCACTGAAGAGATCGAGGGCCGTCGGAAAGTGAGAATAAACATTTTTTTTTTTTTTTACATTCTTTTACTATTGATGCTGCATAGTCAGCATCAATAGTAAAAAGTTGGTCACACTTGTCAAGCACTATGTTTGACAAGTGTGACCAATCTGTCAATCACTTTTCCAAGCGATACTTCAAATCGCTTGGAAAACGCAAGCGTTCTGCAAGCTAAAAACGCTTGTGTTTTGCAGGAAAACGCATGTGAATTCCGCATGCGTTTTACACGCGGCAGGGAGTTGCGAAAATGCTGCGGACATTTCTGCAGCATTTTTGCAACGTGGGCACATAGCCTAAATGTTTTCAGCCGCTAAAGATGAAAAGCAGAAAGCCCATAAAAGCTCCAAGACAAAGGGATAGAATTGGAAGAGGTTACAAGAAGCTACAAAAGACAGAACATATGCACAACAAGTCACTTTTACATTGTTAATCATATGTACATATGGACTTTCTCATGTAGGATTCAGGCTGAATCTGCCTGAAGGAGACATCATGTGCACATACAGCTAGAAGAAAGTCGTCGATGTTGCCGTGGAAGGTACCTGAAGGACATGTCCGGAAGGACATTATTTGCAGAGATATAAGCTAGGACAAAGATATCTAGATCTTCCTATCAACAACAATTCAACTTTCTTAACTTAAGAGCGTTATACATGTATGGAAATGACTTACGCACGCACAACACTCTTAACAAGACATCAGACATTTAGGGGGAAAAAAGAAACAGATTTCTTTCTGGCCCCAAAAAGACAATCAAAATTACTATAATCAAGACCATTGGAGTCACCTTAAGAGACAAGGCCAGGTCTAGTTAGAAGCTTAATTTATTTTTTCTAGACATGGCCTACTTCTACTACTTCATCCAAGGTTATTGAGTCGAACGTTGCTCATTTTAAGATACTTAATAGTTTCCTACTCTCCTAGCTGCACTTCCAACTTGGAATTTAGAGATTTGACCATCACGCATGAGATGTTACTAGTTTGGTCAATTTGTATCCAGCTACGATTATTAACAGAGATTTTACTGGTCTGAAAACTATACAACTCCAACTAGGGGTCTTAAAGGGAACCTGTCAGCAGGATTGTGCCCAGTAACCTACAGACAGTGTCAGCTCCAAGCTGTTACACGGATTACAATGATACTGGTTGATGAAATATATGTATATGTATAATTTTTTGTTGATAGGATAACATCAACCATAATAATTATAAACACAGTACACATGCAATTATGGCTGGCACTGCCTGCAGAAGGTTTTTTTTTCAGTATGTATATGTAATATATATGTATATATAATAATTATGTTAACTGGGGGGCAGGTCAGTGAGGGATCAGTGACCTGTCAGATGCCATACAGGTGAATATATAAGCAGAGGACCACATTACTAAATGGGTTAGTAACTGGCTTAGTGATAGAAAGCAGAGGGTGGTTATAAATGGTATAGTCTCTAACTGGGTCGCTGTGACCAGTGGGGTACCGCAGGGGTCAGTATTGGGACCTGTTCTCTTCAACATATTCATTAATGATCTGGTAGAAGGTTTACACAGTAAAATATCGATATTTGCAGATGATACAAAACTATGTAAAGCAGTTAATACAAGAGAAGATAGTATTCTGCTACAGATGGATCTGGATAAGTTGGAAACTTGGGCTGAAAGGTGGCAGATGAGGTTTAACAATGATAAATGTAAGGTTATACACATGGGAAGAGGGAATCAATATCACCATTACACACTGAACGGGAAACCACTGGGTAAATCTGACAGGGAGAAGGACTTGGGGATCCTAGTTAATGATAAACTTACCTGGAGCAGCCAGTGCCAGGCAGCAGCTGCCAAGGCAAACAGGATCATGGGGTGCATTAAAAGAGGTCTGGATACACATGATGAGAGCATTATACTGCCTCTGTACAAATCCCTAGTTAGACCGCACATGGAGTACTGTGTCCAGTTTTGGGCACCGGTGCTCAGGAAGGATATAATGGAACTAGAGAGAGTACAAAGGAGGGCAACAAAATTAATAAAGGGGATGGGAGAACTACAATACCCAGATAGATTAGCGAAAGGATTATTTAGTCTAGAAAAAAGACGACTGAGGGGCGATCTAATAACCATGTATAAGTATATAAGGGGACAATACAAATATCTCGCTGAGGATCTGTTTATACCAAGGAAGGTGACGGGCACAAGGGGGCATTCTTTGCGTCTGGAGGAGAGAAGGTTTTTCCACCAACACAGAAGAGGATTCTTTACTGTTAGGGCAGTGAGAATCTGGAATTGCTTGCCTGAGGAGGTGGTGATGGCGAACTCAGTCGAGGGGTTCAAGAGAGGCCTGGATGTCTTCCTGGAGCAGAACAATACTGTATCATACAATTATTAGGTTCTGTAGAAGGACGTAGATCTGGGTATTTATTATGATGGAATATAGGCTGAACTGGATGGACAAATGTCTTTTTTCGGCCTTACTAACTATGTTATGTTACTATGTTACCCCCACAGGCCGCCCCTGAGCATGAACATATTAACTCAAAACTGAAAATAAAGATTAAAGAACCACAAGACGGATTTCATCAACCAAGGTATCATTGTAATTAGCATAACGGCGCTACTGTCTGTAGGTTACTATGCACAAGCCTGCTGACAGGTTCCCTTTAAACAAAAAATAAGAGTTTTTAATGCATCCATTATATTGGGTCTATTTGCCCTCTGGGTAATATGTTGCTTATATAAAGGCTTTCAGCCCATTCCAGATATCTGGAAAATGTAACCTTATGGGGCTAGGACTCCATATTCTCCATTTTGCTCATCTAGACTAAGAAGCTTTGACTGGACTTTACCAGACGTCAGCGTATTCTTCTATTGAAGATAATAGACTGGTTAGGTCCCTCCTCGATGCCGAACTGCATTACATCATACTACTGCAGCACAAGGTGACGGGTCAGGCCGAACCTTAATGTGTGAGCTGGCAAACTGAGCTGAGCCATGAGGCATCAGGAGGCTTAGGCAAGGGTCAAACCACTATTTTCGCTCACCCGGAAAAAAAAGGGCCAATTGTGTTTATCACACTATGGTCAGAAAGTCTGATCAGTGTAATCTGATTTTCTTGGGAGAAGAAAAAAAACAAACATCTCCATTCTATTAGTCCTTGAAAGTTGGACTGCAGTGCAGTCCGAGTTTTTTTTAGACTCATTGACTTGCATAGTCGAGTGCGATCCGAATACTGGATACAAATCGAACAAGCTGCTATTTTCTCCACTAACTCTGTTCAAGGAAAGAAAATGAGATGCGCCCGGCCTCAGAGAATAACATTGATCCGAGTGCGATCCGATGCTTTGATCACACTCTGACTGAAAATATGGTTGTCTGCACAAGCACCTGCATAGACTTCTGGACCTCTCCATAAGGAGTGTTACCTCGCAGGGGTCAACCAGACTGACTTTACCATGGAAGTTTGCTGGATGCTGTTCAACCTATCAAGATATCCATCTTGTTGGCAGGCAAGCTACATGGTCAAAGTTCCTCTGTCTAAAAGGACAAGTATTCAGTAAAAGGAGGAAGTGGGTGTACTCTGCTTTATGCTTGCTGTCCAGCTGTGAAGACACGATTCACTCAATTGTTGGAAAAGTCGAAAAAGAAAATTATAATATAATGTACAGGTGTTTCTCACTAAATTAGAATATCAAAAAGTGAATCATTATATAGAGTCATTACATTTCAAGTGTTTATTTCTGTTAATGTTGATGATTATAGCTTACAGCCAATGAAAACCCAAAAGTCATTATGTCAGTAAATTAGAATACTTTATAATACCATCTTGAAAAATGATTTTAGAATCTGAAATGTTGGCCTTTAACATTAGCAGAAATAAACACTTGAAATACATCACTCTGTTTGTAATGACTCTATATAATGAGTTTCACCAGCTTGAAAAATGATTTTAAGATCCGAAATGTTAGTCTACTGAAATGTATGTTCAGTAAATGCACTCAATACTTGGTCGGGCTCATCAATGGCATGGAGGCGATGAGCCTGTGGCACTGCTGAGCTGTTATGGAAGCCCGAGTTGCTTTGATAGCAGCCTTCAGCTCTTCTGCATTGGGTCTGGCGCCTCTTATCTTCCTCTTTACAGTACCCCATAGATTCTCTAAGGAGTTAAGGTCAGGCGATTTTGCTGGCCAATCAAGCACAGTTATAGTTATTTTTAATCCAGGTGTTGGTACTTTTGTCAGTGTGGACAGGTGCCAAGTCCTGCTGGAGAATGAAACTTCCATCTCCAAAAATCTTGTCGGCAGACGGAAGCATGAAGTGCTCTAAAATTTCCTGGTAGACGGTTGCACTAACTTTGGTCTTGATAAAACACAGTGGACATACACCAGCAGATTGGATTGTGGCCTCTCCACTCTTCCTCCAGACTCTGTGACCTTGATTTCCAAATGAAATGCAACATTTACTTTCATCTGAAAGAAACACCTTGGACCACTGAGCAACAGTCCAGTTCTTTTTCTCCTCAACCCAGGTAAGACACTTTTGGCATTGTCTATTGGTCATGAGTGGCTTGACACAAGGAATGCAACACTTCTAGCCCATGTCCTGGATATGTCTGTGTGGTGGCTCTAGAGCGAAATTGATCGGGTTCCTGTTGGTTGGGCTCTCCATGCATGTGTCAGCTGCGGAACCGAACAGATCAGCTGGAGCGATCCAGGAAGCCAGATTCCCTCTGCAGCTTATTCAGTAATCGCTATAGCTTGCTGAATAAGCAGGAACCCGATCAAATTCGCTCATCTCTACTGTTGAAGCAATGACTCCAGCAGCAGTCCGCTCTGTGAATCTCCCTCAAATTTTTGAATGACCTTTTCTTAATCCTTTCAAGGCTCCGGTTATCCCAGTTGTTTGTGCACCTTTTTCTACCACATTTTTTTCCTTCCACTCAACTTTCCATTAGTATGCTTGGATACAGCACTCTGAACAGCCAGCTTCTTCAACAATGACCTTTTGTGGCTTACCCTCCTTGTGGAGTGTGTCAGTGACTGCCTTCTGGACATCTGTCAAGTCAGCTGTCTTCCCCATTACTGTGGACCCTAGTGAAACAGACTAAGGGACCTTTTTAAATTCTTACGAAGCCTTTGCAGGTGTTTTTTTTTAACTATTATAATTTACTGAGATGACTTTTGGGTTTTCATTGGCTGTAAACCATAATGATCAACATTCACAGAAATAAACACTTGAAATAGATCACTCTGTTTGTAATGACTATATAATATACGAGTTTCACTTTTTGTATTGGAGAACTAAAATTAACATTTTGATGATATTCTAATTTTGAGAGAAGCATGTTTTTGTTTATTCTTTTATATGTGTATTACATTATAATTCTGGCACATTTTGCTTTATAAATATGCCACAATAAGTCCAGAACTAGAATCTTATAGGCGACAGTTTAAAAGGTGCACTTCTTTGGTTGCACCTTTTTAGTTGGGTCACAAAGGTACAGGCAATCCCTAACGACAGTATGATTCTCTTGTTGGGTACAATTGACTATGATTTAATTGTACATCATAAAATTTATTTGATTATTATCTGGGCATTGAAAGACATGTTCCCACAGAATTAAGACGCCATGAGCTATTTTTATTATTAGCCCTTAGTGTAAAGATTTTGTAGATAAGAGTTCATACTGAATGCATAACATACTTTTTATGTTTCAACTCATGGGCAACGTATCCAATGCATGTCAGAAGAACCTAATGTACCTCACCCCCCTCTCAATAAGGCAGCATAGACCAGTGGAACCTGCTCTGCCAGATACTATAAGGAGGTTCACAGAGGAGCAGACATACAAGAACACATTTTTCTCTTTTTCTTAAGCAAAAGAAAAATGTCAAAACTGCCTTAATCATGAGTAAACCATTCTCTTGATATTAATTTTCACTGATCGGTCAGCAATGAAGAGGCCCATGACAATGTCCCCAACTGGATCACAAGTGCTTGACTTGACAAATGAATACTTGAGATTACCAACTGAAGGTTTAGTGATTTTTTTCTTTTTATTGTGTTAATTTAAACTTTTTTTTATTTTAATTTAATGTCTAAAGCAGGGGTGGGGAACCTCCGGCCCATGGGCTGCAAACCGCACGCAGATTCCCGGGGAGTGAAGTGCTCGGGCCGGCATCTGAATTTTGACAGCCGTTTAATTACTTACTACTCTGCGAGCGCGTGCAATGGAAGATTACGTCGGTCAGAAACTTCGTGTGGGCGGAGATAGCGCAAAATTCACTCCCGTCCCACAGAGCAATAGTCTCCAGCCATGTCTATGCCACCAGCCCCCGTGTCGCCAACCATGTCCATGCCCCCCCCCGCCCTGATGTCTCCTGTGTGGTGTATACACAGCAGTCTCTGTTTCTGATGTATATACTGCAGATCTCCCACTGCTTGTGGTCTATAAATGTAACGTGAGCAGTGATCAATTTCCCACTGTGAGGAAACCTGCAGTGTAACATACATCTGTGCTCGGAACAACTTAACCTGGAAAGAATCTGCAGCAGTATCCCCTTGGTACCTTCACTTATGTTTCCTTCCTTCGAGGTCCATACTGTTACTCGTCAAACCCTTCTCTGAGTGGCGGTTCTGTGTATCGCCCTACAGCCAAAACCAACCAGTTCCTCGATCACTTTGCCAGCTGGCTTACACACACTGTCCGGTGATATTCACTCTATCATGGGGGGGTCTTAAACATTCCCATTGATAATCCGCTCTCCCCATCTGCCACTCATCTTTCTCTAATCTCTTCTCTCTGCATTTCACAGCTTGCCAACACTCCTACACAAGGACTGGAATGCTCTTGAACCAGTCTTCTCCCGGCTCTGCTCAGTATGACTTTACCAACTCACCTCTCTGACCACAACCTTCTTTCTTGGTCAAGAATTGTCACCCCAACATACAGAAGCCTATGTACCATCAATACCTTTCAGTCATACCATCAGTCACCTTTAGCTCCAATCTCCATCTCCTATCAAGACATAGCATTGTCACATTATATTTAAGACATTGGAAAGTGCCCTGGATGAAGCCGTACCTGCAAATAGATGGCGGTGACCCTGGCACGCGCTGAAAACACGTTTTCTACAGTGCTGCTCACAGTTTGCGGAGTCAGTGGAGAAAATCCCTTAGCAGAAGACTTCACCCACTAAGTTCATGCTTAAAGGTACCTTCACACTCAGCGACGCTGCAGCGATACCGACAACGATGTCGATCGCTGCAGCGTCGCTGTTCGGTCGCTGGAGAGCTGTCGCTGGAGAGCTGTCACACAGACAGCTCTCCAGCGACCAACGATGCCGGTAACCAGGGTAAACATCGGGTTACTAAGCGCAGGGCCGCGCTTAGTAACCCGATGTTTACCCTGGTTACCATCGTAAAAGTTAAAAAAAACAAACACTACATACTTACATTCCGCTGTCTGTCCCCCGGTGTTCTGCTTTCCTGCACTGTGTAAGCGCAGCGGCCGGAAAGCACAGCGGTCACGTCACCGCTGTGCTCTGCTTTCCGGCTGGCCGGCGCTCACAGCCAGTGCAGAGAAGCACAGCGCCGGGGACAGACAGCAGAATTTAGGTATGTAGTGTTTGTTTTTTTTAACTTTTACACTGGTAACCAGGGTAAACATCGGGTTACTAAGCGCGGCCGATTCAGCGATGTCTGCAGGGAGTCCAGCGACGAAATAAAGTGCTGGACTTTCTGCAGCGACCAACGATGGCACAGCAGGATCCTGATCGCTGCTGCGTGTCAAACTGAACGATATCGCTAGCCAGGACGCTGCAACGTCACGGATCGCTAGCGATATCGTTCAGTGTGACGGTACCTTTACTCTGCTTTCCATCTGGCCAAACAAGCCTACTTCACGGCCCATCACGTCACTGGCAAACAATCCAAAACTTTTCACTCCCTCTTGAGCGCTAAAGTACAGGCCCAAGATGCATAGTCTCAGCTATTCAAATTACGTCCTCTCTGAAATGCTGGGGACATTCAGCGCACGGCCTCATTAAAGGGAATCTGTCACCTCATTTTTCGCATATAAGCTGCAGCCACCGCCATTAGGGGCTTATCTACAGCATTACAGAATGCAGTAGATAACCTGAAAGATAAGAACAACAAGTTAGATTATACTCACCCAGGGGCGGACCGGTTCGGGTCTGATGGGCGTCGCAGGTCCGCTGTCTCCCATCTTCATACGATGACATCCTCTTCCTTACTTCTGTCGCTGCTTCTGCACAGGCGTACGGATTTGTGCTGTTGAGGGCACTGTAAAGTACTGCAGTGCGCAGGCACTGGGTCTCTGACCTTTTGCAGCAACTGCACACTGCAGTACTTTGCTCTGCCCTCAACAGCACAAATCAGTACGCCTGTGCAGGAGCCACGACAGAAGCAAGGAAGAGGACAACCTCGTATGAAGATGGAAGACGCCGGACCAAGACCTGTAACGCCCATCGAACCGCCCCTCCCCCAGGTGAGAATAATCTAATTTGTTTTTCTTTTCTTTCAGGTTACATTGGGGGCTTATCTACAGCATTACAGAATGCTGTAGAAAAGCCCCTGATGGCGGTGGCCGCAGCGTATATGCGAAAAATGAGGTGACAGATTCCCTTTAAGGTCTGCTTATTACATACCTGTTCTATTAAAATTGTACCCAGTATGTGGTGAGTCATGTATGTTTTTTTTTTTTTTTTTTAAAAAGGACTGAGACATGAATCAAAATCACTCATGCAAGTCTAATACTATAGGTCTGAAAATCACAAACAAAAGGATGTCATCCGTGTGCGGTCCATTTATAACACGCACAATTCAGACGCCATGAATCCATTGATAATTACCTTACCCCCTTAGTGACAGAGCCAATTTTGACCTGAATGACCAAGCCAATATTTAGAATGTCTCAGAGGTTATTTTGCAATTTTCAAAATTAATTTATGTGCCCTTAAATCAGAGTTGTTTCACACAAAATAGTTAATAAACAACATGTCCCACATAACTTTACATCAGCACAATTTTGGAAACTTTTTTTTGTTAGGAAGCTAAGGGTTAAAAGTTGACCAGCGATTTCTCTTTTTTTTTTTTTTTTAAAAAGGGACCACCTCAACTTGTGGGGTTTTTTTTTTTATGAAGGGGGGGTTTCAATAGGACATAAAATACCCCAAAGTGACACCATTCTAAAAACTGCACCCCTCAACGTGCTCAAAACCACATTTGAGAAGTTCACTAACCCTTCAGGTGCTTCTCGAGAACTAAAACAACGTGGAAGGAAAAAAAATGAACATTTTACTTTTTTCTCAAAATGTACTTTAGTCCAAAAACTTTTTTATTTTCACAAGGGTATCAGGAGAAATTGCACAACAATTTTTTTTGGTCCATTTTTCTCCTGAGTACGCAGATACCCAGTATGTGAGGGGAAGCCACTGTTTGGGCACATGGCAGAGCTCAGAAGGGAAGGAGCGCCGTTTGACTTTTTGAACGCAAAATTGTCTGGAATCAATGCGCCATGTCGCTTTGGAGACCCCATGATGTACCTAAACAGTGGAAACCCCCCAATTCTAACTCCAACCCCAAACCTAGCCCCGACACCTGGAAAAAAAATTTTTTTTTATTCCATTATCTCTACCTACTTATGGGGGTGACAAAGGGTCAAAGGTTTGAATTACTTTTTTTTTTTTTATTTTGATCACTGTGATGGTCTATCACAGTGATGAAAATGAACCAATTGGAAAAATCGATTGTTGCCGAGTACCGGCTGACAAGTCTCAGTGGGCGCACCGCGCATGTACCTGCCATTTTCTTCCTGGAAGACGGCGCCGAAGGGTCTAGGGATTGGAGGTCTCTCTCCTCTGGTATTCTAGATCATATCAGAGGAGAGAGAAATAAATAGGAAATCAGACTTTTTTTTTTTTTTTTTTTTTGCAATTGCCATTATTCAGCGAATAACAGCGATCTCAAGACCCGAATCATGTTCTCCAGGGTCTCAACTACCCCCCGGTAGCCAAGACCCCAGAGATTTTACAACCTTGGGGGGTGCTATACCCTTATTTCTCAGCGCCGTTAAAAAGAGGCACTGAGGAATAAGTACCCTTAACTGCCGCCGTTAAAAGCTGTATCGGCGGTCATTAAGGGGTTAAAGGGAATTTGACAAACAAATGAGAAAGTTACAAATGTAGATTTCCCCCAGAGGTTTTGCGGAGATGTAGAGTGGGCCGCTCTGTATAGTCTGCAACTTTCAATCAATGATGAAGCAAGCCTTAGAGGGTGAGGGTGGAATAATAGATAAATTATTTTTTCTACATAATTGTTCAATCCAATGTGATGATTAAAGTGGAAAATTTTTTGGTTAACACTGAGCAGGAATTGTAAACAAATATGTATGGCACTGTGGGACGGACATTTTACACATATCCACTTTGATGTGTAACAAATGAAAACCTTAGATGTAGATTTTTTTTTATATATATTCAACATTTTATTAAACATTTTAAGAAATCAACAACATGGTGACAAAAAGAAAACTCATTAAAAAAAAATCCCAATAATTTAAAAACAAAAAACAGTGTCCATAGCACTCCCACCCAAAATAACAAAAACTGTACGAGAAGGATGAGACCAGAGGACCCAGAGCTCTGGTTAGAGATTCTGTCTTCTATTTGGTACAGACATCAGCGCCTTGTATCCATTGCACTGTACCCTTTCAAAAGAAGGTGAGATGACATTTAAGGCACTGAGAAATGTCCAATTATTTAAAAAAAAAATTATGAAATTTTCACTTGATTCCTAATTACATTCCAACTTTGTACTGTATACCTGATTAACATGGTCTGAGTTGTGTCAGTCTGGAGGAGCAGTGTGTTGGGAAAACATACAGTAGAAAAAAAAACAACTTAACCCAAGGAGTGTCCACTTAAAACAGAGGTAAGGCACATTGTAAAAAACAATTTTGACAAGATGAGATGTTGGGAATGTGCAAGCGTTTGGTCATAAAAAACGTGAAAAGACTAACACATTAGGAGCTTCCGAGATGGCAAGATTCCAGTATCAACATTAAGGACACATTGTATGGTTTCAATGGCAGAAGGATCGAGTCTGTACATACAGATCCTGCAGTGTACCATGGTCGTCCTCGACGTGTCCTTCACTGAATGGGGGAACTGTTTTCATGTAAACGGACCTAGTAGAAAACTTCTGCTATGGCTTTTTTCAATTAAAAATCAAGACATTCAACAAAATTGTAAAACTTGAAACCTAGAACTAAACTTTTTTTCCCCCCTTTTAAATCTGAGCATTGCATAATTCCTTCATATTTGGTATGCATTTTACATTTATTAACCAGTTCAAGACTTGACCATTGCTGTCGTTTCAACCCCCCCACCTCCATTTGTGACCAAGCATATTCTGCTCGCATCTGTATCATGCATTTTACACAATCTTTTTTTTCGTTATGGCCAGAAGGGGCTATTAAAATACAATTGTAAAAATTATGTTTCCTATCTGCTGAAATTTTCATGCAAACATTGTTTTGCAATTTTTCACCAAGGACAGTGTTTAGAAAACAGACTTGGACTGGAAGCCTACATCACTTTAAAAAAAAAGTCCTTCCCTCTTTATTTCACATATTGTGTCCCTCGGTTTTTTTCTTTGTGGTGGTGGTGGTGGGGTGGGGGGCCGAGAGTGGGGATTTCAACATTTTAATAATTTTTTATTATTGCCGATATCTCCTGTACCTGTAGTTTTCATATAGCAAGCTAAAAAAAAATAATAATAAATAAATAAAATCCACCGCCGCAGAGCCGATCTGGTACCTGCTCCCTCTCGGGGATCACATGAGGCGGACGCCCTGTAGCACTTCCTATAAGTGTTCAGTGATCAGACAGGCAGAGATGGTAATAAAACAATGCTGCCTTTTCTATGGGAGGTCCAACCGTGACAGCCAGCTCCCCAATCCTGTAATTTCACAATCTCCGCGCAGCTTTTTATTCTGCAATGATGTTCAAAACGTTCTCTACATAGTGATTCACTTACTGACCCAACATTTTAAATCAATGGGCAAAGTTATTAAAACACACACAAAAAAACAAAAAAAAAAAAAAACTTGTACAAGTTGACATTTAGATGAAGAAAAAAAAAAAAAGAAAAAAAAAAAAAATGTCGTTTCAAATGTGAAATTTCTCTCTATCCACAGTCACTATTACATTTTACCATACATATTTTAAGTTGCTCCCAAACGGACAGTACAAATGAATAAGGTCTGTAGTGTCACAAACCATAAAGCTGGAACAATGCAGGATCCTCTATGAACACGGACTTTGCATTAGGGCATGGAGTAAGCTAGAAGAACTAGGTAACATGGAATGTGAGAATACACGAAGTGGATCACAAAACTGTTCAAGTTGTCATATTGCAATGATTGCAAGGCAAATACTGATCACATTTCATTTTGTCAAAAAAAAAAAAAAAAGCCCATTCACAAACAACGCTTCATAAAACATTAAAAATCATTAACAAAACCATTTACCTTAAAAAGAAAAAAAAAATATTTTTCAAAAAAATAAATTAGATGGCTATGAAAAGGTTCATTTTGAGCCAGCAGTGCTGGCTTATTAGGCTGTCCTCACAGAGTCATTCGTGTGAATGGTTTTACCAAATGTAGAGTCATTTTTCTCAAGCCAAAGTTCGGCAAGCCGCTGGGTAGAACCATGAGTAGACGCTTTTGACCCCAAACACATTTTAAACTGTTTAGGATCAAGATTGGGGTCACAAAACACAGGATGGTGTATGTGGACCACACCCACCTCCTGACTTCTAAAAGTCTTTAAACCTGCTTGTACCACCTTATTAAATAGGTCCACGTCCTCCAGTCCCCAGCCCTGAATAGAAACATCAAAGCCTCCAGCATGAAGAAGGTCTCCTTTATGGACGCAAGTAATGCCAAAGCCATAGTTTCTCCACAAACCAGTTTTCTGTGTAAACACATAATGGTTGTCACTAGGAACCTTTCCGGCATAGACAATCTTTGGGTCATACTGGCTGAAGATGATCGGAAAATACATTTGTTGGCCAAGGATGGTGTTAGCCCTACAGCGCTGAAGAAACTCTGAAGTGAATACCAAGTCAACATCACAGAAGAAGAGTAAAGAGTCATTGCTAAATTGTGAAGATCCAACCTCTAGGGCCATAGCTCTCGAGAACTCCCCAGTAACCGATAAGATCTGCAAATCAGCCTTTGGATATTTTACCCGGTAATCTCTCATGAGATCGACTTGTTTTTCCTTGTCAGGGTTGGCATCGGAATTGAAAAGCATAATGACCAGCTTCACATTTTGGTTGGGAATGAGGCAAGTCTTTTCAAAGTTGGCCATGAACCTACTAAACATTTCATAGCGACCAGACAATGGCACCAGTATGTTGACCTTTGTATCTTTGAGTTCTTTGTGTTCAACCTTGGATGAAGTGAGCTGGAACGGGACAAACATTTTAAGAGAATTAGAAAGAAATGACAAAGAACCTGAATCTTGGTTTATTCTATTGGCCAGCTCTTTTGCATCGATCTCTTCATGCTCCATGAACTGAATTTTGCTGAATGTCTGTTGGAGGTAGGCATGTCTCCGCACGGGGACAGTCATTTTCTTGCCTTTGTGCTTTTTGTACAGTAAGAGTAAATCCAAAACATACTCTGCACCATACAAAGGATTGAGTCTGCGGTACCCATACTGAATCTCTTTAAAGTCAATAATACGACCACGCGTTTTGGCATTTGCATTGATCATTTCCATAACTTGCATTACAATATCATCAAGAGCTTCCTTTTGTGAAGCATCCATCCCACGCCTAGGAGGTTGTCCATCTGAGGCAGAATACAGATATTTGCCAGTGAGAAACTCCCATTCCAAGATTTCTTCCCGCTGGCGAGGTTGGTATCGCATAAAAGAGGGAGCCATTCCCAGCTGCAAGTCATCCTTGTGAACTTCTGTGCTGCTGTATCTGCTCATAAGCACGATTTCCCGGTGGAGCTGAATAGTGCGATAACGGAGCTCTGCGATCTTACGGCTCAGCATGTAACTGTGCAGACGGTACTGGTAGGGGGGATTCTTATTGGGGTGTAGGGTGATTGCTCTATGAATCTTGCTGTTGTGAAGGTCCCGAATGTAGCCCTTTTTGTTTTGTTCATAGTTCTCATAGAATAATTGCTGCATCTGGGGAAGAAATAAAGAAACGTTTTAAATTTCTGTTGCTTTACAATCTACATTCTCTTCAGATTATTTAGATGAATGTTAATACAAAGATTATAATCCCTTTAATACTATGAAACACTACACGACCACTCTACCAATGCACATACAAAGACTGAGCTTATCGCCTGCTCAAATGTCATATCTAAGAAAGCTAAGCCATATGTAAAGGGGAACTTCTAGAAAAATGTAAGGAATTTGGAAGTTTCTTAGAAATGCAAAGACAAGACATGGAGAAAAAAAGGATTCACTGGACAAGGAGAGTGGTAGCAATAGTGCATAGGAACAGTAAAAGTGGAGGATGGCTGGGGATACAGTAAATTCCTAAGTAGAAGTCCAGGGAACAAGACAAGAATGTGAGAACACGTCACACTGCTTAATAACCAGGACTGCCCTATGCTGACAACGAAGGATTTATTAATCTCAGCAATGTTTTAAAGGCGGACTTTACACCATAGTGCCAGAAAAAAAAAAACAACGAAGCATACACACATTTCACACTGCTCCCATTATTTCATACTATTACCTTAGTCCCTTACGCGAGTGTGTTTTCCATTTTAATTTCGACTTTTGTAGGCAATTACTGACCCCCTTAAAATTCCCATGCCACTCCAGTGGTCTCTGCTGTCAGTCAAGGGCTTGCTGCAGCAGATCACTGGTCTCAGCAGTCATGTACTGTACATGCAGACATCAAAGCCGAGGCCAGTGAATGATGAACTGGACATCAATTGCTAGTACTGGTGGAGGCGAGCAGGGTGGTGCCGTTGGAGTGCGAGGGAATTCATGCAGTTATGACTACTACTTTATTTCTCCATCGCAACATTTCAAAACTCACAGAAAACTCCTTTAAAATCAGCACAAGAGGCTTTGCCATAATACTACATAATCAGGACAGTAAGATCCTCAAGCATTTTCATGGTTTGGCTGACTACAGATAATTAGTGATGAGCAAGTCTGCTCGTTACTCAAGTTTTCTGAGCATGCTCGGGTGTTCTCCGAGTATCTTGGGCGTGCTCGTAAATTATGTTTGAGTCCCCGCAGACAAAAACAGTCTACGAGCACGCCAAAATACTGAGAACACCTGAGCATGCTCTGAAAACTCGAGTAACGAGCACACTCGCTCATCACTATAATCTTTTATACATAGAGGTGTCAGAGCCCCACTCCTCCACTTTTGCAACCCAACATATGATCCCAATGTTTTCTTGGTGGAGTTATTACTCTAGGAAAGGATAAAGCTGAAAGTTCAGATGCGATCCTCGTATACAGACTTTACATGCCTGTTCAAGTGGCAAGAACACTGAGAAGGACAATTGGGAAGGAAAAGAGGCTTTATCAATAGCAAATATGCATCAACTTAGGATAACATCCACATATTCAGGTTTTTTTCCCCCCACTGCCATTTCTAATGGCAGACTTCACCAAAAGGACACCAATCCTTCTCCACTTGTGTTTACCCAAGGCCTGTGAACGCCCTAAAGTCCCCTCATCCATTAGAGGAGGAATGCTTGTGGTACAGCTGCTGTGGACTACCTTGGCTGCTTTCCAAAATTCCAACTAAAGAGCATGCGTTGTGTTGTGGGATTTTAATGAAGACACGCTCCTGCCAGGCAGAGTAGAACACATTGGATTAGACGGGCTAAAAAGAAGGCCCGTTTTATAGAGAAGCTGGCCTCCAGCCTGCAAAGTGTCCCAGAGGATTTCATCACAGTCAGAGTTTGTACTGCAGATTCAGGCTCCGATGTAGCATATTTCATAAACAAGGCCCCGTGTATAATGATATATCAATGGATAAGTGCGAGCAATGTGTGTTGCCTTATTAAAAGGGACGGGTTCAGGTTCATCACTGCCGGGAGATGGACTTTCAGATACTGAGTCCAACTCCTGACAAGAGGACTTTGCCATGCACTTCAAAAATAATGTAGACAAAACAAGGAAAGTCTTTATTGTTCACCCACCACAACTCCTTTGTATAACAGACCAATGCCCTTACCCCATAACCTCCCTCTACAACATCACTGAAGGGGAAAGTAATCGGTTCCTGTCCAAATTACACCTCACCACTTGTGCACTTGACCCCATCCCATCACACCTCATCCCCAACTTCACACTTACCCCATCCCTAATTCATCTCTTCAACCCATCACCAACTTCTGGTACTCTCCCCTCAGCTTTCAAACATGACACCCGCACATATCCTCAAAAAACCATCCCTCGACTCAACCGCTATGTCCAGCTATGGCCCCATATTGCTGCTCCCATTCGCTTCCAAACTCCTTGAGCAGCACGTCCACGCTGAACTTTCCTCTCACGTTTCATCCAACTCTCTCTTCGACAATCTACAATCTGGCTTCTGCACCCACCATTCCACTGAAACTGTTTAGACCAAAAACTACAAACTACTTACTTACAGCCAAAGTTAACAGACAATTCTTTATAAGGCTAGGTTCACATTGCGTTAACAGCAGCCCGTTCAACACATGCGTTAACGTGCTGCTGTTAACGTAAGTGCCAAATTTTGCTAGCGCTAGCGCAGATAGAGCTAGCAGATGCTCTATCTGCGCTAGCAGTGACGGACCTGGAAACGCTGCAGCACGCACCCCAGGGTCCGTCACTCAATGACGGCACATCGCTAGCGCATGCCTATTGTGGGAGTGCGCTAGCGGTGTGTCCGACAGTGATTAATGGCGGCATTAAGGGACTGCGTTACACCGCGTTATGCCGCAGTGTAACGCAGTCCGTTTAACGGACTGCCAAAACGAAATGTGAACCCAGCCTAAGCCTCCTCCTAAACCTGTCCTCTATCTTCAACACAGTTGACCTCTGCCTCCTACTACAGATCCACTCTTCATTTGGTGTCAGACGTTGAACTATCCTGGATCTCCTAATACCTTAAAGGGAATCGGTCACCCCATTTTAGGCCTATAAGCTAATGCCACCGCCATCAGGGGCTTATGTACAGCATTCTATAATGCTGTAGATAAGCCCCCGATGTAACCTGAAAGATAAGAAAAACCAAGTTAGATTATACTCACCCAGGGGCGGTCCGGCACGATGACATCCTCTTTGCTTCCGGTCGCAGCTCCTACGCAGGCGTATTTTGTCTGCCCTGTTTAGGGCAGAGCAAAGTACTGCAGTACGCAGACACCAGGAAAAGTCAGAGAGGTCCGGCGCCAGTGCACTGCAGCACTTAGCTCTGCCCTAAACAGGGCAGACAAAGTACGCCTGCGCAGGGGCAGCGACAGGAAGCAAAGAAGAGGATTACATCGTATGAAGATGGGAGGCGCCGGACCCGGACCGCAACGCCCATCAGACCGGAACGCCCCTTGGTGAGTATAATCTAACTTGGTTTTTCTTATCTTTCAGGTTACATTGGGGGCTTATCTACAGTATTACAGAAAGCTGTAGATAAGCCCCTGATGGCGGTGGTCTTAGTGTATAGGCCTAAAATGGGGTGACAGATTTCCTGTAACAACCGCACATTTAGCATCTTCCTACTACCACACTACCTCCTCATCCCGCCCTCTCTGTTGGTGTCCTTCAACGCTCTGTCCTAGGACCCTTACTCTTTTCCATCTATTCCCTTGGCCTGGGACAACTCAAAGTCCTATGGCTTCCAGGAATATATATACGTTGATGACACTCAGGTCTACCTCTCTGGCCCAGAGGTCACCTCTAACCTCTATGCTGTCCAGAATGTCTATCAGCCATATCTTCCTGCTCCTCTCACTTCCTCAAGCTAAATGTGGACAAATCTGAACTAATTATCTTTCCTCCATCTCATGTATCTTCCCCATCTAATCTACCACAATAAATGACATCACACCAGAAATTCGCTACCTCGGAGTAAAGGTACTGTCACACTAGACGATATCGCTAGCGATCCGTGACGTTGCAGCGTCCTCGCTAGCGATATCGTCCAGTGTGACAGGCAGCAGCGATCAGGCCCCTGCTGTGCTGTCGCTGGTCGGGGAAGAAAGTCCAGAACTTTATTTCGTCGCTGGACTCCCCGTAGACATCGCTGAATCGGCGTGTGTGACACCGATTCAGCGATGTCTTTGCTGGTAACCAGGGTAAACATCGGGTAACTAAGCGCAGGGCCGCGCTTAGTAACCCGATGTTTACCCTGGTTACCATCCTAAAAGTAAAAAAACAAACACTACATACTTACCTACAGCCGTCTGTCCTCCAGCGCTGTGCTCTGCTCTCCTCCTGCTCTGGCTGTGAGCGTCGGTCAGCCGGAAAGCAGAGCGGTGACGTCACCGCTCTGCTTTCTGGCTGCCCGGCGCTCACAGCCAGACCAGAGAAGGAGAGCGCCGAGGACAGACGGCTGTAGGTAAGTATGTAGCGTTTGTTTTTTTACTTTTAGGATGGTAACCAGGGTAAACATCGGGTTACTAAGCGCGGCCCTGCGCTTAGTTACCCGATGTTTACCCTAGTTACCGGGGACCTCGGGATCGTTGGTCGCTGGAGAGCGGTCTGTGTGACAGCTCTCCAGCGACCAAACAGCGACGCTGCAGCGATCCGGATCGTTGTCGGTATCGCTGCAGCGTCGCTATGTGTGACGGTACCTTAACCCTAGACTCTGCCTTGTCCTTCAAACCGCACACCCAAGCTCTTGCCACCTCCAGCTCTAAAATATCTCCAGAATCAGTCCTTTCCTCCACTCTCAATCTACTAAAATGCTTGTACATGCCCTAATAATCTCCCATTTTGACTACTGCATCCTCCTTTGGCCTACCTGCCAACACTCGCGCACCGCTCCAGTCGATCCATAACTCTCCTGATATCTTCCCTCACGTAATCTCTGTTTCCCAAGATGAACTCCCCACTTATTCACTTCTCACCAAATAGACTCCAAGACTTATCCCGAGTATCCCCCATCCTTTGGAATTTTGTGCCCCAACACGTCCGATTATCCCCCACATTCGGACCCTTCTGAAGGAATCTGAAAACCCATCTCTTCAAGAAGGCTTACAACCTGCATGGACCATGCTGCCACCTCAACACCATCAGAGCTACTGCAACCCCCAACCTACTGTCTACTTCCTCATCACCCTGTAGAATGCGAGCCCCCAAGGGAAGGGTCCGCTTCTCTCTGTACCAATCTACCAGTGTTAGTCTACTGTAAGTGATATTTGTATTTTAGATATAGCCCCCTTCTCATGTACAGTATCATGGAATCAATAGTGCTATATAAATTATTATTAACTTTTCAAGCTCAACTTTAGCAATTCACTGAAGGAGAGGATTCTGCTAGTGTAGTGCACATTAAGTATTTGCTGCATTTTTGTGGCTTTTTTTCCCCACGCAGTGGTCACAAACTTAAAGGGTTTCTTAATACCAGCAAAGTGAAAGATTCATGAAGTCTCATGCAGCCGTTGCTTATTTTTTTCCCTTGCAGATTTGAAGCAGTTTCATTTATATCTGCAGAGGTAAAGTATTAAAATTAGAGGGGTGGTACAGCTTAAACATTTTTTTCCCTGAAAAAAATGTTTCAGGTGTTGGAAGAGGCTGGAACCCCAATCAAGACATCAGCGTGGCTCTTGTTCTGGTTTGTGCAACACAGGCACAGGACAGAGACAGGTTAGGGCCATATGGCGCTAGTCACATGACCAAAGTTTTCTAGCCATTACTGCTACAACAAGGTAGCGCAATAACAGTGAATGGGGTTACATTGTATTAGTACAACTGCGTTGGATTTTTTTGCAACTTGTCCTAGTACCCTCAAAGGTCACAATTCAACCCTGTCCACTGCAATGTAGCAGTGATACCAAGCAAACTTTGGTCGCATGTCAGGTGTCACAGCCAAAGTCGCTGTGTAGCCTTATTAAGAGTCAGCCGTCAATGACAATATTCAATTATACTAGTATGTTGCATCTTTTGGTTCTTTACACAAACCAAAACCTTTATTCAAGCTCAACAAGCCCTTTAATAATCCAAAGCACATTAAGCAGTTTTGTATGCCAGAGGGCACCAACAAAACTTGATACATCACCATAAAATTAATGGCAGACAGCGTATAATTACGCAGCTGAAGGGTTATATTTACTTGTATGAAACTACATAAATAAACGGCACGCCCCAAAATACTACAAGTTGAAACCCATCCAGAAGTGCGGATCATTACGTGCTGACCCGTGCAACCACAAGCCAGGAGTGTTCTGAAAAAAAGCAGAGATTCCATGCAAGCGAGCAGATTTATACGCAGAGATGGGGATCGGGCACCGGCAGAGTTCTGCCAAAGCTAACATAAGCCCAAGCACACTTACTATAGCAGCATACTCTCCAGCCGAGCGCCTGATACCGAAGGCTGCTCTGTATGTTCCAAAGCAGGTCATCCTAGGTAACATAACTGACTGGGAGCAAAAGCAACAGGATGTTCAAGGCTGACAGACCGGCAACGCCACCATCTACCCAGTCACAAGGTCCTCAAAGGCACTGGCCAAAATGCACACCTTTTGGCCAATCAGTAAGGTTTATAGTAGTGGTGTCTCGTCCATCAGCAGATGTTGGAGGAAAAGTATGGTGCATGTTGGTACTGAGCATGGCTGGTCTTTTATTTCTGATGACAAATATGTTGCTCCCTGACATATCTGACACCACAACACACACCAATACTAAGCAATTTCAAAAAGTAGAGGGGTTGGCACATAGTCGCGGCAGCCACAGTTAGTCATTAATGTGTATGTGAAGTAGATGTCGCGATCAGATCAGCACCTGGAAACATGGATTTGGGTGACCCCAAATTTTAAATTTGTTGTTTCACAAAATATCCCAACTATAAGAGACTTTAGAAGGCTCGATAAAACCATGACAAGAAAAACACTGCACTAAAGTTGGCAATAGCACAGATAGTAAAGGGTTCGTTATGTCTGAACCCTTGGCACATAACCCCAGAATAGGAGCTTAGCTGAGCGTTCATGTATCCTCTCTGCGGAGGGAAAAGGCGGCTATCCCTTTTATGGACAAAGTGACAACAGTTTTAACCTAACCCACTGTATAAATGCCACCTCAAAAAACAAGACCAACATCTCAGAAAGAAAAAAAAAATATTTAAAAAAAAAAAAAAAGCAATAAATAGGAAAGGACTGGCTGGCTTCACAGGAAATGTGCTGCTGAAGAGTAGGTGATGCCAGGGAAAAACTCAACCGAGAGGAAACCGATGATGTGGCACAGAAGAAAAAGGAGATGTCACCAAGTCACTGGATCTTTGTATAATACTAGGTATAAAAAGCCTTTTCTGGAAATGTCTGTAATAAGCATCTGAATACACATAATTAGGGAGAACAAACGTTTCACTTTCTGAAGGCCGAACAGGAGGTTTTAGTGCCCGTGGTCCAACCACAAGGCTTTGCCTTTTATTCAGCCTGCAGGAAGACAACCACTTCAGGCCAGACAGCTGTAGACAAATGAAGGTTTGCAGAAGATTGTGGCCAGGGCCCAGGAGTGTCCTGAGGTTTAAGGAATTCCACATTTAACTACTTCGAGCACTGGTATAACCTGCGTGCACCCCTACAAAATCATTACTCCATGCATATCTTAACTCGGAGCCTCGATATCATTAGATGGGTCATGTGTAAGCAGTTTCCATTGCCCATTACTACACAAGGGGTAGTTGCCGCTTTTATGAACTTCAGACTTCACCTATAGCAGATGCAGACAAAAGAAGAAAATGATAAAACTGATTGGTATCTATATCTTGTACACCAGAGACTAGGTACTAGTTGAGATTATGGTGTCATCAATGTAAGTATATAATAATTTAGTGTAGATTTGGCCTATATAAACTACTTTGTGAAAAGCTCCATAGTTGATCTCTACACACTCTGCATTAGAAAAGGACATGTCCCAATACTTCAGGTGGAGAAGCTTTTAGGAGGGCATTACTTAGACGAAAGGCAGAGAGGGAACATACTGAATAACAAAACAGGAAAGCACCAGGCGGGCGTCTGGTGACAATATGGGAGTCTCTTCTTGTGCCCTTTAGCAGTTTGAGTCCGGCCATCAGAAAAAGGAAGTTTATAGCATTTTCAAATAAAATTTTGCAGGATATTAAAAGAAGTGCAGGATATTACTCTGGATTTACATATAAAAAAAATTAAATGAATGGAGATTCTTCTAAGAAAGGCAAGTTCTTCTCGTTGCAATGGAAGCAGCTATACCGCAAACTATGAAAAAATGAAGGGTTGAGTGTTTAGATGCAATGATATCCTCTAAGGTCTATACTGCCCAACTTAAAAAGTAAGACAATAGCAAACACATGCCATAAAGTAGCTGCCCATGAAGCAAGTCCTAGGGATACTACACAGCAGCAACACAATACAGCAACGCCTGCCTAGTCACTTCTCACTGAATTGTATAGTGGCCATGACCAAATCTGTTGCTCAAATCAGTCCTGGTGAGAATTATAATGCTTTCATACTATGATCGACAATAATTGGGAAATCTATAACTGGTGATTAAAAAATAAATAAATACAAATTAGGTGGAAAAGGAGGTGGAAAGTTAGAATACACAGGATTCTTAGGCTACGTTCAGACTAGCGTTGCGCGCCGCTGCGTCGGCGACGCAACGCACGACGCACACAAAAACGCGGCAAAACGCACGCAAAAACGCTGCATTTTGCGACGCGTGCGTCGTTTTTTGCCGAAAATCGGACGCAAGAAAAATGCAACTTGTTGCGTTTTCTTGGTCCGACGCTAGCGGCAAAAAAGACGCAAGTGTTGCAAAACGCAACACACAAAAACGCATGCGTCCCCCATGTTAAACATAGGGGCGCATGACGCGTGCGTCGCCGCTGCGTCGCCCGACGCTAAGGCGACGCACACTAGCAGAACGCTAGTGTGAACGTAGCCTTAGAATGATAGAAGAAGCTGGAAGATATAAACTATCATTTTGTGGTGTCTGCACCAGCCTTAAAAAGAAAACTAATCCAGATCTGGTCTGGCATCAGCAAAAATGTTTATATTTTAAGTAGAAATTTTCCTGCCAACACCATAAATTTTTCTGCAAAAAACAAAAACACAAACATGCCCTAAAGGTAGACAGAAATAAGTCACTTTTCAAGGGTGAGATTATGTACTTTGGGCCACCAACAACAGAGCGTTGAGTGAATTCAGCCTGTGTTTGCAGACCTGGGTTTGTATTCGCCATCTCTTGTTCCTCTCTTGCTGGCCTTAGACAATTATGGCTGTGGTCCAAGAATAGAGCTTGGATTGTATGCTGGAAATAGAAAGTCAGCCCAACAGCTGGGATTGAGGTTTCCTAGATAAATTCACAGACTCCAGTCGCCCTTTCATTCATTCTCATTTTGGAGTCGCGGGTGGACAATCACACACATTTTCCGGGTTCTGTCCTACAATTTACATTCTAACAAGTGTCTGGTGAAGTCAAGTTTAGAACGTGGATTCTTAAGTTCCATAAGGAATTACGTACATGCGTCTTTGAAATGAGGCATTTAGTAGCAGCAAGTTTGGGTCATAGTATATGCAGTTTAGTTCTCCTGAATGGTCAGATCACCAAAATGCTTGACAATTCCGGTATCTACCAGTTTGCCAGCTGGCACCTAAACAAGAGAATGCAGGGTATTCTGACCTCATACTTCATCCACTTTTTGTGGATGATCAGGCCATACCTATTTACCATGCAATCTAAAAACTTTTCAGAATTGAAAATTCATATTTCCTAGAGCTGAGCAGAAAGATTTGCAGGACCCTGGTCTAGGCCACATCGGTAGTCTGTGATGGCCCGAACCCTGAAAACTTTCTCCCATCTACCAGCATCCCCTACAATTCTTCTGCTTTGTAGGTCGAGTGCTACATAAATTGTTGCGGTGCTGGAAGCCAAACCTACTGATCAGAAAAGGCGACATGCCGGCAGGTAGGAGGAGGTTCACTGGCCTCAGGTGGCTACAAACATGTCCACTGGACCATGCTACCGGCAAATCAGTTCGCTGGATCTGAAATGGAGGCAGTGGAGCAATCTTTAATTTTACAATCTACAAACTGAGGTTTTTGGTGGCAATTCTTCAGTCGTGGAGCACATCACTACAGAACTGCTTCCAGAGCATTAACCTTATGGATTCAACATGCAGAGCCGGAGAGGGTATACCGGCTACATTAGTCGCCCCTGAATGTTTATTCAGTCTTCGGGTGGGAAACCTCATTTCCTGCCTATTTTACAAAACATTCACCCGACATGTGTCATTACACATCGGCTCCTGGTTTCAGCTTTCCACTCTCCTTGGAGGAGGGTGAAGGTAAGGAACAATTACTTGTACATACAGATGAGCGTGGAGGGTTTCCAAAAAGGGGATTTTAGACCAGACTAATCAATGAAAGAATAGAGACTTAGGCAATGCAGAGACTCGTGCCAACAGGGACATAGAAAGCTTGTAATAGAAATCTTACACGAGACGCTCCTAGAGAACCTTGCACTCCCAAGAGGGAATCTGAGGTGATCTCACATGGCCTATAAACTTTTCCTGGCTGTGGCCTGTCAAAGGATTCATGCCAAAAAGGAAAAATGGGTGGACCAAACAGACAACAGAAGCCATCAGCTTGCCAGCCTATTAAATATGAAGAGTTAAAAAAAAAGCATTTCTATCGATTGAGACCAGTACTTCCAATGTCATGAAAGAGGAAAAAAAAAAAAAAACTGGCCCAAACGAGCAGGGAAGGAAGGAGTAGAAAAGAAAGTTGCCTTTCACATTTGCTATAGGTCAGCGATGGCCACATCCACCAGGACAGGTGTGGGCAAAGCATGAAGACAGGCATCCATTGGGATGTCAAGACAAATATTCCTACAACTATAAAATGCAGAATGTGGCAGCATCTTGTAGAAGTGGTTTTCAGGGGACAAGTTGGCCAGTAATCACCCGTCACCGCAGACTTTACAGAAGTGCATGCCAGCTGTGTGAGGACAACGTACACAAGCGGAGGCGAAAGACACCAAGGAATCCAGGTGAACGCTGTATGAGGAGAGCATATTAGCTTGCAAAATGACAGAACAAAGCACCTAATTACTCCTCGTCAGAGCAAGTCTTGGCCTGCTGACCAGCACATGAAGAAATCTTTTGCTTCCCTGAACACATCGCTAAGTAATAACAGGCCTGTGCTGTAAGGGTGCCAGAAGGAAGGACCGAGGCTTGTGTGAACTGGAGCTAAACAATCACGGCAGACATAGGAAGGCACCTTACAACTATCGTGGACAAAGCAGACCCCAGTTGTGTGGGAACGTCTGGATTCACAAATCACACCATCATAAGGGCATCTCTATAGAAGTCACATCCATCTCACTAGTAAATGCTAGGCTAAAATCATTACACTTGATCGGTATGAACTCCTAAGGTGCCCGTCATCTCCACCTACATGCGGTTTCTTGTCAATCAAAATGAGATCCCAATTCTGGAGCTACGTATTATCCAGTTATTCCTTCAAGAAATGAAGACTTTGCGATGGGAAGAGAACACCCAATTGTCAATTGTGACCCTGGGAAAACTCAGCTGTCAAGGTAGGAAGAGCGCAACAGTTGTCAGAAAAGATGCTATAGTTTTTTTCGTTTATGGGGATACAATCATTTACTTTAAGCACCAACTCCAGCAGGGATTTTTTTTTCCCCTCACCACTGGAGTGGTGCTTCTCATCTATGGTCCCTACCCGCGCTGTCTTCTACTCATCTACAGCAGTCTTCACCTTTTATCACAGCAGCTCTCGGCAGTGTCCAACAGCTTGTGAACCTACTGGATTACTCAGGTGTTTCATGGAGCGCGTCGGAGGCCACTCTTCAATGCAAGTATGAGATCCTCGTTCTGGCTCGCAAACTTTGTGTGTAAATCAAGTTTATTAAGTTGCATATGAACATACATAAAAATCTAAATAATTATTTTCAATTATACTCCCATACAAAGGTATAAGGTGAATGTAATAAATGAACAACTTTGCTTATAATCAATATTTGTCTCTCTTGCGTTATTAAAATACAAATATACCGTAACTGACTCCTAAAGAGAGTTGGAATGTTGAAAACTGATTATTGTATTTTCAGTCCTGTGAACATGTTACTTTTAACTACTTTAAAGATTCATTAATTTTTAAATAAAATTTTTACTGATATTACATCTCCTGACCTCCCATTTTTCTATTTCCATATAATTCGGAAATGTTATTTATTTATCAAAATGGGAGTGATGATGTCTAGGCACTCTATAACATTTGACACCTAAGGAAATCTGATTACAACCTAGGTCATAAAGAGAGAAGAAGAGGAGTGAGAGAGAAAGAAAGAAAGAGGAAGAGAGGAAGGAAGAAATAAGAGAAAAGAGAGAAGAAGAAGAAAAAAAAAAAGGGGGGGGGGAGGTAAAGGAGGATAGGGGGTGGGGTTAGGGAACAAGGGATAGGAGTCTGGAATCCGGTCCGGATGAACTTGGGTCTGTAGTTTCGTGGTATTATATTGTTTGTCCCATTTTCGAGGAAAGTGATAGGTACGGGCTTTAATGGTTCCGGTTGGGCTGACTAGCGTAACCAATTATTCAGCTCTTCAGTCTCTCTAAGGCTGTGTTCACACGTTGCGGTTTTTTCGCGGTTTTTCCCGATAAAAACGCTATAAAACCGCAAAAAAACTGCATACAATAAGCATCCCATCATTTAGAATGAATTCCGCATGTTTTGTGCACATGATGCGTTTTTTTCCGCATAAAAAACGCATACCGCACAAAATCCGGACATGCTCTATCTTTTTGCGGATTTCCCACTCCAAAATGCATTGGGAAGTGTCCGGAAAAAATCGCGGCAAAAACGAGGCAAAACCGCGGCAAAAACGCATGCGGTTTTCTTGCGGATTTCATGCAGAACATGTCCGGAATTCTCAGGAATTTTCTGCATGAATTCCTGAACGTGTGCACATAGCCTAAAGGTAATCCAGGGAGACCAAGTATTTAATACTTTATCCGAGGTTCTAGTGTCCCGACCAATCAGTTGCTCCATTCTAAAAATGTGATTGAGCTCTGTGACAAAATCAGGTTATGCGCTGCCGTTAGGAAGTGCCTTAGCAGACTTTTCTTGAATTTGGCGATGGAAAGGTCACATATAGATAGTAAGGCCATTTCCATTGTAGGTTGTATTTTGTGGAAAGACATTTTATTGTGAAGTTCAAAGACCCCTTCCCAGAAGCTGTGAATAGGTGGGCAGGACCACCAGATGTGCGAGTAGGTCCCCTGTCCCCCCAGCAACTCCAGCAAATGTCAGGGGTGGTGGGGAACGTAATATGAATATTTGATGGGCATCTGTACCACCTAGACAAAAGCCTGTAGCTTCTTTCCTGATAATCTGAGCATAATGAAGATCTAAAAGTGAAGAGGAGACTTTTGCAACGGTCCTCCAGTGTCAGTGATTTGCCTATTTCACGTTCCCATTTTGAGAAAAATATAGTGGAATCAGTCTAGCTCTCAAACTTTAATGGAGCGCTTGTGATGCAACCTCTGACTTCCAGGCAGTCAGAATTAGAGGTCACAAAATGGTCCAGCGGGACCAGATGAGCGCAGGATTCATCCCCCCACCACAAATCTATTTATACGAGCACGTGGCTCTTTCAAAAGCCAATCCAACAATACAATCATGTGGCCAGCCCACCCCTAAGAAATCAGCATTTGTATGGATCTGAAAATGGAGACTAGATTTGAAGCCTCTGTCACTCCAGCTCTATTCTTTGCCCAGCGCAGCCTCCTCCTGCTTGAAGGACGGCTCCTCTGGCTAAAGTCACACATCATAGAGGCTGCCAGACAAGCAGGACACCCTGGGAATGGAGCTGGAGTGAGAGGCTTCAGATCTACAGCCTCGTTTGCATATTAAGTCAAATGCTGATTTTTCACTAATTGAGTAACAGACTAGCAATGTAAAGGTGTTGCTGTACTTGTCTTTGAAAGCTCTACATTCAGGTATAGTTTAGGGGGCACTCATACAGCCTGCACTCATGTATTGGACATTCATTGCACCAGAGTAAGGCTAGTATGCAGAGCAATGTCTGTAGATATACGAGGCTCTCAGCATCACTGCGCTTACGTCATGGCCATTATTAAATCTGGATGTGGACGGTCAGAAAATCTCAAGCCATCAGCAGTTTAAGTCTCAGAATCTTGGAAGCAGTTGGGAGGGAAAAGGCCAAGAAACATTACTAGACTGGTGATCAATATAGAAACTATGAAGCCCAGGAGGAAGAAGGAGAATCAGTGTCCATATCTCAGAACTTGCAAGTCGGAGCTGCACAGCTTTAACCTCTTCTCTACCTGGCAGAATAGTTGTGAATCAAAAAACCAAAATGAGGAAATATAAAGATTACTAAAATGCCTAAAGGCACTCGAGATGTTGCCTCACTCGTGACGTCAAACTACCAATTCATATATATTAGGCAATTCTGGAAACTAACATCTAAAATATCTTTGGCCCAAAGAAAAATTGTGTTTGTCACTTTGCCAAAATCCCAATGCTACCCCGAATCATCCATGGCTGCCAGTTTTTAATTTTGTCCCTCTATTATGGAGATTTGCCTCTAATATGGCGGTGGTCCAAAAGGGTATTCCGCGAGAGGTTTCAGTGGGGTTGTGCAGTCCTCCCCCTCTAGGACACAGCCAAATCACCCCTAGGCAGCATCTAAAACACAAGACAACGTGATCTCACGAGGTCCTCCTGCTCTCCACGTGACACACACTCAGTTCTGCTGTCTTAGGGTACCGTCACACAGTGCAATTTTGATCGCTACGACGGCACGATTCGTGACGTTCGAGCGATATAGTTACGAGATCGCAGTGTCTGACACGCTCCTGCGATCAGGGACCCCGCTGAGAATCGTACGTCGTAGCAGATCGTTTGAAACTTTCTTTCGTCGTCTAGTGTCCCGCTGTGGCGGCATGATTGCATGGTGTAACATATATCGTATACGATGTGCGCATAGTAACCAACGGCTTCTACATCGCACATACGTCATGAAATTATCGCTCCAGCGTCGTAGATTGCAAAGTGTGACAGCAGTCTACGACGCTGGAGCGATATTGTTACGACGCTGGAGCGTCACGGATCGTACCGTCGTAGCGATGAAAATTGCACTGTGTGACGGTACCCTTAGGCTACGTTCACATTAGCGTTTTGCGTGGTTGCGTCGGGCGCAGCAGCGGCGACGCATGCGTCATGCGCCCCTATAATTAACATGCGGGAGCGCATGGACATACGTTGTGCTGCGTTTTGCGACGCATGCGTTTTTTTTGCCGCAAGCGTTGGGCGCAGAAAACACAGCAAGTTGCATTTTTTTTGCGTCCAAATTTCGGCAAAAAAGGACGCATGCATCGCAAAACGCTGCGTTCTAGCGTGCATTTTGTTGCGTTTGTTTGCGTTGCGTCTCCGACGCAACATCGCACAACGCAAATGTGAACGTAGCCTTAGGGTACCGTCACACTATGCGATTTACCTGGCCGTGATCGTAGGTAAATCGTAGTGTGGTCGCTGGGGAGCTGTCACACAGACAGCTCTCCAGCGACCAACGATGCCCAGGTCCCCGGGTAACCAGGGTAAACATCGGGTAACTAAGCGCAGGACCGCACTTAGTAACCCGATGTTTACCCTGGTTACAAACGTAAAACTAAAAAAAAACAAACAGCACATACTTACATCTGGTGTCCGTCAGGTCCCTTGCCGTCTGCTTCCCGCACTGTGACTGCCGGCCGTAAAGTGAAAGTGAAAGCACGTCACCGCTGTGCTCTGCTTTCACTTTACGACCGGCAGTCACAGTGCGGGAAGCAGACGGCAAGGGACCTGACGGACACCAGAATGTAAGTATGTGCTGTTTTTTTTTTTTAGTTTTACGCTTGTAACCAGGGTAAACATCGGGTTACTAAGCGCGGTCCTGCGCTTAGTTACCCGATGTTTACCCTGGTTACAAGCGAACGCATCGCTGGATCGCATCGCTAGATCGGTGTCACACACACCGATCTAGCGATGACAGCGGGAGATCCAGCGATGAAAGAAAGTTCCATACGATCTGCTACGACGTACGATTCTCAGCAGGATCCCTGATCGCTGCTGCGTGTCAGACACAGCGATATCGTAACGATATCGCTGGAACGTCACGAATCGTACCGTCGTAGCGATCGAAATGGTATAGTGTGACGGTACCCTTACAGTGTGGTCTCATCACAAGATCACATCGTTTGACCAACTTCAGATGCTGTCCAGCGAAGATTGGAAAGAGTCATAAAAGGGAGAAGCAGATTCAGGGCCACCCAGAGATTTTGGGAAGGTGACAAGCTCACTTTTGTTGGGACAACTGACATGCTCTCTCTAAGGGATCCCCAGCCAGGACTTTGCATACTAAGCACCAACAAGTTGGGGCCAGGAGGAGCACATTTCCACAACAGAGGCACAAAATTTTAAGTAAAAGGACAGCAGCGGCAGATTCAGGAAAACCTGGGGATTTCTGGAAAGTAACTTTTTGGGACATGGCAAACCCCTTTGTGAATGTGTTACATCAGCTCCAACAGACCATACATTGATCCTAAACCAGTGATGACATTGGTACGTGTTTAATGAATGTGTGAATGAGGCTGCGATAATCAGCAGCCTACAGTGCAATAATGTCCACATAGAACCGATATATAAACCACTGGTAACATGTCATTTCTCTGAGCTCAGCAAAAGGGCCAGTCACATGTACGAGATTTTTAAGGACATTCTGGAACGTTTTAAAAGTGTTTCCAAAGTATTGCAGAATCCACATAAAAGGGCACAAAGGATAAAAAGGACACTTTTTATAGGATGCCGTGGGCATTGACTTCTTTTGAGAAGTGCTACTTTTACCACTTCATGTGTAATGATCACCAGGAGGAACATCCAGCAGGGTACATGGTTATATAATTTCACAGGTTGGAGGGGCCGAGGGAGGGGAACATACGTTGAACCTTTCCCACCGGCCAAACATTCTCTATCGCTAGATTACTTATGATCCACAATGGCATCGGTTGTGAGAACAGCCTCTAGCTTTTTATATGTGGAGATAGGGTCTGCCATTGCTAGCTCTTGTGGTCGGGCACTCCACAGTGACTCCTCCATTGCTAGCTCTTGTGGTCCGGCACTCCACAGTGACTCCTCCATTGCTAGCTCTTGTGGCCGGGCACTCCACAGTGACTGCTCCAACTGTAAAGAGTCACTAAATAAAGGGCATTGCTTCAACAATATTTTTACAGTATTTTCTGTACTAAATATTTAATCTAGGAGGAACGTTCTCAGTTTCCTTCCAGTGAATAGAAATATATACTGGTCATGGAGACAGATTTCGTTAGGACTGTGCATCGCACACTCATCTGACAGGGGGAATAGTACTGAATGCAGCTCCTGTCAAGATGACGGGCATCACTGTGGACCTTGGGAAGCCGATATCCGGCACAAGCAGCAGCTGGGTCCACCCTTTATAAGCTTTTGGACAGATCTGTGCTTGTTCTCACCACATTTCTTTTTTTTACCCCAAACCCCTACATTATGGAGCACCACTTTGTCTTCATCCTTTATACTCCGTAAATGGGATCAGTGCAAACTGCATCTATAGCAGAAATCCCATTTCAGATATAAACCAGAGCCTTACAGCAGATTGACCAGAGAGGAGCGTGGTAGCGGACCCCATCCACTGACTTCTTAGAACAAAGGCTACAACACTCATTAGGCGATACTGGAACAGCCCTTTATAGTGGTCCCTAGCTTGTCACTCAGACGCATGGTTAATAGCTCACCAACAGTGAACCTTACATTATCACTCCTACCCCATCCACCTCCATGCAGGGACCTCTCCACCCTCCCCCAAGTCTTTTATTCTGGGAACATTCAGATAATAAAGAACGGTAATGGGGTGTTGCAATTCTAAGATGGAAAAAGCTGACATCATCCCCATGCAGCGCAGCTACACACCAATCATTAGTCACATTGCAGGCACTCGATCTGGTACAAGCACACATCTCAAGATTATCAGCTGCCAGGAAGCAAAACTTGAGCGATTGTGAAAGATTTAACGAAGGAAGGTAAAGTGCGTCATGTACGGGTATGAAGTGACGGCCAGCAAACACTTCATCCAGAAAGAGGTGCACAGTGAGACGAGTAGGTCACCGGTCCTCCCCGGCCACTGGGAAACCCAACATTACCAGCCGACTACTGTGTCTACACCACAAGTGGCCTACATGACTTTGGACCTACTTCAGTTTACTTTCCAAATTAAACCAAATTTTACTTATAATTCCCAAAAGGGGGTAGTTTGCCTCACTGATGGCTCGGGGGTCTTGACCAGATCATAGGAAGGCAGCATGTAAGCAGTTAAACCTTAAAAAAAAAAATAATCGATCTGGACAGACATCTGGTGCTGGGTGACAAGTCCCAGCCGCTGACTACAGCCACCCCCCCATACTCTGCCTATTCATGTACATCACCAGTGAAGGCTCCCAGCCAGATCTGCTGCATCAAAAAGCTTCTTTAGAAACAAACTTGTAACACCGCCATTCAGATCCACAGCCGTCAGCGAGGACCGACAGTTCTGGATTATACACAGGGCTGCGTGCCAACGTTGTTCCTGAAATGCACTCAATCCACATCAATTTTAACTACTTTTAGCTGCCTGGAGAATACACCAGCGGCTTTATTAGATATAGGACTTACTAACGTGAGGCATGTCCAATACTAATGTGCACAGGCAGATATTAACAGGGCTGCACGCCAAGATCAGCGGGTTTTACAGCAGGAGTTTCCTATAATCTAACTACATGGCATGTTAGTCAAGCAACAGACGATGCCCATTATTGGAAAGTGCTGTGAGCAGGGCTGTGGAGTCAGTAAGCCAAACCTCAGACTACTGCACTTTATGCACATGCTCAGTAGTGACCAGTGCTGTGGGGTCGTAGATGAGATGAATCTGTGCTGCACTTTATGTACATGCTCAGTAGTGACCAGTGCTGTGGGGTCGTAGATGAGCATGTACATAAAGTGCAGCACAGATTCATCTCATCTACGACCCCACAGCACTGGTCACTACTGAGCATGTACATAAAGTGCAGCACAGATTCATCTCAGTAGTGACCAGTGCTGTGGGGTCGTAGATGAGATGAATCTGTGCTGCACTTTATGTACATGCTCAGTAGTGACCAGTGCTGTGGGGTCGTAGATGAGCATGTACATAAAGTGCAGCACAGATTCATCTCATCTACGACCCCACAGCACTGGTCACTACTGAGCATGTACATAAAGTGCAGCACAGATTCATCTCAGTAGTGACCAGTGCTGTGGGGTCGTAGATGAGATGAATCTGTGCTGCACTTTATGTACATGCTCAGTAGTGACCAGTGCTGTGGGGTCACAGATGCAACTAAAAGTCCAGATCCTTACATCAGGAACAGAACAGACATTTATAGGACATTCCATAACGGTCCCAAATTATGAAAACACTTACACACATTAAAAGAGCAAGAATGAATAATGTCATTTTACAGAAAGACTTAAAAAATATCAATGTATAGCAACATTTAGGTTATGTTCACATGTTGCGTGAACATAACCTAAACCCCCTTCTTAAAACTAAATGTTCTGCCCCAATAAAATAATAGAGCCTTTCCCCTCCCCCCCCCCCCTCGTGTGCCACCTCTCTTCCAGCGGTGTCGGCACTCACGTTCCCGGGGCTGTGTTGCGGTGTTGTGACGCTGGCGTCACCGTCTCCACCTTTGAACAAACTGAGCATGAGGCAGTCGGGGCTGCAGATGATCCCTCTTCATGTTCAGTTCGTACGAAGGCGGAGACAGTGACGCCAGCGTCACAACACTGCATCACAGCCCCGGTAAACGTGAGTGCCGACACCATGGGAACTGGGCCGGCATTGGAGGAGAGTACAAGCTTTATTATTTTAATCGGGGCCGAACATTTAGTTTAAGAAGGGGGTTGTCCTAGTAGTGGACAACCCTTTTTTTTTTTTAACCTTACTCATTGCTTTCTACGGTTGAAAATAACCTGCAAAAAAGCTGAAAGTGTGGCATGCTGCAATTTTTTTTAAAAAGCAGCAAATTTCCAAAATGGTCAGGAAGGACAAAAAAAAAAAAAAAAAAAAAAAATGCATGCATGAGATTTTTCAAATGTCAGCTTTCACAACCACTCTAAAGCGCAGCTAAAATTAACAAAAATACAGCAAAAAAAAAAAAAAACAACGGAGTGTGAACATAGCCTTTTTTAAGAAAATGGTAGGCTCCACCGACGTCTGGCAGCCTCCCTTGCATGCATGTGAACACCCTACAGACGGGAAAGGTGCCCACACATCAGGGTTTCAGGTCGCATTTTCTGCAGGATTTGTAGCTCATGGTTTGTGAAGTTTGTTGCTTTGGATGACAATGGTAGAAGTTAAAATCAATCGCCAACCATTCTTTGATGGGCCAAAATCCGTCATTTAGCATGAACAACTTGTCAACTCCCAACATGAAGAAATCAAAAACACACATCAACTGCTTTACACATTGGAAAGACTTATTTCAGTCAAAAAAAAAAAAAAAGGCACCAAAGCCAAATTTGTCATTGGCCTACTAAACGGACATGGATAGATCAGTCTGTAGATCTCATGATGCCTACAAAAAGGGAGTTTAATGGGACACCCAGGGTTTGTCCAGAATTAGAAACTAGTCCTGTTGTTCTATCAGACTAGGACCATGGATTGTGTCTAGTACTGAGACTTAGCCCTACTAAAGTTAATGGAGCAGAGCTGCAATGCCACACAACCCAATGTGTTGCCATTTCTGAATGAGAGGAGCCATGTTCTCCTAATCCTGGACATCCTACTTAATGTCGACAGATGAGAGATTTAGGAGCAGGAAGAAACCAGGGACATCATGCAAGCCTTAAGAATAGACTGCCCTGGCATATGTTAGGAAACATACCGATAAGTGCCATTAAATCCATGCGTGGAGAGAACCAGAGGTTTATTAAAAATCAGACGTTATTGTGATGTACAGAGGGCTTCAAGACCCCAAATAACCATGTATCCCTGATATATGGTATCTAGCCCAATCCACACTCCATCCATTACTCTGCCCACATGTGCCTCCTGGAAGAGAGACCGTGTTTACACAAGACTCATGCCCTATCAATTACCCACTTGCTACCTGGCACAAATGAATGATATGAATGGGCTCTTTGTTAAGCAGCTCAGTGAGACCGCAACATTTGCGCAGTTAAGGAGCTTATAGAAAAGTTGATGGACTGGAAGGAATACTTTATGTATTGTTGGATTAATCTCCCCGAACAATGATAAAAGTAACAAAAAAGTTCCACACTGGTTCTCTCTGTGCCAGCTAGCCGGCAGACTTGGCACCAAGGCAATCTGAGAAACAGCGGACAAAAAAAAAAAAAAAAAAAAAAGTTGGCACTGCGATCCTCTCCGTTTTATGGATACAATAACTAGCAATGAACTATGAAGCAATGACTCTGGCTTGAAAACATCAATGTCAGATCTGATCGAAGAGCTAATTGTAAGTCAATGTGCTGGTGTGCCAGTTCATGCAGAGCTGGATAGCCACACACTACGCAGGGAGATGTGCTGCCAATTGTCCAAGGACAGGGTTAGTGATCTGATGGTCAGCATGTCTACGCAGACGATAATCTGGACCCGCTCCCACTGACCAGCCAAAGTACGCAGAGAATAATCTGGACCCGCTCCCACTGACCAGCCAAAGTACGCAGAGAATAATCTGGACCCGCTCCCACTGACCAGCCATAGTACGCAGACGATAATCTGGATCCGCTCCCACTGACCAGCCATAGTACGCAGACGATAATCTGGACCCGCTCCCACTGACCAGCCAAAGTACGCAGAGAATAATCTGGACCCGCTCCCACTGACCAGCCATAGTACGCAGACTATAATCTGGACCCGCTCCCACTGACCAGCCAAAGTACGCAGAGAATAATCTGGACCCGCTCCCACTGACCAGCCATAGTACGCAGACGATAATCTGGACCCGCTCCCACTGACCAGCCAAAGTACGCAGAGAATAATCTGGACCCGCTCCCACTGACCAGCCATAGTACGCAGACGATAATCTGGACCCGCTCCCACTGACCAGCCAAAGTACGCAGAGAATAATCTGGACCCGCTCCCACTGACCAGCCATAGTACGCAGACTATAATCTGGACCCGCTCCCACTGACCAGCCAGAGTACACAGAGAATAATCTGGATCTGCTCCCACTGACCAGCCAGAGTACGCAGAGAATAATCTGGATCTGCTCCCACTGACCAGCCAGAGTACGCAGACGATAATCTGGACCCGCTCCCACTGACCAGCCAAAGTACGCAGAGAATAATCTGGACCCGCTCCCACTGACCAGCCATAGTACGCAGACTATAATCTGGACCCGCTCCCACTGACCAGCCAGAGTACACAGAGAATAATCTGGATCTGCTCCCACTGACCAGCGAGAGTACGCAGACGATAATCTGGACCCGTTCCCACTGACCAGCCATAGTACGCAGACCATAATATGGACCCGCTCCCACTGACCAGCCATAGTACGGAGACGATAATCAGGACCCGGTCCCACTGACCAGCCATAGTACGCAGACGATAATCTGGACCCGTTCCCACTGACCAGCCATAGTACGGAGACGATAATCTGGACCCGCTCCCACTGACCAGCCATAGTACGCAGAGAATAATCTGGACCTGGTCCCACTGACCAGCCATAGTACGCAGAGAATAATCTGGACCTGGTCCCACTGACCAGCCATAGTACGCAGACCATAATCTGGACCTGGTCCCACTGACCAGCCATAGTACGCAGAGAATAATCTGGACCTGGTCCCACTGACCAGCCATAGTACGCAGACCATAATCTGGACCTGGTCCCACTGACCAGCCATAGTACGCAGACTGACATTCCGGCCTGTAAATACATGCAGTAAGCTTACCGCCACAGCAATTTGTAAAGCCACTGTAGATATTAACTAGTCCAAAAAAGCAAAACAAAAGGAACAGTAGCTCTGCAGATTAGCCAGCAGGCATTTTAACAGGCCATGCACAAGGCTCACTGCACCCCCTCATAACTTCGTGCAACTTCATAAAGGGGCAGCGCGTCCATGTCATCTACTGCACATCGAAGGAGGGGAAACCAGTTCACACTACACAAGTAAACAAATTAAGTAGAACTATCTGAGGTTTAGAAGAGGAAAAAGCATCATCATCACCAGTGTGGTTGTCAGCGACATCCTGGACGCAACAGACACCACATCTTCCAGATCTATTTGCCCAACTTACTTGTACAATTAGCACAGTGGCTCGGTGCCCTCACAGCATAGCGCAGCGCCGAGTGACAGGGGACGGTGCGCTATCCTGACAGTCACCAGTCCAGTGCGGGACGCACACTGATGTCCTGATGTCCCATGCAATGTCATTAAGAACCGGAACACCTGTAGGGACAGATCACACACTTCCTGAAGACCCGCAAGGCGACTGGATGCGCTTTTCCATGGCTCATGGGGTCGGGCGCCTTCATGCCAACACTCGCGAGGGCCAACCGAAGCCACAAGCTGACTAGATAATCAAATCTGAATGGAGTCCAGAATTATCAGATTTGCCAAGTTCATTAAACAGCAAGAAAAACAGTGCGAGGAAGCCATCTTTCCATATAAACAAGACTTGAGTAAACCCTCACCCTGTAATTAAAGCGATTTCACTTTTCCACATGTTGGAGAGGAGCCAGCGGCAGCTCACAGGCAATCTGTGGAAGTGAGGAGCCGAAGAATCGAGGAGGGTGAAGGAAACGAACGGCTGAATAAAGGGTCCAAGGTGAGGCAGGCCGACTCTACCAAGAGGCAGATGGAGCCGCCAATAAGACGCCTGCCAACACCGCTACCAGACCGGTTACTACACGGTGCTAAGTATACAGCTTAGACAACCAGCAGCGATCCCCAGCTATTGTGCCACTACAACTCCCAGCATTCTCTGACGTGCAGGGAAATATAGTTTTACAGCTGCTGTAGTTTACTACAGTTGCAGCTTCCTGTTTGGAAAATTTCTTTAGGTCATCCTGCTCCTCCTGGTTCATGGAAAGACAGACCTGCATAAAGGCAGAGCAGGAGAGGTCGATACTTTATAAAGGAGTTCTATACCATTCGGTATTAGTAGAGAGCTGGGCAATAGCAGGGTCAGGATTACTCTGTATCCTCTGGACCAGAAACCAGCAGATTAATAATACAACCAGCGGCAAAGAGCATGGACAGACCCTTAATGGTTAATCTAGGTTGCCAGCTAAAAAACTCACTTGTTGTGAGTGACTAGAATAGCGGTTAGACCAAAATCATACGCAATTTCCTCCAGACACAGCGAGCCTTCTACAGACATTGTAATCAGAGCGAAAATAGTCCGAGCGGTTGTGGAAACAAAACCGGCCCGAAAAAGCACGAGGAGGTCACAATAGGTGGCAGCGCCTGAAAAGCAGCCATACACCGAGGACTGGCGACGTAGAGGAAGGAGCCATCCTGCTAATAGGCCACACTCTGTACACGGAGGTTCCTGGAGATACAGGCCCAGAAATTCCTGCATAAAGAGTCCCCAAAATCCTCCCTGAAGATGACAATGTGCCTTTTAATAGCGATTAAATGGAAGCGGAAGGTGATTCTGGGGGTTTGTGACTGAGCCATTCATTGTGCAGAGAAAGCTTCAGTAACTGATCACTTATCACAAGATAACCAGAATTCAATATCCCTCTCCTAGGGTAAAACCGGGCAGGGGGCTGGCAGTAGGTCTGAACAATGCCAGCTTTGTGCCTGCACAGGGAGGGCTTCATTCACCCCCTGCTCTTAAACCATATCCTGCGCCATATCCTCTTACAGCTAAAGACTAGGGGGGCTGAATGACTTATTAAAAGAGACGGCATTAACAGTTTCAGGGTATTCTCCCGCTAGCTCGTGGCTGCAGAGTACTTCAGCTGTCACAATCACTGGATCGGGATATTGCAAAATCAACTGAGAGAAGCCGAAAATTATATCATAAAAATTAAGAAAATCGTACACATAGCCAACAATGGAGTCCGCACAAACATCACCAGCGGCAATCTGCAGAAAACCACTAAGTGCTGCTCCTAATTGCCTGGCAGATTAAAGGCTTATTCTTGTTCAATTTTTAAAGCACAATAAACCAACCTACTACCTACAGTATCTGCCTATCTGGTTTTCTGACAGAGCATCAATCTCTCTGTATAGACCAGGAAATAAATGTTAAATATTTGGGATGCCTGCAGTCACCACTAGAGGGAGCTTCACTGTTAACAACCGCAGCTGCGCCACCTAGTGGTAACTTTAGGCAGACAGAATTTTATCATTCTATGGCACGAGTTTGGATTATAATCAAACTAGATTTAAAATAAATAAATAGTTTTTGGCGGTGGGTGGGGGAGAATTTGCACTTGTCTGTTCCAGTTAGGGCCATTCGCTTTATAAGAATATGAAGCACTGAGGGGAATACCTTATCCATAGATCACCTTGTTCCACACAAGGGTGTGAGACTTGAGTCAGCAAGTGGTAAATCATATGCCGAATTCTAGCAGCTCGCTGGCAGCCATGACGCTGTAACCTCCAGTGTGCACATTCCCGTCAGTCTATAATGACCATATCATAAATTCTCGCAGCTGCCAAAATGCCTACACCAGAGACAGAACAAAGACCAACACAGCAAAGGTATACAGCTATAGGAGACACACAAGGAGTTAAATAAAGGGGTGGAGGGGCATACCTCAAGATGTGTGTGGCCTCATCAGTCAGGGCATACAGCAGATCTGACTACGACTACAGATAACAGTCTCCATTCGCGGCCAAACTACTGCCTTCAATGACCACTAGAGGGCCACATATAAGATCATCCTTGGTGGATGCACCTACATATATAACTCGCCATCGTATAGCATCAGTCTTCTGACCAGCTTTCATCATTATATCCAATCTGAAACCGCTGTCGTTCCAGCCCGAGAAGCCTGACCTTATTTGCCCACCAGTGGTTGTGTTTTACATGGGACCATAAAATACCGCCACAAGAATTTGAGGCCTGAAAGGCTTTCAACAAGATAGAGACAGGATTCTTCTGCTACAACCGTACGGATATTAATAGCCGGCCCAGATAATTAGCCACAAATAGCAGCAAACACCTTACACATTGTGAGGTGGCGCCGAAAAGAGAAAATGTAGAGTCATCAACACCATCTCCTAGCACCTCCTAACACCGGGAACATGACAAGTCTCCGACGGGGGGGATGCAAAGTCCAAGGAGCAGCTTTGGATGGGGTCCACAACGACAAATCCGGAGGGGACACGGAGATCATGTTATCAGAAAACAAAACTACAGATGTTGCGGCTGCGAGCAACCACATCAAACAGGCTCCTGCTGGCATGGTACAGCACATGGGTATGGTGACCAGCTGTTGGCGGGTCCACAGGAAGTTCAGAGGGGTAAGAAGGTCATGGCAAGAGATGCAAATCTACAGGAAAGCTATGGATTAGGTCCTCACATGGAGAAATACAACCAGCATGTCAATGACTTAGCAGGTGGTGCGGCTATAACTATGGAGTAAAAAGTGCATTTTATCCCGACATCCAGAGCAGACACCATAAGCCCCGTCTGTGCCGTCAGCTGGGGCTCACATATGGACTCCATGTTTAGTAGTAGAGACGGTCCGTCCAAAAGAGCAACTTTATGCTCAAGTCAGGAACACTTGCCCCCAAAATGAAAGAGTCAGTGAAGTCACGCTCCTCAAAGAAATGTAACTACAGGTCCCGTCCACCCAAAAGAGTGTCCATCAGGCTGGTATACATGAAGCATGCTATGTATCACAGTGCTGAGGCTTCCAGTAAGTCACACCAGTGTATGGCATCCGATGCCATGTGTGAGCGACCCTCTGCTCCTGCTCTGCTGCGAGTGTGATCCAAGTGTCAGAGGATCGGAGCACAGCTGCGGAGGAGGCGGATTACGTCATTTCTCCATCTCCTCCGCTGCCGCCATATATCGCACTGCACTCGGGTGATATGGAGTGCTGTGTCACTTGCACCCATAGACGTATATGGGTGCAAGTGAGCAGAGACTCGGCCGAGTGTCGGTGACAGTCACAGCATGCAGATTCAGCATGAGAAAATCACAGATCTGAGCTGCCCCATAGAGTAACACCAGGCTGAGGGCTGTTATATCGCACAGTAGTGCGAGTCCGGACTAAGGAGCCTGTAGTGTGAGGGGCACATTACTGCAGCATGGAAACCTACGGGCAGCGAATATCACTTTATATCTAGGTGGTGGTATGGTCAGAGGCATACATTAAGAAATCCTACAGATATGCCTCCAACAGACACTGCAAGACATCGGACAGGGTCCCGGTGCTAGATATATAATGCCAGGTCCATGCAATAGGAAGAAAATACACATCCGCACCGCCGTTATTGGTTAGACCCCTATACCTCTGTTTTGCTGTAATATTTTACCGTATCATTGCCTTTTTTACAAAAAAGGTCCCACCAGGGTGCTGCTTCTAAAACAGTTCAAAGAATCTCAAGAAAAAGGAAAAAAGTGAAACGCACTCACCGGTGATGAACCATCAGATTTATTCGGACATAACTTATGTGCTGCAGGGAGGGTTGTGACCACACACGGACCACAGGACCTGTTGAAGTGCTTTAAGCACAAAACGGCTGTCGTCCGTGTGTGGTCACAACCCTCCCTGCAGCACATAATTTATGTCCGAATAAATCTGATGGTTCATCACCGGTGAGTGCGCTTCACTTTTTTTCTTTTTCTTGAGATTCTATATAATGCCAGGTGCTAGGATTGGTGTCTACATGTTTGCGCTTCTGTCTCTTCCCTTTCTGAGCTGGGTAGGCTCATCGTTCAAGTAAGTGGAAAATTTGGGCAAAAACAGCAAAGCACGATAATCACAGCATTTTACAGAGACCAAGTTTTATCTCAAGTGAACTTTAATGGCAATAACTTTTTACAACACTTATTAGCGCAAAAATGGACTTTAACAGTCATAACTTTCGGTGGAACTGATAAGCTACTAAAAGGCGATTATAGGAGATAACAGTGAAATTGATCCACTGTACCTAGATTTTCTGTTAGGCAAACATTCACATGCAATGTTCAACAGAGCCGCACTCACCCCCCACCCCCCTCCGGTGGCCGCACTTATCCCCCCCCCCCCCCTCTGGTGGCCGCACTCACCCTCCCCTCTCCAGTAGCCGCACAGAGGAAGATGGAATTGCATGAAGGGAAGGCAACAGATCCCAGGTGTCCTGTGGAACTGAATGGGAAATCCCTGTGTCTGACACCCCCCCTCCAGTGGCCGCACTCACCCTCCCCCCCCAGTGGCCGCACTAACCCTCCCCCCCCCCCCCCCAGTGGCCGCACTCACCCTCCCCCCCCCCTCCAGTGGCCGCACTCACCCTCCCCCCCCCCCCCCCAGTGGCCGCACTCACCCTCCCCCCCCCCCAGTGGCCGCACTCACCCTCCCCCTCAGTGGCCGCACTCACCCTCCCACCACCCCCTCAGTGGCCGCACTCACCCCCCCCCCCCTCCAGAGGCCGCACTCTATGGGGATCAGCTCCATACTGAGTGGGTGGAACTGTGAATTAGTGAGGAACAGAACACCAAAGCTTTACTCCTTTACAGTATGCGCAGTCAAGCAGCCCCCAGGCTTCTATAACAATGGCACAGGGGTAAAAAGCTGGCATCTGAATCCAAAGTAATATCCAGCAAGGTGTAAAAGGTTTATGCTGCATTCAATAAACCTTACAGTAAAATTAATGCATATGGCACAGAGTGAGCCATAGCCTGCAGGGGCAATTCATGATGGGGGTTGTAGTTTAACAGCAGTCAGAGTGCTGCAGCTTGCAGACCCCTTAACCATAGAGTCAGAGGGTACACCACACTATTTTAGGTGCCCATTTCTTGCATGCAGGGCACAGAGATCACTCCGTGGCAGCCATACTTACTGCTACACCAGTGTCCATACAAAGGTGAGCGAGCGCCAATTATAGCGCAGTACTGTGGAGCCTCGGTGCAGGATGGTTACAGACCGGCCTTGTGACTTGCGGAGAGCTAACAAGGCTCGGTCTGTACCATATACCCTCGCAGGCCAGTTAAGTAAACAAGTTGTTTCTTGGTCGGCTCGGAATTCACATTCTGACTTTTCCTCCGCAGCAAATCCCCAAGACACCAACATATGAAGCTCTTCAGCTGTACATGTTTAACAGCTCCTTCAGGGACAAAAAAAATAAATAAATAACATGTACATAGTACCAAATGTACAAAACGAAAAAAAAAAAAAAATGCACATGGGCACACTGCGCCAGCTGGCCCAAGGCTGGCAGAAGCCGCCATCAAAAGTAACTACCAACTATGACGATCAAGGAGAGCATGGATTGTAAATTATATATGAATAACTAAGAATTTATTAAAATGCGCAACTTGTCCCTTTGTCCTTCGCATGCGTCTGATGAAACAAGAGGTTCTCTGCTCTACGTGCACCATCTGTGGGGAAGAGCAAGCCCAGATCTTCTGACCCTAAATAAGACGCTGTTCGTTCAGGTCAGGAAGTGTGCTGTCAGACATTATAGCTGGAACATGGACTGTATAATACAGTGGTGTGAATAAGAGCCAAAGACACGCCAGAACGTTTATGCTGCAAACCTGCAAAAGTCCACGTGTTATCGCAGATCCACTGAGATTTTAGCCATTATATTGAAGAGGTAAAAGCCACAACGCAAACCCATGGCAATCCCGGATCTTGCCACAAAGATCATCCACATAAATTGGTGTCATTTACTACAGATTACCACAAATCTGCCATGCCTTATAGCATTACGATGATGTCCTCTTCTTGTCTTCACTCTGCGGCTCCGGCGTACTTTGTCTGTCCTGTTGAGGGCAGAGCAAAGCAAAATACTGCAGTGCGCAGGCGCTGGGCCTCTCTGACCTTTCCCGGCGCCTGCGCACTGCAGTACTTTGCTCTGTCCTCAACAGGACAGACAAAGTATGCCTGCGCCAGAGCGTGAAGACAAGAAGAGGACATCGTAAGAAGATGGGAGGCCCCGGACCGCAACGCCCATCGGATCGGACCGCAGCGGGACCGCTCCTGGGTGAGTATAATCTAACCTCTTTCTCATCTTTCAGGATACATCGGGGGTTTATCTACAGCATTACAGAATGCTGTAGATAAGCCCGTGATGCTGGTGGGCTTTGCTCACCTTCGATTTTGAGGGTGACAGGTTCCCTTTAAGACCCCATTCAACTGTATAACACTGTTGTAGCACTGGCACATGGCTGCTTTTGGCCACAAGACCTGCACTGCCATGTGTAAATCTAGCTCCAGCCTAACTGCACTGTACAGAGCCGTGCACCTGTATGCCCATCACATAACCAAGATAGATTGGCATCAAATGGCAGTAAATACCAGATGACCTGATATATGAGAGCAGGCGGAGAGCTTGAAAATAGGGGAATTGAAAGTTACATAGATATTGTAATTTTATTCATGCGAACGAGAAGTCAAATATTTCCATCTACTTGTGTTTTTTGGGGAAGGGGGAATTGCCTTGCTGCATCTGTTCACACTTGCCCAATTACTAGCACATAAACGTAACCGTAAAATCCTCCCAGAATGCCAAGACTATAATCTTCACCTTCCTGACAAGTGCTTTCCCAGGCTACGGAGATGGACACAAGACAGACCCCCTCTGCCCCACCAAGGGTCTGGATAAACTGCAGAGTGCAGGAAGCCAGTGCAGACAAGCTGCTTCCCAGGATAATGTCAGCTGGGAACTAAGCTGGCCCTAATTCCCCAAGTAAACTCATGACCCTGAAGGTCATAGCGAGCCAACACTAAGCAGAAGCGGACTGACCGACTAAACATAGAAGGATTGGGTTTTACAATCACCATTGACTTCACTTACCCCCCTTTCGCACAGTGCTCTGTGCGCACAGGCATTAACTATCAAATGAGAGGGCCGTGATCAGTAAAAGCCGCATGCACCTTCTAAAAGTGTAAAATTACTGTCATCAGCTTCTTAAAGACAGGGCACATTCAGCATTAAAAAGATGTGCACTCCCATGTAAACTTCAGGCACCATTCCGCGCAGGGTAAAACAGATTAGCATTTGCTGCCCTGATCCTAGTGACGTATAATCCAGCGTGCCGATTATCCCCTTCCATGCCAGGTGAGCATGCTACACAGCACGAGATGTGCAGCGCCCGCGGGGGAAGCCAGCGCCAGAGGGGTTAATGAGCAGGGGCACTGGAGTAACAAATTGCCAGAAGGAGAGCAGCCTTACTCCTGAGCATTCACTGGATGCTAATGAGAGACTCCATAAAGTGCTAACTGGAATCAGACAACCAGAGCCTGTGTTCTGAAATATTCCAGCCGAGAGCCTCCGAGTGCATCAGACGCAAGCCCCGCTCTTCGGGGATTAACAAAGTCTAGGTTTCCAAGCTGGGTGTACGAGGTAATGCAAAAACCAGGAGCTTCAGAGAAGGCAGGAGCACAGGGGCCAACAAAACGAGTTTCCTTTAGTAGGTCTCTACTTCTATGCCTGAAGAAGACACCCGAGTAGTCTGGAAGGCTTGCAATGTGTTACCGTTTAATGGTTAACTGAAAACATAACTGAGGACTCTCAAATTTTAATATTTTTCTATCTATTGGCTAACAAAGTTATACAGATATACGGTATATCTTTCCTGCAGCACTTCAATAAACAGCTGCCCCCAGTTAGGAATATATGTGGGACAGCAGCTACCTGTATCCTTTATGGGGCGCCGCCACTATAACCTACTGGATGTTATTACAATATTAGAGGGTGATGCGTCACGATTAAAATCTCACAAGATCCTAGTTCAGAGCCATGCAAAACCTGCCAGGATGGATTCCTGGCGCCTCAATCAATCAGTAGGCACGGTGTGCCGTCGTGGTTCAGATACGACACGTTGTTACACCTTGCCTACTAATCAAAAGAGGCGCTGGGGATTCTGACAGGTAGGAGATCTGCAGAGCTATGGACTAATGACGTGGTCATGGGCCAGGGTCTTACAAGTAGCCTTTTTGATCATGTCTAGTAGTCTTGGAATCTAAACATTTAAAGAAAATAAAGTCTGCAGCTCTCTATGGATACTAGCAGATCACGATGGCCTCATGGATGGATGGACGGACAGCCTCTGACTCCAATAATGGGTAGAATAAAATCAAAAGGCCAAAATATAAAAACTATGCTACTAAACAACTATAAAGATCTGCACCATTAATATCCTTGTATTTGTTGGTAGGATGAAACGAACAGAGTAGAAGAGTTCCTATATGAACTGAATATATAAATTTATAGGCTTCTCTTCAATAGTTGACTGCGTGATGGTCACAGGCACAGGGCAGGGACCTCTACGCTCCGTCCAACCAAATATTTGAGAAGAGACTAGCGAGCATTGCCCTCGACTTGGAAACTGAGCAGCGTTCTCTAATTAGCCATCTATAACAGTAAGTCCCTTTATCCGTATGAGAGGATTTGCTCGTTCTCAGTGGAAAGGATGATCCATCTTCATATCTTATTCATTTCCTGCAGACTGGACTGGAAATACTGTCATAAGATATCAGTAGAGATAAGCGAGAACCTCACAGGACCATCTGTAATTCAGCCCAGCACTCAGTATCTCATGGCACTTTCCTTATTATGCAGTCACATAGTGAAATCGCAGTGGCCTGTCCATGAAAACGTAAACCGAGTGCAACAGGCGATAACAGCACTTTACAGAGACAAAACATTATGTGTATAGTGTGTAGTAATCAGACAAGTACTAACCTCATAGGACCAGACACACTGCACCCCTGCGAACCTTCGGACACATCTACCGATTTCGACATCTTCATGCGTCGTGTACATCTCTCGTATGCACTGTCCAATATGTGGCACCATCCTGCGTAGGACCTCCCTGCTCATGATCACTCCGGGGCCACCCATGCAAAAATTTTCACCTGGTTCCAAGGCCAGTTTTCCCATCTCCTCTGTTGAACCAAGGCCAGTTTGCCCTAAAAACAAGGGCTCGCTGCTATTGAGGCTACGTAGGAAGCTCTCTAGACGGTCTCCTTTGATGTAGACGTCATCATCTGCTCTCATGAACCACTCGTACTGATCCAAGTAATGATCGTGCATATATTTCAGCATCATGAAGGACTTCTTTTGTGGAGGGTAAGAGTCGTCCACACCTTGCAGTGCCACAACTGGTATTGGTATAGAGGTGTCTGAGCCCTCACTTGAAAAAAATTCCACCTTTCCAGGTATTGACTGGGACCAAGTTCTGGAAAAACAAAAAAAAAAAAAACAAAACCAACTCATCAATCCAGGTCACTATTTAACAGCGATTAAACTTGGCCATACAACCAAGAGCAGGACATCTTTACCCTTACTTACCCAAAGTAGTGCCCACTTGTGAGCATGATAAACTTGTATGATAACAATACAGTTTTTCTATGACATGCTAATGCGTTCTAAGAGATAAGTGACAAATTCAGCTCTACTACACCCTCTCCTCCTCTACACCATCTTGTGAAAATGTGCTGGCCTAGATTTACTACCACTACTGGCCTACCCGCAGTCATATGATACTTGTGAAGTTTTCTCCCCTTAGTCAGCGTCTGATGAGGTAAGGAGAACAGAAGGAGACCTGAAATCTGCAGGTCACTAGGTATCATCAGTGCATTTTACAATCCCGTACACTACATTGTCATTTTAATCAACTGCTCTCATCGAGGACACCCATACTAGCCCAAAGACAAGGGAGTTACAAGGGTCTCTGTTCTCATCGGGGTGAGGGGTAAGACCGTGATCTAGTAGCATAAAAGCCTTGGAATAGTAGACTTGGGTACAGAAACAGCATTCCTGCAAGGATGGACCATTAAAACCACACTCTGCATTGAGAAGAAAAGAACCGCTATCCCCTCTCCACAAAAAATTGGTGTTCACACACATGGGGGACGCGCAGCAATAGAAGAAAGTGACACTGTTCTGGGGTGTGCAAAACCATAAACCTATGTTCTTATCAGACCTAAAAAATAGATAAAACGTTGAGTGGTGGGATTCCAGTCACTAAACAACCAGAATTTAATGTGCATCGCTATGTGCACAGGATACAGTGTTCATTTATACATGGCTGCTCCTACCTCCATACTGGTGCCGACCAGTGATCGAGAATGAAGAATACATCTAACACATGACAAGTAATGGGAGATTTGTGAAAACAAGAAATAAAAGCTGACCCCTTCTTTCCTAAACCTGGACACCTATTGTCCGAGTATGGATCGTAATGTCCCGGCCGTCTGTAGATCTATACCCATGAGGGGATCAAGTTTGGATTGGGAGACCAACAACCAGGACAAACAGAGGTCTGCACTCAAAGACTGAATTTTGGAAGTTTAAAATCGGCCTAAACAAACAAACAAAAAAACAAAAAAAAAAACAAAACAAGTGCAGATTCTTTTGTGAGTAGTATTAGAATTAGTATACTTGATCTCAAATGTTTTTCTTGTCACAAGTCCGGTAAGATGCTCATTGGTCAGATAATGTATCCTATTAGTGGTCTTAAAAATAATCTCCTGGTGTAAACACAGGATGGGCTGCCAAGTATGCAGCTACATGGAGGCCGAACAATCGTATTAACAATTCGCATCAGCACGGCAAGGACCCCAGAAGAGTGCAGAGCGATTCCTGATATTAGTAATCAGCGCTAATTATGGGTACAACTGATCTTTATATAAGAAGGGCTCGTTCATCCATACATGGCGTTACCGTGACTTCAGATATCAGGGTGCGCCACATTAAAAGGCAACAAGCACTTATACCCACTCCATTCAAGGCTGCCACCACCATGGGCAAGTCTAGAGTGACCGGGATCTCGGCACCGGGCTACATTACAGTCAGATTAATGCTCACCACATCAAATACCCATGGCCATACTGATGCCAATTAGCCCTTGTGTAAGACTCAAGCATGCAGAAGAATTGTTCTGGAAGAAAACGGTTTGTCGGCAGCACTGGATCAGTGATCATGGTACACTGCAACCCAAGACACCTCAGCCGATAGCGGCATCAATGCTTAATCACCCAGAGATAAGCCAGAAACCGAGCCAAAGCAATTACATTTATTGTAACGTGCAAGTCATTCGCATCAAAATGTGCCGCCAACTATATCACCTTGTACAGAGTGTACACATCAGAGAACCCGGATAAAGGGGACATTCAGTTACCGGTAAAAGATTCAGCATGGGGGTGCCCTACTTGGCTTGGGAATTTGGCCATAAGGCATTGATGATGTACACTTAGACTTGGCATGACCCGTGCCCACATTCATAACTCAGTCAGAAGCTCCTATTGGAAACCCAAAAGGACGAGCTTCAGAAAAGCCTTCAAGTACCCAAGCTGGGGCTAACACATGACTTTTTAAGCCAGACAATAGAATACTATTAATATTATAAATAAATAATATTATTATTATACTACTACTCTATTGTGTCTGGCTACGCACCACATTAGAAGGCCGGGAGGACTGGCCAACTTTGGAGACTTTGTCATACAGTCCACTTACATTCAACCTCTAAACACAATTACGGTAATTATTTTGGTCACAATTAATGGATTTATGGGTTATAAAGGAGGAGACCCTAGCCAAAGGTTACTCAAGTACTAATCCAAGACAACATTTTAAGTCAGGACATACTCTAAGGCTGTGTGCACACGATGCAGATTTGGTGCAGAAAAATCTGCTGCAGTTCTGCACTAAATCTGCATCGTGTGCACATACCCTAAGGGTATGTGCACACGTCAGGCTTTTTTCCTGACAAAATCCGGAGAATTCTGCCAGAAATCCGCGTGCTTTTTTTCTCGCGGATTTCTCACGGAATCTGCGCGTTTTTGACACTTTTTTGCACTGATTTTTTGCGGAATTTTTGCGGATTTTTCCAGAATGTCCATTTTGATAGGAAATCCGCAGAAAATCCGCAAAGATAGAGCATGTCCGGATTTTTGCGGTATGCGTTTTTTTTTTGCGGAAAAAAACGCTAACATATGCACAAAAAATGCGGAATGCATTCTAAATGATAGGATGCATAATGTTAGCGTTTTTTTTAGCGGATTTATAGCGTTTTTATGGCGAAATTCCGAAAAAAAAAACGCTAAAAATCCGGATGTGTGCACATACCCTTAAAGTGTAAATGGTTCAGTATCAGGAACGAGTAATCCAAGGAAGGACAACATCTGCAAGGAGTTTGTATGGAGTGGGGGATGAAAGCAAAGACATACTGATAAGGAATCTACATTGTGAGCCACAATGGGGACAGCGCTGATAATGTCTGTGAAAGCTGTGGAATTAATGGCGCTATATGAGTAAAATATACGCATGTACATTTATCTTACAGCTCAGAGTGACAGAGGCTGGAGCATTTTAGGACCCCTGCCCACTATAAACAATGGCACTGTCCCCCTCACGCCAGCTTTCACCTGGTATATTGTATACAACGTCTGCTGAATAACTGACCACCTCGGTAACAAGGTAGAGAGAGATAGGACGAAGGCACCGACGACACGGAGGAATGAGAGAAGCCCAAGGACCCACAGTACAGAAGTCTAATCAAGTGTCCGTACTCTGCCAAGGGAAAGCTCCAGTATGGAGAATACAGCACATCAGTAATAGTCCGCACGCTGGGACCAGTATGAATGAAGTGGTGGGCCATCATGCACATTGCCACACAATTCAAGAGTCAGAGGGTCTGACAGAAAACCCAAGCACAAAATACATGATAGACCACCGCGTCACTCAAATAATGGATTTATGTCACCAGTAAATGAGGTCACAGTATCTGTGCCTGATGGTTCCCCAGACTGCGGCCATGAGAAGACTGGCGTTTACAATTGTCATCCACGTGCCCCATTAATGAAGCCATGTAAAGTATTACACACAAGCCCGATGTCCGCTGGAAGCCACAGTGTAATGGGCCATGGGAATTATAGCTACACACTGGTCCGCTCACCACAGACCATTACATGGAATACCAACCTTACCCAGCACTGGCATCATGGGCAGCACCATGCCAATATCCCAGCATCTCCTGTACTAGTAACAACCACACCTAATACACTACAGAGGTTATTATGTGCCCTCCCCAATACCCCTGTATGTACCAACGAGGGGACCGACCCAGCGACCAGATATACCAGGAGTCTGATCGTAAGAGTTAAGTCTATAAACTGTTCCCTATGTGTCCCCCCTGGTAACGATGTAGTGTACACAGTGATGCCCCTCAGTAATGCCCGGTGTATGCATTGTGCCCAGTGATGCCCTTCAGTAATGCCCGGTGTACAAACGGTGCCTGGTAATGACCTTCAGCAAGGTCTGGTGTACACATCATGCTCAGTGATGCCCGGTGTACACATCATGCTCAGTGATGCCCGGTGTACGCACGATGCCGCCCAGTGATGCCCGGTGTACGCACGATGCCGCCCAGTGATGCCCGGTGTACGCACAGTGCCGCCCAGTGATGCCCGGTGTACGCACAGTGCCGCCCAGTGATGCCCGGTGTACGCACAGTGCCGCCCAGTGATGCCCGGTGTACGCACAGTGCCGCCCAGTGATGCCCGGTGTACGCACAGTGCCGCCCAGTGATGCCCGGTGTACGCACAGTGCCGCCCGGTGTACGCACAGTGCCGCCCAGTGATGCCCGGTGTACGCACAGTGCCGCCCAGTGATGCCCGGTGTACGCACAGTGCCGCCCAGTGATGCCCGGTGTACGCACAGTGCCGCCCAGTGATGCCCGGTGTACGCACAGTGCCGCCCGGTGTACGCACAGTGCCGCCCAGTGATGCCCGGTGTACGCACAGTGCCGCCCGGTGTACGCACAGTGCCGCCCAGTGATGCCCGGTGTACGCACAGTGCCGCCCAGTGATGCCCGGTGTACGCACAGTGCCGCCCAGTGATGCCCGGTGTACGCACAGTGCCGCCCAGTGATGCCCGGTGTACGCACAGTGCCGCCCAGTGATGCCCGGTGTACGCACAGTGCCCAGTGATGCCCGGTGTACGCACAGTGCCCAGTGATGCCCGGTGTACGCACAGTGCCCAGTGATGCCCGGTGTACGCACAGTGCCCAGTGATGCCCGGTGTACGCACAGTGCCCAGTGATGCCCGGTGTACGCACAGTGCCCAGTGATGCCCGGTGTACGCACAGTGCCCAGTGATGCCCGGTGTACGCACAGTGCCCAGTGATGCCCGGTGTACGCACAGTGCCCAGTGATGCCCGGTGTACGCACAGTGCCCAGTGATGCCCGGTGTACGCACAGTGCCCAGTGATGCCCGGTGTACGCACAGTGCCCAGTGATGCCCGGTGTACGCACAGTGCCCAGTGATGCCCGGTGTACGCACAGTGCCCAGTGATGCCCGGTGTACGCACAGTGCCCAGTGATGCCCGGTGTACGCACAGTGCCCAGTGATGCCCGGTGTACGCACAGTGCCCAGTGATGCCCGGTGTACGCACAGTGCCCAGTGATGCCCGGTGTACGCACAGTGCCCAGTGATGCCCGGTGTACGCACAGTGCCCAGTGATGCCCGGTGTACGCACAGTGCCCAGTGATGCCCGGTGTACGCACAGTGCCCAGTGATGCCCGGTGTACGCACAGTGCCCAGTGATGCCCGGTGTACGCACAGTGCCCAGTGATGCCCGGTGTACGCACAGTGCCCAGTGATGCCCGGTGTACGCACAGTGCCCAGTGATGCCCGGTGTACGCACAGTGCCCAGTGATGCCCGGTGTACGCACAGTGCCCAGTGATGCCCGGTGTACGCACAGTGCCCAGTGATGCCCGGTGTACGCACAGTGCCCAGTGATGCCCGGTGTACGCACAGTGCCCAGTGATGCCCGGTGTACGCACAGTGCCCAGTGATGCCCGGTGTACGCACAGTGCCCAGTGATGCCCGGTGTACGCACAGTGCCCAGTGATGCCCGGTGTACGCACAGTGCCCAGTGATGCCCGGTGTACGCACAGTGCCCAGTGATGCCCGGTGTACGCACAGTGCCCAGTGATGCCCGGTGTACGCACAGTGCCCAGTGATGCCCGGTGTACGCACAGTGCCCAGTGATGCCCGGTGTACGCACAGTGCCCAGTGATGCCCGGTGTACGCACAGTGCCCAGTGATGCCCGGTGTACGCACAGTGCCCAGTGATGCCCGTTGTACGCACAGTGCCCAGTGATGCCCGTTGTACGCAGTGCCCAGTGATGCCCGGTGTACGCACAGTGCCCAGTGATGCCCGGTGTACGCACAGTGCCCAGTGATGCCCGGTGTACGCACAGTGCCCAGTGATGCCCGGTGTACGCACAGTGCCCAGTGATGCCCGGTGTACGCACAGTGCCCAGTGATGCCCGGTGTACGCACAGTGCCCAGTGATGCCCGGTGTACGCACAGTGCCCAGTGATGCCCGGTGTACGCACAGTGCCCAGTGATGCCCGGTGTACGCACAGTGCCCAGTGATGCCCGGTGTACGCACAGTGCCCAGTGATGCCCGGTGTACGCACAGTGCCCAGTGATGCCCGGTGTACGCACAGTGCCCAGTGATGCCCGGTGTACGCACAGTGCCCAGTGATGCCCGGTGTACGCACAGTGCCCAGTGATGCCCGGTGTACGCACAGTGCCCAGTGATGCCCGGTGTACGCACAGTGCCCAGTGATGCCCGGTGTACACAGTGCCCAGTGATGCCCGGTGTACGCACAGTGCCCAGTGATGCCCGGTGTACGCACAGTGCCCAGTGATGCCCGGTGTACGCACAGTGCCCAGTGATGCCCGGTGTACGCACAGTGCCCAGTGATGCCCGGTGTACGCACAGTGCCCAGTGATGCCCGGTGTACGCAGTGCCCAGTGATGCCCAGGGCAGGCCGCTCACCTGTACGCAGCCACGGCCCGGGTGGGCAGGTATTTCTGTGCAGTCATCACCCCCACGAAGAGGAAGTTCTTGTCCGGGGGAATGCCGTCCTCGCCGCCCGGCTCCAGGGCTCCGTTGTACGTGGCTTGCAGGTCTCGCCAGCTCAGGTCCGTCCTGCTCCCGGGCTGCCCCCCACATCCCGCCGCCGGTCCTCCTAGCGCGGAGCGGAGCCGCTTGCCGCTGTACCGGTGCAGCTCGGCGGCCCGGGGGATGATGAGCCGGGAGGCGATGAGGAAGCCGAGCACCAGCCCCAGCAGCACACTGAGCCACGAGCGGCGGCCCCGAGCGGCCATCCCTGTGTGTGCGGGCAGCGTCCGAGATCAGCGCCTACAGCCCGCGTCCCGTCATGTACCCGGAGCCGCACCACGGTCATCTACGTGCGCCCCCCAGCGCTGCTCCGGTACGCGCGACACCGGCTCCCTGCAGCCTGCCACGACACCGCCGGGCAGGTCAGCCGCTACCTATTGTCCTCCTGGCGTCCCCTCCCGCCCTCAGGCTCACAAGGCCGGCCCGACACGCTACTCCACTCAGGCCAGGGGGGATTCGGGGGCTCGGGGTGGCGGCCCTCCGCTCATGCCGGTGTATCAGTCCTCCAGGTCCCGCACACACCGGCCCCTCACTGCACACAGCTCCTCACGTCACCCGCGCCGCGGCTCTTTAAGAGACAAGACTAAAGGACTAGGGAATGAACCCGCCCGGCACCCGTACTGCCCCCGCTGATTGGCTGCTAGTGAGAGAGGCCCCGGATCACGTGACGTGAGGAAAAAGCAAAACTTTCGCTGCTGCAACTGCCAACACTCAGTACTGTGGGGGCCGGGCTGTGTATGTGGAGGCTGTGCGGAGCAAAACCGCACACTGTGCCGGGCTGTGTATGTGGAGGCTGTGCGGAGCAAAACCGCACACTGTGCCGGGCTGTGTATGTGGAGGCTGTGCGGAGCAAAACCGCACACTGTGCCGGGCTGTGTATATGGAGGCTGTGCGGAGTTAACCGCACACTGTGCCGAGCAAAACCGCACACTGTGCCGGGCTGTGTATACGGAGGCTGTTCGGAGCAAAACCGCACACTGTGCCGGGCTGTGTATATGGAGGCTGTGCGGAGAAAAACCGCACACTGTGCCGGGCTGTGCATATGGAGGCTGTGCGGACCAAAACCGCACACTGTGCCGAGCAAAACCGCACACTGTGTCGGGCTGTGTATATGGAGGCTGTGCGGACCAAAACCGCACACTGTGCCGAGCAAAACCGCACACTGTGTCGGGCTGTGTATATGGAGGCTGTGCGGACCAAAACCGCACACTGTGCCGAGCAAAACCGCACACTGTGCCGGGCTGTGTATATGGAGGCTGTGCGGAGCAAAACCGCACACTGTACTGGGCTGTGTATATGGAGGCTGTGCGGACCAAAACCGCACACTGTGCCGGGCTGTATATATGGAGGCTGTGCGGACCAAAACCGCACACTGTGCCGAGCAAAACCGCACACTGTGTCGGGCTGTGTATATGAAGGCTGTGCGGACCAAAACCGCACACTGTGCCGAGCAAAACCGCACACTGTGTCGGGCTGTATATATGGAGGCTGTGCGGACCAAAACCGCACACTGTGCCGAGCAAAACCGCACACTGTGCCGGGCTGTGTATATGGAGGGTGTGCGGACCAAAACCGCACACTGTGCCGGGCTGTGTATATGGAGGCTGTGCGGAGCAAAACCGCACACTGTACTGGGCTGTGTATATGGAGGCTGTGCGGACCAAAACCGCACACTGTGCCGGGCTGTATATATGGAGGCTGTGCGGACCAAAACCGCACACTGTGCCGAGCAAAACCGCACACTGTGTCGGGCTGTGTATATGAAGGCTGTGCGGACCAAAACCGCACACTGTGCCGAGCAAAACCGCACACTGTGCCGGGCTGTGTATATGGAGGCTGTGCTGAGAAAAACCGCACACTGTTCCGGGCTGTGTATATGGAGGCTGTGCGGACCAAAACCGCACACTGTGCCGAGCAAAACCGCACACTGTGCCGGGCTGTGTATATGGAGGCTGTGCGGAGCAAAACCGCACACTGTACTGGGCTGTGTATATGGAGGCTGTGCTGAGAAAAACCGCACACTGTTCCGGGCTGTGGATATGGAGGTTGTGCCGAGCAAAACCGCACTGTGCCGGGCTGTGTATATGGAGGCTGTGCGGAGCAAAACCGCACACTGTGCCGGGCTGTGTATATGGAGGTTGTGCCGAGCAAAACCGCACTGTGACGGGCTGTGTATATGGAGGCTGTGCGGAGCAAAACCGCACACTGTGCCGGGCTGTGTATATGGAGGCTGTGCGGAGCAAAACCGCACACTGTGCCGGGCTGTGTATATGGAGGCTGTGCGGAGAAAAACCGCACACTGTGCCGGGCTGTGTATATGGAGGCTGTGCGGAGAAAAACCGCACACTGTGTCGGGCTGTGTATATGGAGGCTGTGCGGAACAAAACCGCACTGTGCCGGGCTGTGTATATGGAGGCTGTGCGGAGAAAAACCGCACACTGTGCCGAGCAAAACCGCACACTGTGCCGGGCTGTGTATATGGAGGCTGTGCGGAACAAAACCGCACACTGTACCGAGCAAAACCGCACACTGCCGGGCTGTGTATATGGAGGCTGTGCGGAGAAAAACTGCACACTGTGCCGGGCTGTGTATATGGAGGCTGTGCGGAGAAAAACCGCACACTGTGCCGAGCAAAACCGCACTGTGCCGGGCTGTGTATATGGAGGCTGTGCGGAGCAAAACCGCACACTGTGCCGGGCTGTGTATATGGAGGCTGTGCGGAGAAAAACCGCACACTGTGCCGGGCAAAACCGCACACTGTGTCGGGCTGTGTATATGGAGGCTGTGCGGGCCAAAACCGCACTGTGCTGGGCTGTGTATATGGAGGCTGTGTGGAGCAAAACCGCACACTGTGCCGGGCTGTGTATATGGAGGCTGTGCGGAGAAAAACCGCACACTGTGCCGGGCTGTGTATATGGAGGCTGTGCAGAGCAAAACCAAACTGTGCCGGGCTCTGTATATGGAGGCTGTGCAGAGCAAAACTGCACTGTGCCGGGCTGTGTTTACGGAGGCTGTGCAGAGAAAAACCGCACACTGTGCTGGGCTGTGTATATGGAGGCTGTGCGGAGCAAAACCGCACTGTGCCGGGCTGTGTATATGGAGGCTGTGCGGGGCAAAACCGCACTGTGCCGGGCTGTGTATACGGAGGCTGTGCGGAGAAAAACCGCACACTGTGCCGGGCTGTGTATATGGAGGCTGTGCGGAGAAAAACCACACACTGTGCCGGGCTGTGTATATGGAGGCTGTGCGGAGAAAAAACGCACACTGTGCCGAGCATAACCGCACACTGTGCCGGGCTGTGTATATGGAGGCTGTGCGGAACAAAACCGCACTGTGCCGGGCTGTGTATATGGAGGCTGTGCGGAGAAAAACCGCACACTGCCGAGCAAAACCGCATACTGTGACGGGCTGTGTATATGGAGGCTGTGCGGAACAAAACCGCACTGTGCCGGGCTGTGTATATGGAGGCTGTGCGGAGAGAAACCGCACACTGTGCCGAGCAAAACCGCACACTGCCGGGCTGTGTATATGGAGGCTGTGCGGAGAAAAACCGCACACTGTGCCGAGCTGTGTATATGGAGGCTGTGCGGAGAAAAACCGCACACTGTGCCGAGCAAAACCGCACTGTGCTGGGCTGTGTATATGGAGGCTGTGCGGAGCAAAACCGCACACTGTGCCGGGCTGTGTATATGGAGGCTGTGCGGAGAAAAACCGCACACTGTGCCGAGCAAAACCACACACTGTGTCGGGCTGTGTATATGGAGGCTGTGCGGGCCAAAACCGCACTGTGCTGGGCTGTGTATATGGAGGCTGTGCCGGGCAAAACCGCACACTGTGCCGGGCTATGTATATGGAGGCTGTGCAGAGCAAAACCAAACTGTGCCGGGCTGTGTATATGGAGGCTGTGCAGAGCAAAACTGCACTGTGCCGGGCTGTGTATACGGAGGGTGTGCGGAGAAAAACCGCACACTGTGCCGGGCTGTGTATATGGAGGCTGTGCGGAGCAAAACCGCACTGTGCCGGGCTGTGTATACGGAAGCTGTGCGGAGAAAAACCGCACACTGTGCCGGGCTGTGTATATGGAGGTTGTGCGGAGAAAATCCGCACACTGTGCCGAGCTGTGTATATGGAGGCTGTGCGGAGCAAAACCGCACACTGTGCCGGGCTGTGTATATGGAGGTTGTGCCGAGCAAAACCGCACTGTGACGGGCTGTGTATATGGAGGCTGTGCGGAGCAAAACCGCACACTGTGCCGGGCTGTGTATATGGAGGCTGTGCGGAGCAAAACCGCACACTGTGCCGGGCTGTGTATATGGAGGCTGTGCGGAGAAAAACCGCACACTGTGCCGGGCTGTGTATATGGAGGCTGTGCGGAGAAAAACCGCACACTGTGCCGAGCAAAACCGCATACTGTGACGGGCTGTGTATATGGAGGCTGTGCGGAGAAAAACCGCACACTGTGCCGGGCTGTGTATATGGAGGCTGTGCGGAGAAAAACCGCACACTGTGCCGAGCAAAACCGCACTGTGCCGGGCTGTGTATATGGAGGCTGTGCGGAGCAAAACCGCACACTGTGCCGGGCTGTGTATATGGAGGCTGTGCGGAGAAAAACCGCACACTGTGCCGAGCAAACCCGCACACTGTGTCGGGCTGTGTATATGGAGGCTGTGCGGGCCAAAACCGCACTGTGCTGGGCTGTGTATATGGAGGCTGTGCGGAGCAAAACCGCACACTGTGGCGGGCTGTGTATATGGAGGCTGTGCAGAGCAAAACCGCACTGTGCCGGGCCGTGTATACGGAGGCTGTGCTGAGAAAAACCGCACACTGTGCCGGGCTGTGTATATGGAGGCTGTGCGGAGCAAAACCGCACACTGTACCGAGCAAAACCGCACACTGCCGGGCTGTGTATATGGAGGCTGTGCGGAGAAAAACCGCACATTGTGCCGGGCTGTGTATATGGAGGCTGTGCGGAGAAAAACCGCACACTGTGCCGAGCAAAACCGCACTGTGCCGGGCTGTGTATATGGAGGCTGTGCGGAGCAAAACCGCACACTGTGCCGGGCTGTGTATATGGAGGCTGTGCGGAGAAAAACCGCACACTGTGCCGAGCAAAACCGCACACTGTGTCGGGCTGTGTATATGGAGGCTGTGCGGGCCAAAACCGCACTGTGCTGGGCTGTGTATATGGAGGCTGTGTGGAGCAAAACCGCACACTGTGCCGGGCTGTGTATATGGAGGCTGTGCGGAGAAAAACCGCACACTGTGCCGGGCTGTGTATATGGAGGCTGTGCAGAGCAAAACTGCACTGTGCCGGGCTGTGTTTACGGAGGCTGTGCAGAGAAAAACCGCACACTGTGCTGGGCTGTGTATATGGAGGCTGTGCGGAGCAAAACCGCACTGTGCCGGGCTGTGTATATGGAGGCTGTGCGGGGCAAAACCGCACTGTGCCGGGCTGTGTATACGGAGGCTGTGCGGAGAAAAACCGCACACTGTGCCGGGCTGTGTATATGGAGGCTGTGCGGAGAAAAACCACACACTGTGCCGGGCTGTGTATATGGAGGCTGTGCGGAGAAAAAACGCACACTGTGCCGAGCATAACCGCACACTGTGCCGGGCTGTGTATATGGAGGCTGTGCGGAACAAAACCGCACTGTGCCGGGCTGTGTATATGGAGGCTGTGCGGAGAAAAACCGCACACTGCCGAGCAAAACCGCATACTGTGACGGGCTGTGTATATGGAGGCTGTGCGGAACAAAACCGCACTGTGCCGGGCTGTGTATATGGAGGCTGTGCGGAGAGAAACCGCACACTGTGCCGAGCAAAACCGCACACTGCCGGGCTGTGTATATGGAGGCTGTGCGGAGAAAAACCGCACACTGTGCCGAGCTGTGTATATGGAGGCTGTGCGGAGAAAAACCGCACACTGTGCCGAGCAAAACCGCACTGTGCTGGGCTGTGTATATGGAGGCTGTGCGGAGCAAAACCGCACACTGTGCCGGGCTGTGTATATGGAGGCTGTGCGGAGAAAAACCGCACACTGTGCCGAGCAAAACCACACACTGTGTCGGGCTGTGTATATGGAGGCTGTGCGGGCCAAAACCGCACTGTGCTGGGCTGTGTATATGGAGGCTGTGCCGGGCAAAACCGCACACTGTGCCGGGCTGTGTATATGGAGGCTGTGCAGAGCAAAACCAAACTGTGCCGGGCTGTGTATATGGAGGCTGTGCAGAGCAAAACTGCACTGTGCCGGGCTGTGTATACGGAGCGTGTGCGGAGAAAAACCGCACACTGTGCCGGGCTGTGTATATGGAGGCTGTGCGGAGCAAAACCGCACTGTGCCGGGCTGTGTATACGGAAGCTGTGCGGAGAAAAACCGCACACTGTGCCGGGCTGTGTATATGGAGGTTGTGCGGAGAAAATCCGCACACTGTGCCGAGCTGTGTATATGGAGGCTGTGCGGAACAAAACCGCACTGTGCCGGGCTGTGTATATGGAGGCTGTGCGGAGAAAAACCGCACACTGTGCCGAGCAAAACCGCATACTGTGACGGGCTGTGTATATGGAGGCTGTGCAGAGAAAAACCGCACACTGTGCCGGGCTGTGTATATGGAGGCTGTGCGGAGAAAAACCCCACACTGTGCCGAGCAAAACCGCACTGTGCCGGGCTGTGTATATGGAGGCTGTGCGGAGCAAAACCGCACACTGTGCCGGGCTGTGTATATGGAGGCTGTGCGGAGAAAAACCGCACACTGTGCCGAGCAAACCCGCACACTGTGTCGGGCTGTGTATATGGAGGCTGTGCGGGCCAAAACCGCACTGTGCTGGGCTGTGTATATGGAGGCTGTGCGGAGCAAAACCGCACACTGTGGCGGGCTGTGTATATGGAGGCTGTGCAGAGCAAAACCGCACTGTGCCGGGCCGTGTATACGGAGGCTGTGCTGAGAAAAACCGCACACTGTGCCGGGCTGTGTGGAGCAAAACCGCACTGTGCCGGGCTGTGTATACGGAGGCTGAGAGATCATTTCATCTTCATCTTGCTTAACTGTTCACAATAACAGTAATTTTGACCAGGGGTGCCCAAACATTTATATGCCACTGTTTATTTAGTGCGAATAATTGAGATTATATATATATATATATATATATATATATATATATATATATATATATTATATATACACACAGGTGCTTCTCACAAAATTAGAATAATATCAAAATGTTAATTTATTTCAGTTCTTCAATACAAGAAGTGAAACTCGTATATTATATAGTCATTATAGAGTGATCTATTTCAAGTGTTTATTTATTCAGTCGCCATGACAGCTGTTATGGCTGGCAATCAGGCAACACAGCGTGCAGTAATCAGCGCACATACAGAGATCTGGCAATAACCAAAAACAATAGGACGAGCTCTGAGACGTGGAATCTCTGTAGACTGCAGTACCTGATCTATCCTCACACAACTATAAGCAGCAGTGGATTGCGCCTAACAACTACCTATGCAACTCGGCACTGCCTGAGGAGCTGACTAGCCTGAAGATAGAAATACAAGCCTGACTTACCTCAGAGAAATACCCCAAAGGAATAGGCAGCCCCCCACATATAATGACTGTTAGCAAGATGAAAAGACAAACGTAGGAATGAAATAGATTCAGCAAAGTGAGGCCCGATATTCTAGACAGAGCGAGGATAGCAAAGAGAACTATGCAGTCTACAAAAAACCCTAAAACGAAAACCACGCAAAGGGGCAAAAAGACCCACCGTGCCGAACTAACAGCACGGCAGTGCACCCCTCTGCTTCTCAGAGCTTCCAGCAAAAGACAATAGCAAGCTGGACAGAAAAAAACAGAAAACAAACTAGAAGCACTTATCTAGCAGAGCAGCAGGCCCAAGGAAAGATGCAGTAGCTCAGATCCAACACTGGAACATTGACAAGGAGCAAGGAAGACAGACTCAGGTGGAGCTAAATAGCAAGGCAGCCAACGAGCTCACCAAAACACCTGAGGGAGGAAGCCCAGAGACTGCAATACCACTTGTGACCACAGAAGTGAACTCAGCCACAGAATTCACAACAGACAGCACAACGAGAGAGGGGATCCGCCCTTCAGGGACAGGAAACCTCAGACATAAAAAGGGCGGCACCTCACTCCCCCGCCAGTTGGTTTCCTGTCCCTGACAGTGGAACCTCTTCAGGCAGACCTTTTTTGAAGAAGGTTGAAGAAAGAAGTCTTCCCACTCCTGACAGGCCGGATCAGGTAGCGGGGGTCCCCTGCCTCGGCCTAGTCAGGAGGCCGGTAGCACCACACGGCAGGGGGACTGTTAGTGTCGGTGAGAGCAGGAGGAAGCAACCCCAAGGGGTTAGCTTCTAGGTGTCACATTACCTTGTGAGTATACGCCGCCGTGTCTACGTGGCCTCTGGGGTCTGTCCACTCCTGCCTTGGTGGTCCGTCTTGGCCGGAGGACGCTGCCGTCCTCTGTTCGGCGCGTCTGCCCTCGGCGCCGCGGCTGTGACCGGAAGGGGCGTGTCCGGATGACGCAGCGAGCGGCGCCGGGCGGTGGCGCGGCCGCGCATGCGCGGTAGCGTTCTTTCGCCGGCTAATGGCGGCGCCCAGGGGCAGGGGGAGGATACTGGCCGCAGGGAGTTCGGCGCTCAGCGTGGGGCACGGCGTGCAGTGGCCAGAGCCTATCGGTAGTTAATACCGATCGTTGACACCTGGAGGAAGCCCTGCTGACCCCCATCCGGGGGTGGTACCCAGGGGGATGTATTTAAGAGCCGCACAGATGCCCATCCTGGTTCCTGTCCATTTCCTAATGGAGTCACCGGAGGGAACTCCGCAGCTGTGCGGTGAACAGCAGCAGCCTTTGGAGCAGCCACAAACAGGAAAGTCTCAGAGAAGCTCCCAGCGGCGTTCCAGTGGCAGTAGTCGTGCTGGTGGAGCTAAAGCTGCTCAGAGGCCCACCAAATCCTCGGGCCGTAGGAATTCTCCGGCCAAAGTGGACCCCCCGATCACGGTACCGTTTACTTCAAGGATGGGTAAGTGAGCTACGTGAAAGTACACTTCTGATTGGTGTCCCTCCTTGTATTCCCTCTCTCCTTATTTAGGGGAAAAAATGTGCTTCCAAAGCTAAACATAGGGAGTGTGCCGTTTGTACAGAGCCTCTCCCAGATGGGCATAAAAAGAAGCTGTGCAGATCCTGCATACAGCACTTAATCGAAGAGGAGGCCCCTGACCTGACGTCTACCCTTAGGGACATGGTCAGACAGGAGATCAGGGACTCCTTAAAATCCAGTTCTCATAAGAAACAATCCAAGAAGAGAATACTAGGTTCATCCCCTGTATCAGAGATGGATTCCGATAGTGTGAGCTCGGATTCTCATCCATCATCTTCATCTTCAGAGGACGTAGAGTCTAGCCGAACATGTCTATCATTAGATAGGATTAATCATCTGGTGAAAGCTGTCAACAACACCATGGGGATTGAAGAGACTCAGCCAGAATGCTCCATTCAGGACATTATGTTCAGGGGCATAGACCGTAAATCCCGAAGGGTTTTTCCTGTGGTGGAGAAAATCAAGTCTCTGATTATGAAGGAGTGGAAGAAGCCCGAAAGAAAGGGGTCACTTCCGCCAGCATTTAAGAGAAGATACCCGTTCGAGGAAGAAGCTTCAGCTTCTTGGGACAAAGTCCCGAAGTTAGACGCAGCAGTGGCCAAAGCATGCAAAAACTCTTCTCTTCCATTTGAAGATTTAGGTAACTTAAAGGACCCGCTCGATAGAAAGGCTGATGTGTTCCTTAAAGGAGCTTGGGAGACTTCTGCGGGATCCCTGAGACCGGCAGTGGCGGCTACTTGCACAGCTCGGTCCTTGATGGTGTGGCTAGGCCACCTGGAAGATCAACTTAAGGATAAAGTTCCTAGAAGTGAAATCCTATCATCTATGCCCATGATCCAAGATGCTGCAGCCTTCCTTTCGGATGCATCAGCGGATTCGGTCAGGCTGGCCGCAAGATCTTCAGCCTTATCCAACGCAGCCCGCAGAGCACTTTGGATTAAATGTTGGCCAGGTGATTTACAAGCTAGGTCAAGGCTATGCGGCATCCCCTGTGAAGGAGTTCATCTGTTCGGTCCGGTACTTGATGAGCTGCTTGAGAAGGCGGGCGACTCTAAGAAGCGGTTCCCTCTATTAAGAAAACCTTTTTATAGGCGTGACTACAGCAGGGGATGGTCTTATCGCCGCAGATCTGATAGAGAACCAAATAGAGATTCATCCAAATATTACAGCAGCAGCAGAAGAAGAGGTAGGGGGTATATGTTTAACACCCCTCGGGACTCGAAGAAAACTCAATGACTAGCGGTCCAGGTGGGCGGTAGGCTTTTAGCTTTCTACCCAGCCTGGTTGAGGATCACCAACAGTCCATGGATACTCAGTATCATTAAAGAGGGATTAAAGTTCCAGTTTCATCAGATCCCTCAGGACAAATTTAAACTAACTCCTATCCGTTCTTCTCCTGCAGAACAGTTGGCGTTGGAGTCAGAAGTTCAGGATCTCAGACAAAAGGGGGTTCTTATTCGGGTACCCACGGAAGAGCGAGGTAGGGGGTTCTATTCCCCGTTATTCTTGGTAAAGAAGCCAGATGGGTCATACCGTACCATTATTAATCTGAGAGGCCTGAATGAATTCTTGCTAATCCCATCCTTCAAAATGGAATCTGTGAAAACGGCAATAAAGCTTCTTTTTCACAAGTGCTTCATGGTGGTCTTAGATCTAAAAGACGCCTATTACCATGTTCCGATACATGCAGATCACCAGCGTTTTCTCAGGGTGGCGATTTCTCTTGCCGGCACAGTGGAGCACTTCCAATATCAGGCACTCCCCTTTGGTGTTGCAGTCGCACCCCGGGTCTTTACTAAGGTTATGGTAGAGGTTATGGCACACCTTCATGAGCAAAACATACTGATAATTCCTTACTTGGATGACTTACTGATCGTGGGGCATTCAGAGTTACACTGTAAAGAGCAGTTAGAGAAAGTGATGGTAGCACTTCGTAACTTAGGTTGGATTGTCAATCTTAAAAAATCGCGTCTTCAACCCTCCACATCACAGCAGTTTTTGGGTCTTATTGTAGATTCAGCTCAGCAGGAATGTCGCCTGCCAGACTCAAAAATTGATGCTATCCACCGGCTGGCCTCTAGAGCAATTAAAAATCCCGTAGTCTCCTTAAGAAGTGCTATGTCTCTTTTGGGGTCACTTACTTCTTGTTTTCCGGCGGTGATGTGGGCACAGTTTCACTCTAGGTCTCTTCAGTGGGATGTTCTACGTAATTTTCGGCGACTAGGCGCCAACCTAGATAAGAAATTCTCTCTATCCGTAGAGGCCACGGTTTCACTAAGGTGGTGGACGCACATCCCTAATCTGCGTAAAGGGGTACCTTGGACATATCATATATCACGAGTAATAACAACTGATGCTAGTCCCACGGGGTGGGGAGCACATTGGGAAAATAATTACGTTCAGGGTCTATGGTCCCGATCTGAGCAGGACTCGTCTTCCAATCTGAAAGAATTGATGGCGGTGGAACGCGCCTTGGATAGGTTTCTTGTACCTCTACAGGGTAGACATGTTAGAATACTCTCTGACAACCAGGTGACAGTTGCTTATGTGAACCACCAAGGAGGCACACGGTCTACGTCATTAATGAACGTTACAAATCGTATTTTTCAGATGGCCGAAAATCACCTACTCTCCCTTACGGCCCTTCATATAAAGGGGAAACTAAATACCATGGCCGATTACTTAAGCCGCAACGAGCTCAAACAAGGGGATTGGTCTCTAAAACCGGCTGTCTTCAATCAGATCGTACGGTTGTGGGGATGTCCAGAAATAGATCTGTTTGCCAGTCGAGGAAACAAGAAGCTCCATCAATTCTGTTCCCTAGACCCAAGAGACAACCCGTACGCAATCGACGCTCTTCTGATCTCCTGGAACTTCAGTCTCGCCTATGCGTTTCCCCCTCTGAATCTAATTCCTTTAGTTCTGAGGAAGATTCGGGAAGACAAAGCCCGAGTTATATTAATAGCTCCATTCTGGCCCAGAAGGTCTTGGTTCCCATGGTTAAGAAGCATGTCCATTTCCCAACCATGGATTCTCCCAGAAATTCCAGACCTCCTCTCCCAGGGTCCAGTTTTGCATCCACGAGTAGCCAACTTACATCTGACAGCGTGGAACTTGAGAGGTCACTTCTGAAAAAGAAGGGATTCTCTCAGAACCTTGTAAATACGCTGCTTAAGAGTAGGAAAGCCTCCACGACTAGCATTTATGTTAGGATATGGAGGAAGTTCCTATCAAGCTCAGGAGCACAGATCGATCAGAAACCTGATATTGCTCAGATCCTAGAATTTCTACAGAAGGGCCTAGATTTAGGCTTAGCCACCAGCACCCTTAGAGTTCAGGTTTCGGCTCTAGGGGCACTATATAATTCCAACATAGCTAGTAATCACTGGATAACAAGGTTTTTCAAAGCGGTCACCAGATCCAGGCCGGTTATTAAACAGAGAATAGTTCCATGGGACCTAAATCTTGTGCTCTCGGCTCTAACACAAGCTCCGTTCGAGCCCATTGACTCTGTCCCGATCAAGATCCTGTCTGTCAAAACAGCCCTCTTAGTTGCCCTCACATCGGCAAGAAGGGTTAGTGATCTGCAAGCATTGTCCAGGCAGCGTCCGTATATGCAAATTACGGAAGATAGAGTGGTGATGAGGCCTGACCCTCTTTATCTTCCAAAGGTCGCGTCAAAATTTCATAGGTCCCAGGAGGTAATCTTGCCTTCATTTTGTCCTAATCCCTCTAACAATAAAGAACAGAGATTTCATTGTTTGGACGTGCGTAGATGCCTTCTCAGATATATTGCAGTAACAGACGCCTGGAAAAAAGATCATTCCTTATTTTTATCCTACCAGGGAGTTAGGAAGGGGCTTAGGGTATCAAAGAATACGCTAGCCAGATGGATTAGGGAGGCCATATTTCTTGCTTATACCGCAGGTGGCGTGGAAATTCCAGAAGGCATAAAGGCACACTCCACTCGTGCGGTAGCCACATCTTGGGCTGAGAGGGCAGAAGTGTCGATTGAAGACATCTGTAAGGCGGCCACATGGTCTTCTCCATCCACCTTTCTTAGACACTATAGGTTAGATCTAGGTGGCTCCTCCGACCTCACGTTTGGGAGAAGGGTGCTGGAGGCGGTTATCCCTCCCTAGTCACTTTTTTCACTTCTCTGAAAGTCTCTCGTTGTGCTGTCATGGCGACTGAATAAATACGTACGCTACTCACCTGGTAGCAGTGTTTTTTCAGGAGCCATGACAGCACCCTTATATTCCCTACCCTCTTTGTTTATGGGTTCAACACTTCCTTTAGTTAATTCCTAAGTTTAGTCACTGGGTGAATTGTACCATATATTAATATTGTCTATGTGCTACTAACCTAGAAGGTCCTTTCATACTCTGTAAACCAACTGGCGGGGGAGTGAGGTGCCGCCCTTTTTATGTCTGAGGTTTCCTGTCCCTGAAGGGCGGATCCCCTCTCTCGTTGTGCTGTCATGGCTCCTGAAAAAACACTGCTACCAGGTGAGTAGCGTACGTATTTCTCTTAATGTTGATGATTATGGCTTTCAGCCAATGAAAACTCAAAAGTCATTATCTCAGTAAATTAGAATAAACAACAAAAACACTTGCAAAGGCTTCCAAAGCATTTAAAAAGGTCCCTTATTCTGTTTCAGTAGGCTTCACAATCATGGGGAAGACTGTTGACTTGACAGATGTCCAGAAGGCACAAAAGGTCATTGCTAAAGAAGCTGACTGCTCACAGTGTTGTATCCAAGCAAATTAATGGAAAGCTGAGTGGAAGGAAAAAGTGTGGTAGGAAAAGGTGCACAAGCAACCAGGATAACCATAGCCTTGAAAGGATTGTTAAGAAAAGGCCATTCAAAAATTGGGAGAAGATTCACAAGGAGTGGACTGCTGCTGGAGTCATTGCTTCAAGAGCCGCCACACATAGACGTATCCAGGACATGGAGAACAAGTGTCGCATTCCTCGTGTCAAGTCACTCATGACCAATAGACAACACCAGAAGGGTCTTATCTGGGTCAAAGAGAAAAAGAACTGGACTGTTGCTCAGTGGTCCAAGGTGTTGTTTTCAGATGAAAGTAAATTTTGCATTTCATTTGGAAATCAAGGTCCCAGAGTCTGGAGGAAGAGTGGAGAGGCCACAATCCAAGCTGCTGGAGGTCTAGTGTGAAGTTTCCACAATCACTGATGGTTTGGGGAGCCATGTCATCTGGTGTAGGTCCACTGTGTTTTATCAAGACCAAAGTCAGCGCAGACGTCTACCAGGAAATTTTAGAGCACTTCATGCTTCCCTCTGACAAGCTTATTGGAGATGGAAATTTCATTCTCCAGCAGGACTTGGCACCTGTCAAAAGTACCAACACCTGGATTAAAAACAACAATATCACTGTGCTTGATTGGCAGCAAACTCGCCTGACCTTAACCCCATAGAGAATCTATGGAGTATTGTCAAGAGGAAGATGAGAGACACCAGACCCAACAATGCAGACGAGCTGAAGGCTGCTATCAAAGCAACCTGGGCTTCCATAACACCTCAGCAGTGCCACAGGCTGATCGCCTCCATGCCATGCCGCATTGATGCAGGAATTCATGAAAAAAGAGCCCAACCAAGTATTGATGGCATTTAGTGAATATACATATCAGTAGGCCAACATTTTGGATTTTAAAGTCATTTTTCAAGCTGGTGTTACAAAGTATTCTAATTTACTGAGATAATGACTTTAGGGTTTTTTATTGGCTGTAAGCCATAATCATCAACATTAACAGAAATAAACACGTGAAATAGATCGCTGTCTGTAATTACTCTATATAATATACTAGATTTACATGTCACTGTTTATTTATTATTTAGTGCTAATAATTGATATATATATATATATATATATATATATATATATATATATATATATATACACACTATATATATATATATATATATATATATATACTAGATTGTGGCCCGATTCTAACGCATCGGGTATTCTAGAATATGCATGTCCCTGTAGTATATGGACAATGATGATTCCAGAATTCGCGGCAGACTGTGCCCGTCGCTGATTGGTCGAGGCAACCTTTATGACATCATCGTCGCCATGGCAACCATTATGACATCATCGTCGCTGTGCCCGTTGTTGATTGGTCGAGGCCGCCAGGCCTCGACCAATCAGACGCAGGATGTCTACGTCCTTTATGACATCATCGTTGCTGTGCTCGTCGCTGATTGGTCGAGGCCTGGCGGCCTCGACCAATCAGAGACACAGGATTTCTACGTCAATACTGTGCCCGTCGCTGATTGGTCGATTCCTGGCGGCCTCGACCAATCAGAGACGCAGGATTTCCAAGACAGACAGACAGAAAGACAGACAGACGGAAAAACCCTTAGACAATTATATATATAGATGAGTTTCACTTTTTGTATTGAAGAACTAAAATAAATTAACTTTTTGATGATCTTGTAATTTTGTGAGAAGCACCTGTGTGTAATTATATATATATATATATATATATATATATATATATATATATATATATGTCTAAGGGTTTTTCCGTCTGTCTGTCTGTCTGTCTGTCTGTCCTGGAAATCCCGGCTCTCTGATTCAATCAGAGACCGGCACAGCATCGACGTAGAAATCCCGCGTCTCTGATTGGTCGAGGCCGCCAATCAGCAACGGGCACAGCGACGATGATGTCATAAAGGACGTAGACATCTCACGTTTCTGATTCAGCGACGGGCACAGTATCGACGTAGATGTCATAATGGTTGCCATGGCGACGATGATGTCATAAAGGTTGCCTCGACCAATCAGCGATGGGCACAGTCTGCCGCGAATTCTGGAATCATCATTGTCCATATACTACGGGGACATGCATATTCTAGAATACCCGATGCGTTAGAATCGGGCCACAATCTAGTATATCTATATATATAATTGTCTAAGGGTTTTTCCGTCTGTCTGTCTGTCTGTCCTGGAAATCCCGGCACAGCATCGACGTAGAAATCCCGCGTCTCTGATTGGTCGAGGCCGCCAGGCCTCGACCAATCAGCAACGGGCACAGCGACGATGATATCATAAAGGACGTAGAAATCCCGCGTCTGATTGGTCGAGACCGCCAGGCCTCGACCAATCAGCGACGGGCACAGTCTGCCGCTAATTCTGGAATCATCATTGTCCATATACTACGGGGACATGCATATTCTAGAATACCCGATGCGTTAGAATCGGGACACAATCTAGTATATATATATATATATATATATATATATATATCAATTATTAGCACTAAATAATAAATAAACAGTGACATGTAAATGTTTGGGCACTCCTGGTAAAAATTACTATTATTGTGAACAGTTAAGCAAGATGAAGATGAAATGATCTCTCAAAGGACTAAAGTTAAAGATGACACATTCCCTTTGTATAAGTCCCCCTCTCTTCTTATACTCGAGTCATACCCAGGGGTCGGCAGGGGAGGGGGAGCGGGGGCTGTCTAATTATACTCACCTGCTCCTGGCGTGGTCCCTGGCGCCCCAGCTTCTTCCTGTACTGAGCGGTCACATGGTACCGCTCATTACAGTAATGAATATACGGCTCCACCTCCCATAGGGATGATTGCTAACGGTGACCGCTCAGTACAGGATGAAGCTGCGGCGTCGGAGAAGCAGGGACTGCACAGCGCCAGAAGCAGGTGAGTATAATGGGGAGGGGGAGCGCTGCGCGATATTCACCACTCCCTGTTCCAGGCGCCGCTCAGTCTTCAGCGTCTTCTGAAGTGACGCTCAGGTCAGAGGGCGCGGTGAAGTGGTTAGTGCGCGCCCTCTGCCTGAACGTCAGTGCAGAAGACGCTGAAGATGGAGCAGCGCCGGAACGAGGAACAGGTGAATATTGAAAGTGCCGGGGGCCTGAGCGACGGAGAGATGAGTATGTGATTTTTTTTTTTTTTATCGCAGTAACAGCAATTGGGGCAAGTGTCTGTATGGAGCATCTATGGGGCCATATCGTTTGTGCAGCACTGTATGGGGCAAGTGTCTGTATGGGGCCTGTTGTGAATTCCGCTCTTGGGCTCCCTCCGGTGGTTGTAAGTGGCACTTTTGTGAGTTCTGCTCTTGGGCTCCCTCTTGTGGTTTCTAGTGGTATGGCTGCTCCTTGGAGTTAGCTGTCATCAGCTGCCTCCACTTATCGTCTCTTCTGCTCGGCTATTTAAGTCTGGCTCTATCTTCAGCCAGTGCCACTTGTAAATGGTTCCTGGTTGGATTCACATCTCTTTGGAGTTCCCTGTTATCCTGACCAGTTCAGCTAAGCTAAGTTTTTGCTTGCTCTTTTCTGTCCATAGATTGTGGACTTATCCATTCTGTGCTTTCTATGTTTGTCCAGCTTATCAGTGTGAATTATTCTGTCTCGCTGGAAGCTCTGGGAGGCAGATTTACCCTCCACACCTTTAGTCAGGTGTGGAGATTTTTTGTAAACTCTGCGTGGATTTTTGTAGTGTTTTATACTGACCGCACAGTATTCCATCCTGTCCTATCTATTTAGTTAGACTGGCCTCCTGTGCTCATCCTGGTTTCATTCTGTGTATGTCTTTTCCCTCTCCACTCACAGTCATTATTTGTGGGGGGCTAATCTATCCTTTGGGGATTTTCTCTGAGGCAAGATAGCTTTCCTGCTTCTATCTTTAGGGGTAATTAGCTCTTAGGCTGTGATGAGATGCCTAGGGAGAGTTAGGAGCATTCCACGGCTACTTCTAGTGTTGTGTTGAGCTTAGGGACTGCGGTCAGTACAGTTACCACTTCCTTCAGAGCTCGTTCCATGTTGCTCCTAGACCACCGTATCATAACAGGGGCCATAACGTTTGGGCAGCACTATATGGGGCAAGTGTCTGTATGGAGCATCCTATGGGGCCATAATCAAGGTTTGTGCAGCACTATATGGGGCAAATATCTTTATGGAGCATCTTATGGGGCCATAATCAGCATTTGTGCAGCATTATATTGGGCAAATGTAACATAGTAACATAGTTAGTAAGGCCGAAAAAAGACATTTGTCCATCCAGTTCAGCCTATATTCCATCATAATAAATCCCCAGATCTACGTCCTTCTACAGAACCTAATTGTATGATACAATATTGTTCTGCTCCAGGAAGACATCCAGGCCTCTCTTGAACCCCTCGACTGAGTTCGCCATCACCACCTCCTCAGGCAAGCAATTCCAGATTCTCACTGCCCTAACAGTAAAGAATCCTCTTCTATGTTGGTGGAAAAACCTTCTCTCCTCCAGACGCAAAGAATGCCCCCTTGTGCCCGTCACCTTCCTTGGTATAAACAGATCCTCAGCGAGATATTTGTATTGTCCCCTTATATACTTATACATGGTTATTAGATCGCCCCTCAGTCGTCTTTTTTCTAGACTAAATAATCCTAATTTCGCTAATCTATCTGGGTATTGTAGTTCTCCCATCCCCTTTATTAATTTTGTTGCCCTCCTTTGTACTCTCTCTAGTTCCATTATATCCTTCCTGAGCACCGGTGCCCCAAAACTGGACACAGTACTCCATGTGCGGTCTAACTAGGGATTTGTACAGAGGCAGTATAATGCTCTCATCATGTGTATCCAGACCTCTTTTAATGCACCCCATGATCCTGTTTGCCTTGGCAGCTGCTGACTGGCACTGGCTGCTCCAGGTAAGTTTATCATTAACTAGGATCCCCAAGTCCTTCTCCCTGTCAGATTTACCCAGTGGTTTCCCATTCAGTGTGTAATGGTGATATTGATTCCTTCTTCCCATGTGTATAACCTTACATTTATCATTGTTAAACCTCATCTGCCACCTTTCAGCCCAAGTTTCCAACTTATCCAGATCCATCTGTAGCAGAATACTATCTTCTCTTGTATTAACTGCTTTACATAGTTTTGTATCATCTGCAAATATCGATATTTTACTGTGTAAACCTTCTACCAGATCATTAATGAATATGTTGAAGAGAACAGGTCCCAATACTGACCCCTGCGGTACCCCACTGGTCACAGCAACCCAGTTAGAGACTATACCATTTATAACCACCCTCTGCTTTCTATCACTAAGCCAGTTACTAACCCATTTACACACATTTTCCCCCAGACCAAGCATTCTCATTTTGTGTACCAACCTCTTGTGCGGCACGGTATCAAACGCTTTGGCAAAATCGAGATATACCACGTCCAATGACTCACCGTGGTCCAGCCTATAGCTTACCTCTTCATAAAAACTGATTAGATTGGTTTGACAGGAGCGATTTCTCATAAACCCATGCTGATATGGAGTTAAACAGTTATTCTCATTGAGATAATCCAGAATAACATCCCTCAGAAACCCTTCAAATATTTTACCAACAATAGAGGTTAGACTTACTGGCCTATAATTTCCAGGTTCACTTTTAGAGCCCTTTTTGAATATTGGCACCACATTTGCTATGCGCCAATCCTGCGGAACAGACCCTGTCGCTATAGAGTCCCTAAAAATAAGAAATAATGGTTTATCTATTACATTACTTAGTTCTCTTAGTACTCGTGGGTGTATGCCATCCGGACCCGGAGATTTATCTATTTTAATCTTATTTAGCCGGTTTCGCACCTCTTCTTGGGTTAGATTGGTGACCCTTAATATAGGGTTTTCATTGTTTCTTGGGATTTCACCTAGCATTTCATTTTCCACCGTGAATACCGTGGAGAAGAAGGTGTTTAATATGTTAGCTTTTTCCTCGTCATCTACAACCATTCTTTCCTCACTATTTTTTAAGGGGCCTACATTTTCAGTTTTTATTCTTTTACTATTGATATAGTTGAAGAACAGTTTGGGATTAGTTTTACTCTCCTTAGCAATGTGCTTCTCTGTTTCCTTTTTGGCAGCTTTAATTAGTTTTTTAGATAAAGTATTTTTCTCCCTATAGTTTTTTAGAGCTTCAATGGTGCCATCCTGCTTTAGTAGTGCAAATGCTTTCTTTTTACTGTTAATTGCCTGTCTTACTTCTTTGTTTAGCCACATTGGGTTTTTCCTATTTCTAGTCCTTTTATTCCCACAAGGTATAAACCGCTTACACTGCCTATTTAGGATGTTCTTAAACATTTCCCATTTATTATCTGTATTCTTATTTCTGAGGATATTGTCCCAGTCTACCAGATTAAGAGCATCTCTAAGCTGGTCAAACTTTGCCTTCCTAAAGTTCAGTGTTTTTGTGACTCCCTGACAAGTCCCCCTAGTGAAAGACAGGTGAAACTGTACAATATTGTGGTCGCTATTTCCTAGATGCCCGACCACCTGCAGATTTGTTATACTGTCAGGTCTATTAGATAGTATTAGGTCTAAAAGTGCTGCTCCTCTGGTTGGATTCTGCACCAATTGTGAAAGATAATTTTTCTTGGTTATTAGCAGAAACCTGTTGCCTTTATGGGTTTCACAGGTTTCTGTTTCCCAGTTAATATCCGGGTAGTTAAAGTCCCCCATAACCAGGACCTCATTATGGGTTGCAGCTTCCTCTATCTGCTTTAGAAGTAGACTTTCCATGGTTTCTGTTATATTTGGGGGTTTGTAACAGACCCCAATGAGAATTTTGTTACCATTTTTCCCTCCATGAATTTCGACCCATATGGACTCGACATCCTCATTTCCTTCGCTAATATCCTCCCTTAAAGTGGACTTTAGACAAGACTTTACATAGAGACAAACCCCTCCTCCTCTCCGATTTTTACGATCCTTTCTAAACAGACTGTAACCCTGTAAGTTAACTGCCCAGTCATAGCTTTCATCTAACCATGTCTCGGTTATTCCCACTATGTCAAAGTTACCTGTAGATATTTCTGCTTCTAGTTCTTCCATCTTGTTTGTCAGGCTTCTGGCGTTTGCGAGCATGCAGTTTAGAGGATTTTGTTTTGTTCCAATCTCCTCGCTGTGGATTGTTTTAGAAATGTTCTTACCTCCCTTCTGAGTATGTTTTCCTGGATCTTCTTTGTTCAAGTGTAATGTTTTTCTTCCCGTCCCCTCTTCTTCTAGTTTAACGCCCTCCTGATGAGTGTAGCGAGTCTTCTGGCGAATGTGTGTTTCCCAGGTTTGTTGAGGTGTAGTCCGTCTCTGGCGAGGAGTCCATCGTACAAGTGTGTCTATGGAGCATCTTATGGGGCCATTATTAACCTTTATGCAGCATGATATGGGGCATATTTTAATATGGAGCATCTTATGGGCCCATCATAAACTTTATGGCGCATTATATGGGGCTCCTGATTCAATATGGATATTCAAAAACACTTAACCTACTGATGTCTCAATTAATTTTACTTTTATTGGTATCTATTTTTACTTTTGACATTTACCGGTAGCTGCTGCATTTCCCACTCTAGGCTTAGGCTAGGCTCACATTGCGTTAGGGCAATCCGTTAAGCGCATAGCGCTAGCAGACTGCGCTAGCGCAATGTTCCTTTTTGGTCCGCGTTCGCCGTCCCCGCTAGCGCAGATCCCCGATCTGCGCTAGTGAGGACCGGACATTGGACGCTGCAAGCGCAGTAAGCTTGTCACGTATGAGCAAGGTAGTGGTGTAAAGGTATTACTACAGCTTGAAGCTCATCAAGAGAATGCCAAGAGTGTGCAGAGCAGTCATCAAAGCAAAAGGTGGCTACTTTGAAGAACCTAGAATATAAGACATCATTTCAGTTCTTTCACACTTTTTTGTTAAGTATATAATTCCACATGTGTTAATTCATAGTTTTGATGCCTTCAGTGTGAATGTACAATTTTCATAGTCATGAAAATACAGAAAAATCTTTAAATGAGAAGGTGCGTCCAAACTTTTGATCTGTACTGTATATACTCACATGTAAAGAGCCATGGAATAAATGGCGCTATAATAATAAATAATAATATAAGTGCCTAATAAGAGTCAAAAAAGGAAATACACAGGTAGTAAGATGTATGTATGGTCAGGCCATGTAATACCCAGAAGGGAAATAACTATGCGTAGGGTAATATAAAGTGCATAGAGCAAAGTTTATAAGTGGCCATGTGACACTCCATGACTCTTCTCATTATTTTTTTACTGTGTTGTTAAATTATTTTTTTCAATAAAATCTGCTGTTTTACCGTATGCACTAGTTCGCTCCTTACTTCCGTTGACTTTTTGGGATCCCTGACTAGAAACGAGTCTCGCCAGCAGCTATCTAGGGACCCCCTCTCATGGAACCATTATATAAACCATGAAAAATGGCTGCAGGTCTGAAGGAAGTTTGTGTTCGATCATTCACTGTAAATGCTTGTTGGTCACGTTTCTTTCACTGGGAGGGAGTCTAGCCCAACCATTCCTATATATCACTTTTTCCATGTAAACCCATGTATACCCTGTATGTGACCCCTTTCTCATGTACAGCACCATGGAATTAATGGTGCTATATAAATAAATAATAATAATAATGTATGAACATTATCCAGTCCAGTGCCTACAACCTGGAAGGTTTTGCAATAACTAGAATGAATAGAGATCATATTGTAATACCATAATACCATCCATGTATTTATTTCTCATTACATACCAGTAGACTGCCTAGGGGTCAATGTTTCTGTACCAAATAAATATAAGATTGTGTAATTTGTGCTAAAGCTTTACATCAAGTGGGAGCCAAAATCAGCATAATTTGCTGCATTTCTAGAACCGGGTAAATTGAGACAGAAACGGAGACATGCTGAGCAAGGTGTAAAGTTTTCTCTGGACAAGAATCAATCTTGCAGCTTTTCTCCTACTTTCTGCTATAAGTTCATCATTATAAAGGCCTTATTGGAGGGTTAGAATAACAAATGACTTAAGCAAAAGGAAGCATAAGGGTTTATATAAGATGTCTAGGTCCCCCTAGTGGACAAAGCATGTACTGACTTCAAAGGAACAAAGAAAATGGTAAGGGTCTTTGTTGAATGACAAAGCAATGTGAGGGATAATGTGTCTTTATAGAGCTACACAATAGTACAGGGCAAGGCCATGTTCACATATCCAGTAGTGATCAGTTAGAAAGGATCCCGCAGCAATTCATTGCAGACACAACTTCCGTTTTTAAATAACTGATCTCTGCTGGATGCGTTTTTTAACATTGAAGTCTTTAGAAAACGGATCTGTTATTCAGCAATCCGTTTTTCTTCCATTTGTAACAGATCCGTTAAGTATATATAATGCTATGCATGCAGCTGCATATACACTTCAAGTACAGCTATGTTTAAAGTTATATATATATATACTAGCTGAAGAGCCCGGCGTTGCCTGGGCATAGTAAATATCTGTGGTTAGTTATAGCACGTCACTTCTCTTGTTTTCCCATCACGCCTCTCATTTTCCCAATCACATCTTTAATTTTCCCCCTCACATCTCTCATTTTCTCCCTCACACCTCTCATTTTCTCCCTCACTCCTCTCATTCCCGCCTAACACTTGTCAGTTCGACCTCACATCTGTCATTTTCCGATCACTACACTATTTTCCCTCACTTTCATTTTTACCTCACACCTCTCATTTTCACCTCAGTATATACATGTTTGTCATCTCCCTTATATATAGTATACACCTGTATGTCATCTCCTGTATATAGTATATACCTGTATGTCATCTCCCCTATATATAGTATATACCTGCTGTGTGTCATCTCCCCTGTATATAGTATATACCTGTATGTCATCTCCTCCTATATATAGTATATACCTGTATGTCATCTCCTTCTATATATAGTATATACCTGTATGTCATCTCCTCCTGTATATAGTATATACCTGTGTGTCATCTCCCCTGTATATAGTATATATCTGTGTGTCATCTCCTCCTGTATATAGTATATACCTGTATGTCATCTTCTATATATAGCATATACCTGTATGTCATCTCCTCCTGTTTATAGTATATACCTGTAGGTAATCTGCTCCTGTATATAGTATATACCTGTGTGTCATCTCCTCCTGTATATAGTATATACCTGTATGTCATCTCCTGTATATAGTATGTACCTGTATGTCATCTCCTTTATATAGTATATACCTGTGTGTCATCTCTCCTGTATATAGTATATATCTGTGTGTCATCTGCCCTGTATATACCTGTGTGATCTCCTGTATTAGACCTCGTTCACACGTTATTTGCTCAGTATTTTTACCTCAGTATTTGTAAGATAAATTGGCAGCCTGATAAATCCCCAGCCAACAGGAAGCCCTCCCCCTGGCAGTATATATTAGCTCACACATACACATAATAGACAGGTCATGTGACTGACAGCTGCTTTATTTCCTATATGGTACATTTGTTGCTCTTGTAGTTTGTCTGCTTATTAATCAGATTTTTATTTTTGAAGGCTAATACCAGACTTGTGTGTGTTTTAGGGCGAGTTTCGTTTGTCAAGTTGTGTGTGTTGAGTTGTGTGTGGCGACATGCATGTAGCGACTTTTGTGAGATGAGTTTTGTGTGGCAACATGTGTGTAGCAACTTTTTGTGTGTCGAGTTGCATGTGACAGGTTAGTGTAGCAAGTTGTGTGCAGCAAGTTTTGCGCATGGCGAGTTTTGCGCGTGGTGAGTTTTATGTCTGGTGCCTTTTGAGTATGTGCAAGTTTTGTGTGAGGCAACTTTTGCATGTGTTGCAAATTTTGTGCATGTGGCAATTTTTCCGCATGTGCAAGTTTTGCGTGTGGCGAGTTTTCCATGAGGTGAGTTTTGCACTTGTGGCGAGTTTTGCGTGAGCCTATTTTTTGCATGTGGCGAGTTTTGCGCGTGGTGAGTTTTGAGCGGCGACTTTTGTGTTTCGACTTATGTGGCGAGGTTGGTGTATGTGTGGTGAAATGTGTGCTGAGGGTGGTATATGTGTTCAAGCACGTGGTAGTGTGTGGCGCATTTTGTGTGTGTGTTCATATCCCCGTGTGTGGTGAGTATCCCATGTCGGGGTCCCACCTTAGCAACTGTACGGTATATACTCTTTGGCGCCATCGCTCTCACTCTTTAAGTCCCCCTTGTTCACATCTGGCAGCTGTCAATTTGCCTCCAACACTTTTCCTTTCACTTTTCCCCATTATGTAGATAGGGGAAAAATAGTTTGGTGAATTGGAAAGTGCGGAGTTAAAATTTCACCTCACAACATAGCCTATGACGCTCTCAGGGTCCAGACGTGTGACTGTGCAAAATTTTGTGGCTGTAGCTGCGACGCCTCCAACACTTTTCATTTCACTTTTTCCCCATTATGTAGATAGGGGCAAAATTGTTTGGTGAATTGGAAAGCGCGGGGTTAAAACTTCACCTCACAACGTAGCCTATGACGCTCTCAGGGTCCAGACGTGTGACTGTGCAAAATTTTGTGGCTGTAGCTGCGACGCCTCCAACACTTTTCCTTTCACTTTTTTCCCCATTATGTAGATAGGGGCAAAATTGTTTGGTGAATTGGAAAGCGCGGGGTTAAAATTTCACCTCACAACGTAGCCTATGATGCTCTCAGGGTCCAGTCGTGTGACTGTGCAAAATTTTGTTGCTGTAGCTGCGACGCTTCCAACACTTTTCCTTTCACTTTTTTCCCCATTATGTAGATAGGGGCAAAATTGTTTGGTGAATTGGAACGCGCGGGGTTAAAATTTCGCCTCACAACATAGCCTATGACGCTCTCGGGGTCCAGACGTGTGACTGTGAAAAATTTTGTGGCTGTAGCTGCGACGGTGCAGATGCCATTCCCGGACATACATACACACACACACACACACATACACACACACACACACACACACACACACACACACACATTCAGCTTTATATAGTAGATATATATATATATACTCCTCGAATACATCTATGTATACAGCTGCATATTCGAGACATAGTTGCTAACAGTCCAGAAATTTCTGGACAGTCCGTAAAAAATAGATCACAGCTGTAAAAAAAGAAAACACATGGACTGCACAAAACTTATACATGGTTGTTTTGCGGGTAAGCAAAAATGTACAAAATTTAACAATTGGGCCTTAGTTCAACATTCTGATGAGACAGTATTAAGCGCACTATGACGTCACCGCAAACCTCTCAGTTTATAAAATAGGGCACTTTTTTCCCTTGCCTGTATCTGTGTCCTCCCCCTGAAGAAGCAAGGCGAAACGTGCGTCGGGGTGGAGGGACGCAGTGACATTCTAAAAGCAGCCATTGTTTTTTATATAACCAGGTAATACTTTATAGTTTTATCATTATGTTAGCTGCTAACTTTACTGAGATACTGCTTCTAGAATGAGTCTTGCTTTACTATAGTGGTCATCATGATTGAGTTATTCTGATGCCATATTATAGCAATACCTAATGGTTCTAATTACATACATGCCTGGCATCTTACTGCATCTCCAGTCGTACTAGCACCTTTTATGGATTTTAACTCTATTTTTACTGTTTTTTACTATTCAATAAAAAATATATGTTTTATTATCTCCTTGTTCTCAGTTCTTTACTCGTGGGAGCCATCATCTCTCTGGCTGGTGTAGTGCAGCAGGGTTGCTGCAGTGCAACAGGTAGGCAGGGACCACAGGAAAGTTCAAAGCAAATGTCTTTAATGTCCAAAAAACTCACACAAAGGAATAATGTCCTCCAGATCGCAGCCGGGTATCCGTAAACACAGTCCAGAACTCAGAACCCATTGCTGTGGACAGTGACTCTGCCGTGTCTTTTGGGTGCATCACCCGCCTTGAGTTCCATGGCTCTGTGTTAGCTCCACACCGACCTGGGTTGCACAGAGCCTCCTGCTCTGGAACTTGCAAACTCCAAACTGACACACCCAACCCTTTGCTTGCAGGGTTTTTAAAATGTAATCTGTGGCCATGGTCCAATTGTAAGACCCAGCCTGGAAGAAGCCGACCACCCCACTACCATCCTGTAGTCCGCTTCAAAAGTAAAAGCCCATGGCGGGTTTTCTTAACTCTGCCTTGGACAAATAGCTTGCCAAAGACCAAACTTACTTTTATTTTGCCTAATCTGTGCATCTGTGCCAGTCCTGTCTGTGGTATCTGTCAGTCATTTTCTGCCACAGAAACTATACTGTAATACAGTGGGCCTGATTTATTCACTAGTCTCCCATATAAAAAAGGGAGATTTATATTGCCAGTATGTGCATCTGCGTCAGTCCTGTTAGTGGCATATCTACCAGCCTCTTTCTGCCAATCAAACTGTGTAGTGTAATACAGTGGGCCTGATTTTTCTGCTGTCTCCCACACATAAAGAGGGAGATTTATATTGCCAGTGTGTGCATCTGCGTCAGTCCTGTTAGTGGCATATCTGCCAGCTTCTTTCTGCCAATCAAACTGTGTAGTGTAATACAGTGGGCCTGATTTTTATGCTGTCTCCCACACATAAAGAGGGAGATTTATATTGCCACTAACTGCATCTGCGTCAGTCCTGTTAGTGGCATATCTGTCAGCCACTGTCTGCCACTGAAGCTGTGTACTGTAATACAGTGGGCCTGATTTTCCCTGCAGTCTCGCACACCTATAAAGGGAGATTTAAATTCACAACAAGTTTGCGTACACCTTCTAACTGGTTTTACAGTACCATATAACGTTTGTTAGTTTGGTTACATTTTTCCAAGAATGAGGAAGTCTGGTGGAAGAGGTCGTGACCGTGGACGGTCATTACCAGCTGGTAATATAGCACCTAAGTCTCGAGTTGTTGAGCCAGCGTCATCGTCTGGCTACACAAGGCCTCGAACGCTCCCTTTTCTGGGAGTAGGAAAACCGCTTTTAAAGCCGGAGCAGCAGGAACAAGTTTTGGCTTTTCTTGCTGACTCTGCCTCTAGCTCTTTCGCCTCCTCTTCGGAAAGTGCAAAATTTAAAAGCAGCGCGTCGTCAGTGGATGTTCCCGGTCAGGAACAAGTCACTTCCTTGTGTTCTTCACCCAGAACAACAGAGAAGGATGCGTCAGGCGACACAACGGGTTACTCCATGGAGCTCTTTACACATACCGTGCCTGGGTTAGAAAGGGAAATTGTTAACAGGCCATGCACATTACAAGATGAATCGGACATGGAGTGCACAGATGCACAGCCACAGCCAGATTATTATGCTGTTCCTTTGACTCAGATCACAACATTGCCCTCGCAGTGTACTGATCCAGAATCTGACCCTGATGAGACTATGGAGCCCCGTCACGAACGCTATAGCACCGGCTTACACGGTGACACAGAGGAAGGTGCACAGGACATAGAAGAGGAGGTCATAGATGACCCAGTTGTTGACCCCGATTGGCAGCCATTGGGGGAACAGGGGGCAGCCGGCAGTAGCTCTGAAGCAGAGGAGGAGGAGCCGCAGCAGGCATCAACATCGCAACAGCTTCCATCTGGCAGGCCCGTATCTGGCCAAAAATGTGTGTCAAAACCTAAAACAGTTGTAGGACAGCGTGGCCATCCGGTTAAAGTAGCTCAGTGTGCAATGCCTGAAAAGGTATCTGATAGTAGGAAGAGTGCAGGGAATCACCAGGTTCGTGGTAGGAGACACTGTATGTAGGCCAACTGCAAGAATACCATCACCAACCCTCTCTCAGTCTGCCATGTCCGCCATGTCCACCATCACCCCCGCTAGTTCCACCATATGCAGCACTCCAATCCAGCTCACCCTACAAGAGACTCTCCTTAGGAAAAGGATGTACTCATCCTCTCATCCGCGTACACAGGGTTTGAGCGCCCACATTGCTAGACTAATCTCGTTAGAGATGATGCCCTACCAGTTAGTTGAAAGCGAAGCTTTCAAAGCCCTGATGGCCTACGCTGTACCACGCTACGACCTACCCAGTCGACATTTCTTTGCGAGAAAAGCCATCCCAGCCCTCCACCAGCATGTAAAAGACCGCATTGTCCATGCACTCCGTCAATCTGTCTGTAGAAAGGTGCACCTCACAACAGATGCATGGTCCAGTAGGCATGGCCAGGGACGTTACATGTCCATCACGGCACACTGGGTTAATGTGGTGGATGCAGGGTCCACAGGGGACAGCCAGATTGGGACAGTTCTGCCTAGCCCACGGTGTAGGAAACAGTTGGCTGTAGGCGTTCGCCACCCCTCCTCCTCCTCCTTGTCCTCCAGCAGAAGCGAGAGCTCGTCCACAGACCGCAGTCGCACGACCTCTCCATCCGCAACTGCCACTGTTGCACCTGAGGTGTCCCATTATGGAACAGCTAGTGGCAAGCGTCAGCAGGCTGTGTTGGAAATGAAGTGTTTGGGCGACAACAGACACACCGCGGAAGTTCTGTCCGAGTTCTTGCAGCAAGAAACTTAGTCATGGCTGGGCAGTGTACATCTTGAGGCAGGCAAGGTAGTCAGTGATAACTGAAGGAATTTTATGGCTGCCATAGCCCTTTCACAACTGAAACACATTCCTTGCCTGGCTCACACCTTGAACCTGGTGGTGCAGTGCTTCCTGAAAAGTTATCCGGGGTTACCCGACCTGCTCCTGAAGGTGCGCAGACTTTGCTCGCACATCCGCCGTTCACCCGAACACTCCAGCCGTATGCAGAACCATCAGCGATCTATGAAGCTTCCCCAGCACCGCCTAATCATCGACGTTGCAACAAGGTGGAATTCCACACTGCACATCCTTCAGAGGCTGTGCGAACAGAGGCGTGCTGTTATGTATTTGTGGGAGGATACACATACACGGGCAGGCAGTTGGATGGCAGACATGGAGTTGTCAGGTGTGCAGTGGTCGAAGCTACAAGACCTGTGTCAAGTCCTTCAGTGTTTTGAGGAATGCACATGCCTGGTTAGTGCAGACGACGCCATCATAAGCATGAGCATCCCCCTAATGCGTCTGCTGATGCAAAGTTTGATGCACATAAAGGAGCAGGCGTCTGCAGCCGAGGACGAGGGAAGCCTTGATGACAGTCAGCCATTGTTTGGTCAGGGAAGTCTACTGGACGAGGTGGCGGGCGAAGAGGAGGAGTACGAGGAGGATGATGGGGATAAATACTTTTTTGATGAGGAAGCTTCTCAGGGGGCAATAGAAACTGGTGGCGTTGCAAGGACAGGTTCAGTGTTTTTGAGGGAGACAAGTGACGTTGATTTGCCAGAAAGTGCTCCTCAACCCAGCACAAGCAGTGAATTGACAACTGGAACATTGGCCCACATGGCGGATTATGCCTTGCGTATCCTAAAAAGGGACCCCCGCATTATAAAAATGATGACCGATGACGATTACTGGTTGGCCTGCCTCCTGGATCCACGCTATAAAAGGAAATTGCTAAATATCATGCCACATGAGAACCTTGAACAAATATTGGCAACCAAACAAGCAACTCTTGTAGACTGGTTCAGGCATTCCCAGCACACAGCGGCGGTGATGGTTCTCACACGAGCTGCAGGGGGCAACATGGCAGAGGTGTTAGAGGTGCACAAATCAGAAGTGGCGTTGGACAGAGGGGTTTTCTGACCAGGTTGTGGAGTGATTTCGCAATGACCGCAGACAGGACAGGTACTGCAGCATCAATTCAAAGTGACAGGAGACAACATTTGTCCAGTATGGTTACTAACTATTTTTCCTCTCTTATCGATGTTCTCCCTCACCCGTCATTCCCATTTGATTACTGGGCATCCAAAATAGACACCTGGCCTGAATTGGCAGAATATGCATTGCAGGAGCTTGCTTGCCCAGCAGCTAGTGTGCTATCAGAAAGAGTATTCAGTGCTGCTGGTTCAATACTGACCAAAAAAAGGACTCGTCTGGCGACCCAAAATGTTGATGATCTAACCTTCATTAAAATGAACCAATCATGGATTTCTAATTATTTTGCCCCACCTTTCCCGGCTGACACCTAGCTTTCCTGTAAAAAGGTCTTGCTTTTGGACTGGTCTTACTGACTGTTCCAATTTCTCAATTTGCAGCTGCTGTATGTCCAGCATACGATACTTTTAAACCTCCTTAAATGGGCCGACTCCCCCCACGGGGCCGTGGTCAGTCATCACTTGGCGCAAGCCCCCCTGAGAGTGCCGTGTCTGAAGAGGTGGGTGTGCCCACTTTTGGGTGATGGCACTGGCACAGGGTCCCTCATAGTACAATGAAGTGTCTCTGACGGTGGTGGTGCGCACCCAACGTCAGACACACCGTTGTAACATGAGGGGCCCTGGGCCAGTACCGCCGCCCACGAGAGAGTGTCCCCCCCCCAGCTCAAACAGTGCTCTACCACTTGCAAAATTATCTCTCACTGCTCCACTACTGATTAGTCTATGTGGTTAAATCCTTCAATGGCACTGCCAATACCAATTTGTTGACATATATGATGCTAGTAAAAATATTCAGAGGCCCTGTCCTACATTTACACCAGTTAATACTTTGCGCCAAATACCAATGCCTGCAAGTCAGCAGAGGAGCCCACCCCTGTACCTAGGTATGCCACCTGTTTATTTATTTATTTTTTGGGGGGCGACACATTAACATGTATTTATTATTTTGGAGTACTAACTGTGTCAGACACTCCTTCCAATTGTCCTCCGCTGACTACACCAATGCTGCCTGTGCACCCCTGCAACATAATTAAACCTGCATTGAGCCTAAATTTTTTATTTTAGGCCTACTAAGTCTGTCTGCGGTCCCTCCTTCCAGTTGTCCTCCGCTGACCACACCAATGCTGCCTGTGCACCCCTGCAACATAATTAAACCTGCATTGAGCCTAAATTTTTTATTTTAGGCCTACTAAGTCTGTCTGCGGTCCCTCCTTCCAATTGTCCTCTGCTGACCACACCAATGCTGCCTGTGCACCCCTGCAACATAACTAAACCTGCATTGAGCCTAAATTTTTTATTTTAGGCCTACTAAGTCTGTCTGCGGTCCCTCTTGCCAATTGTCCTCCGCTGACCACACCAATGCTGCCCGTGTACCCCTGTAACCTTTTTTAAGCCTGCATCAAGCCAACTTTGTGGTCTAAGGCCTACTACCAGTGTCTGTCTGCGCTACTCAATACAGCTTAAATGGTAGAAACGTGTGCACTACTGGTGGTGGTGCAAAGGTAGGTTCCCACACCTTACAGTATATATAAAGAAAAACCTTGCACTCAACTTTATGCTCTTAGTGAATTTTAATGTAGTACCCAAAAAAACGTTTCGGTCCAACACACCGGACCTTCATCAGTTACTGAGATGAAGACAGGCAAGAGTTAACATCCACTTAAACAGAGGAGGGAGTGGTGTGTGCCGTGCATTGACGCGGAGTCCTCTGCTCGTCTTATATAGTTCCCTCTCACTCCTATTCTCCACGTCAGTGCCACATACTAGATATAAGTCTCTCTGCTGGACATTTTGTCCGAAACCTACTCTTCTCTCTGAGACCAGTTTCACTACTTCAGCTCTGATGCGTCACAGACAAGCGGAGGACTCCGCGTCTATGCACGGCACACACCACCCCCTCCTCTGTTTAAGTGGATGTTAACTCTTGCCTGTCTTCATCTCAGTAACTGATTAAGGTCCGGTGTGTTGGACCGAAATGTTTTTTTGGGTACTACATTAAAATTCACTAAGAGCATAAAGTTGAGTGCAAGGTTTTTCTTTATATATACTCAATACAGCTGTCCTCCTCTTAAAAAGCTGAGCTGCAATTGTCAGGTTTTCAGCCTATCGGAATTTGAAAACTGCATTGGGGCTACAAGTTTGGTTTGGTTCTACAAACGGTGTCAGCCGCTCCAAGGTGTTCTCCAGCTTTACTTGCCTTAGCTTCAATCTTCAGGCTCTCATTAAGTAGTTGTTAATATAACACTGCAGTTGGCCTACTAGTTTGGTTGGGGCCTACTAACGGTGTCTGCCGCTCCAAGGTGTCCTCCAGGTTTATTTTCCCGAGCTTCAATCTTCAGGCTCTCATTAAGTAGTTGTTAATATAACACTGCATTTGGCCTACTGGTTTGGTTGGGGCCTACTAACGGTGTCTGCTGCTCCAAGGTGTTCTCCAGGTTTACTTTCCCGAGCTTCAATCTTCAGGCTCTCATTAAGTAGTTGTTAATATAACACTGCATTTGGCCTACTAGTTTGGTTGGGGCCTACTAACGGTGCCTGCCGCTCCAAGGTGTTCTCCAGGTTTACTTGCCTTAGCTTCAATCTTCAGGCTCTCATTAAGTAGTTGTTAATATAACTTCAGTTGGCCTACTAGTTTGGTTGGGGCCTACTAACGGTGTCTGCCGCTCCAAGGTGTCCTCCAGGTTTATTTTCCCGAGCTTCAATCTTCAGGCTCTCATTAAGTAGTTGTTAATATAACACTGCATTTGGCCTACTGGTTTGGTTGGGGCCTACTAACGGTGTCTGCTGCTCCAAGGTGTTCTCCAGGTTTACTTTCCCGAGCTTCAATCTTCAGGCTCTCATTAAGTAGTTGTTAATATAACACTGCATTTGGCCTACTAGTTTGGTTGGGGCCTACTAACGGTGTCTGCCGCTCCAAGGTGTTCTCCAGGTTTACTTGCCTTAGCTTCAATCTTCAGGCTCTCATTAAGTAGTTGTTAATATAAATTCAGTTGGCCTACTAGTTTGGTTGGGGCCTACTAACGGTGTCTGCTGCTCCAAGGTGTTCTCCAGGTTTACTTTCCCGAGCTTCAATCTTCAGGCTCTCATTAAGTAGTTGTCAATATAACACTGCATTTGGCCTACTAGTTTGGTTGGGGCCTACTAACGATGTCTGCCACGCCAAGGTGTTCTCCAGGTTTACTTTCCCGAGCTTCAATCTTCAGGCTCTCATTAAGTAGTTGTTAATATAACACTGCATTTGGCCTACTAGTTTGGTTGGGGCCTACTAACGGTGTCTGCCGCTCCAAGGTGTTCTCCAGGTTTACTTGCCTTAGTGTTGTGAATTCTGTTGTCGGGCTCCCTCCTGTGGTCATGAATGGTACTTCGGCTGGTTCTGTCCATGGACTTCCTCTGGTGGGTGTTTCTGAGTTTCACAGGTGACGAGGTTAATTCGTTAGCTGCTGCTCTATTTAACTCCACTTAGATCTTTGCTCCATGCCACCTGTCAATGTTCCAGTATTGGTCTGTTCACTCCTGGATCGTTCTTGTGACCTGTCTTCCCATCAGAAGCTAAGTTCCAGCTTGTATTTCTTTGGTTTGCTATTTTTTCTGTCCAGCTTGCTATTTAATTTGTTGTCTTGCTTGCTGGAAGCTCTGGGACGCAGAGGGAGCGCCTCCGCACCGTGAGTCGGTGCGGAGGGTCTTTTTGCGCCCTCTGCGTGGTCTTTTTGTAGGTTTTTGTGCTGACCACAAAGTAACCTTTCCTATCCTCGGTCTGTTCAGTAAGTCGAGCCTCACTTTGCTAAATCTATTTCATCTCTGTGTTTGTATTTTCATCTTTACTCACAGTCATTATATGTGGGGGGCTGCCTTTTCCTTTGGGGAATTTCTCTGAGGCAAGGTAGGCTTTATTTTTCTATCTTCAGGGCTAGCTAGTTTCTTAGGCTGTGCCGAGTTGCATAGGGAGCGTTATGCACAATCCACGGCTATTTCTAGTGTGTTTGATAGGTTTAGGGATTGCGGTCAGCAGAGTTCCCACGTCCCAGAGCTCATCCTTATTATCAGTAACTATCAGGTCATTCCGTGTGCTCTTAACCACCAGGTCCATTATTGTCCTGACCACCAGGTCATAACACCTTAGCTTCAATCTTCAGGCTCTCATTAAGTAGTTGTTAATATAACACTGCAGTTGGCCTACTAGTTTGGTTGGGGCCTACGAACGGTGTCTGCCGCTCCAAGGTGTTCTCCAGGTTTACTTTCCCGAGCTTCAATCTTCAGGCTCTCATTAAGTAGTTGTTAATATAACACTGCATTTGGCCTACTAGTTTGGTTGGGGCCTACTAACGGTGTCTGCCGCTCCAAGGTGTTCTCCAGGTTTACTTTCCCGAGCTTCAATCTTCAGGCTCTCATTATGTAGTTGTTAATATAACACTGCATTAGGCCTACTAGTTTGGTTGGGGCCTACTAACGGTGTCTGCCGCTCCAAGGTGTCCTCCAGGTTTATTTTCCCGAGCTTCAATCTTCAGGTTCTCATTAAGTAGTTGTTAATATAACACTGCAGTTGGCCTACTAGTTTGTTTGGGGCCTACTAACGGTGTCTGCCGCTCCAAGGTGTTCTCCAGGTTTACTTGCTTTAGCTTCTATCTTCAAGCTTTCATTAAGTAGTTTTTAAATTACACTGCATTTGGCCTACTAGTTTTGTTTGCCCTACTAACGGTGTCTGCCGCTCCTTGCTGTTCTCCTCTACTGAACAAAGCATTGCCACCTGTTTACTACTGTTACCAATTTTGAACTGCATTTAGCCTACTTACTGATTTGGGCCTACTCACTGTGTCAGCCTCTCATTACAGTTGTCCTCCACTGAACAAAGCAATGCCGCCTGGTTAGTCCTGTTACCAATTTTGAACTGCATTTAGCCCACTTTATTATTTGGGCCTATATCTGTGTTTCCTCCTCATCCTTGCTGTTCTCCTCTACTGAACAAAGCATTGCCACCTGTTTACTACTGTTACCAATTTTGAACTGCATTTAGCCTACTTACTGATTTGGGCCTACTCACTGTGTCAGCCTCTCATTACAGTTGTCCTCCACTGAACAAAGCAATGCCGCCTGGTTAGTCCTGTTACCAATTTTGAACTGCATTTAGCCCACTTTATTATTTGGGCCTATATCTGTGTTTCCTCCTCATCCTGCCCATTGCCCAGCCAGTGCTAGATGAGTCTGCTGGTACATTGACCCAGACCGCTACATTCCCCTTGTACGCTACACAGCCAGAGTCTGACCCTGCTGAAAGTCAGGTTCCCCTTCCCGCATACTATACCACCTTACACAGGGACAAAGAGGAAGGTGCAGATGAAAGTGCAGGTTCCTTCATCAGGTGGGGGGGCATACTCATTGGCGACATCACTGGCACAGGGCCCCTCATAGTACGCAAAAGTGTCGCTGCCGGTGGGAGGCACCCCCGCCGTGCAAACACACCGCCGTACTTTGAGGGGCCCTGTGCCAGTGCCAATGCGAATGAGTGGGCCCCCCCTGCTTGCTCAGGATCACAGCACTTGAAAAGTTGAAATACTTAACTCTCCCTGCTCCACTGCCGTGACGTGGTCCACGTTTCCTGGGCCCACTAAATACTTGAACCAGCCATACCCCCCACAACTTTAGCCAAATGACCCCCAATTTCCAATGCCTAACTATTATTATAAGGTAAATTAAGATTGACAAGCTTCAGTAACAAGAATGGAATGTTTTTGCCATTAAAATGGGCACTGTAGGTGTTTTCCTTGCCTCCACTCACTGCCGACTATGCTTCCCCATTGACTTGCATTGGGTTTCGTGTTTCGGTCGATCCCTGACTTTTCGCGATAATCGGCCGATTTCACTCGACTCGACTTTTGAGATAGTCGGGTTTCGCGAAACCCCGACTCGACCCTAAAAAAGTAAAAGTCGCTCAACTCTACATATGAGTGTCGTGTCCATCTGACGACTACTGGAACCTGCAGAGCTGAATCCTGACATTGCAGGCTACTGAATTCTCACAACTTAAGCACTGCACACTTTTAGGATTGTCCCTGGCCGGTGGACAGTCATGTCAGCACAAGCATGTGATTTGTATACTGACCACATTCCGACTAGACGTGCCCGGCCTCACTCAGTTAATTTTCATTGACAGAGGCCACACATGTCTAGTCAGCATGTGACCGCATGTATGTAAATCCCCAGCATGAGAGAATTCTGACAGCGTGCAGTGCGCACTGTGAGAACTCAGAAGTCTGCAGTCACAAAGAATGACTGCAGACTCATCACAAACCTGGACAACCCTTTAATGCTCCTAACATAAATAAAAACATGAGTTAGTTAATATCACCAATAACATTTTACATCCAGGTACCTTATAGATGACGTCGTCTCTCAAGCCGTTCTCCTTCTTTTCTTCATCTTCTCCAGATCCCATGATGCGTTTTCTCTTCCACAGCCATCTCTGCAGACTTCCATCATCTCCGTTCTTTTGCAGAAAATCTCCACATGATGCCCATAAAGATACAAGTGTCATTATAATGCTCCTGAATAAAAATTTCCCCCTCACTATATTGTCTGCACAAAATATGACTTCCACACTGTCCCTCTTATGGTACATACTCTTCACACTGATCTCTCCTTTCTATACCGGCCCCCTCTTCCCACTGTCCTCTTACACTGTGTCCCCCATATAGGGCCCAGTATTTATACTCCATCCTCCCACCCTGTGTGCATGGCTCCCCCATCTTCCCACCCTGTGTGCATGGCTCCCCCATCTTCCCACCCTGTGTGCATGGCTCCCCATCCTCCCATCCTGTGTGCATGGCTCCCCCATCCTCCCACCCTGTGTGCATGGCTCCCCCATCCTCCCACCCTGTGTGCATGGCTCCCCCATCCTCCTCCCCTGCGTGCATGGCTCCTCTATCCTCCCACCATGCATGCATGGCTCCCCCATCCTCCTCCCCTGCGTGCATGGCTCCTCCATCCTCTCACCCTGCGTGCATGGCTCACCATCCTCCTCCCCTGCGTGCATGGCTCCACTATCCTCTCACCCTGCGTGCATGGCTCCCCCATCCTCCCCTGCGTGCATGGCTCCCTCATCCTCCTCCCCTGCGTGCATGGCTCCCTCATCCTCCTCCCCTGCGTGCATGGCTCCCCCATCCTCCTCCCCTGTGTGCATGGCTCCCCATCCTCCTCCCCTGCGTGCATGGCTCCTCTATCCTCCCACCATGCATGCATAGCTCCCCCATCCTCCCCTGCGTGCATGGCTCCCTCATCCTCCCACCCTGCGTGCATGGTTCCCCCATCCTCCCCTGCTTGCATAGCTCCCCGATCCTCCTCCCCTGCGTGCATGGCTCCTCTATACTCCCACCCTGCGTGCATGGCTCCCCCATCCTCCTCCCCTGCGTGCATGGCTCCTCTATCCTCCAACCCTGTGTGCATGGCTCCCCCATCCTCCTCACCTGTCATACTCACCTCTCACCACGCAGAGCAGAACTTCCCGGCATCTGTGCAGCGTCTTCTTTCCAGTATGAGCGGTCACGTGGTACCGCTCATTAAGGTGATGAATATGTGCATATTCATCACCTTAATGAGCGGTACCACATGACCGCTGAAGACAGGATGCACTGCCGGCGCTGAGACGGAGTTGCAGCCACTGCTGGAGGAGGGCGAGTATGACGTCTTCAGGGAGGGGGGCGGGAAGGAGGGAGGGAGGGCGGAGGGGGGCGGGCACTCGACCCTGGACTTTTATAATAAGAAAAAACCTAGCTCAAGTGCACCCCTCTGCATCCTGGCGCCCTAGGCACGTGCCTTCAAGTGCCTAGTGGCAAATATGGCCCTGGGTCATGGTGTGGCGGTATTTGTTCTTTGTATGTGGTATCATTAGTCACCATGTGGTGGTAATATGTGGTGTGGACATGGTGCGTGATATTTGTCCCTTGTATGTGATATTATTTGGTCACTGTAGTGGTAATATGTGGTCTGGATATAGTGTGGCGGTATTTGTTCCTTATGTGGTGGTATTATAAGTCACTATGAGGTGGTAATATGGTCATGGGGCAGTGGTATTTGTCCCTTGTATGTGATAATATTAGGTCACCATGTAGTGGTAATGAGTCGCCCGCCAGGGCCGTGGGGTACCCGGTACCAGGTCCGGTATTCACATGGGGATGTCACGGTGGCGACCCAGTCCGTGGCCCTGGGCGCCCATGTAAAAAGGAAATTGAATAAAGTTTATGTTCATGACTCCACCTGTGGTATTCGGTCAATGAGGACCGACGCTGGTTTAAAGGGTCCTCTGGGGTGATGTTATGGCAGCTAGATGGTATAACTTCCCACAGGTGAAGTATATCCCCAGGGCTCCCGGTGTGTAGATGGAAGATGGTGAATAGTGCAGTAAAGAATGAGGACACGGGTTTGCAGTCTCTTTACCTGGTTTACTGAAGACTTCAGGCAGTCACAGTCCAGGGCACCAGATCACAGGACAGGCAGGGTCCGGCCGGCTTGGAAGCGAATTCAGAGTCCCCTTTACCAGGTGGAGCTAAAAGCCTTCCTCATGCGCGGTGGTGTTGTAGTCCCTTACTGCCTATGGCTTCTGATAAGGTCCTCACAGTTCTCTCTGTCCTCCATAAACCCGTATGGCAGGTGACTCGAACCTTTTTACAAGAGCTCTATCATGACCCGGGCTCTATGTGTCATTGTGCCTCGTGGGTATTCGGGTAAACAGGTGATGTGTAATCTAGCTGTCCTGCCGGTTTCTGCTGTCAGTCTTAGGCTACGTTCACACTAGCGTTATGCTAGTTTGCGTCGGGTTTGCTTCGGGCGACGCAGCGGCGACGCATGCGTCATGCGCCCCTATATTTAACATGGGGGACGCATGCGTTTTTGTTTGTTGCGTTGTGCGACGCATGCGTCTTTTTTGCCGCAAACGTCGGACCAAGAAAACGCAACAAGTTGCATTTTTCTTGCGTCCAAATTTCGGCAAAAAACGACACATGCGTCGCAAAACGCAGCGTTTTTGCGTGCGTTTTGGTGCATTTTTATTTGCGTTGTGCGTTGCGTCGCCGGACGTTCATGTGAACGTAGCCTTAGAGTCTTTCACAACCTCGGTATTCCGGCTACCGGTAATCTGCGCCAGCCAGGGAGGTAGCTAATTCACTGCTCTGCTCCACTGGTATCACTCTCCTGTGCTTCGCTCTCCCACAAGCTCACTACAATCTGTTCGGCTTTTGGTATTATCTCTGTCCAAGAGCTGCAGCACTTTCTCGTGGCTGCACGGCTCCTCATACGTTCTTCCTGCCTCAGACTGCTCCAATCTGCTCTCCGACACTATCTGACTAACTTTCCCTCCAAACCACAATATATCTCTATATGCAGGGGAGTCACCTAGAAATAGGATAAAAAGCTCCCCCTTGTGGCCTTGAGTGTGAACATGTTGCATGTTTGTGTTACCTGGTGAGCGTTATCCTTCATCGCTTCCAAGCGTGACATCACTCTCCCCGTGAGGAAAGCAACGCCACTGTGACGACCAGGATCCTGGAGCATCACAGTAACATGTGGTCTGGGCATGGTGTGGTGGTATTTGTTCCTTGTATGTGGTATTATAGGTCACTATGTGGTGGTAACATGTGGTATGATCATGGTGCGGTGGTATTTGTCCCTTGTATGTGATATTATTGGTCATTTTAAAAATTGAAAAATAAATAAAAATATACTTGTATTGGATATTTTAAAGGGACTCTGTCACCCCCTCCAGCCGTTATAAACTAAAAGAGCCACCTTGTGCAGCAGTAATACTGCATTCTAACAAGGTGGCTCTCTTAGTTTTTGGTGCAGTTATTGCCAAAATAAAGCGTTTTATAATTTTGCCAAAATACCTTTTTTTAGACAGGGAGGCAGGTCTTAACCCCCCTGCTGGAAACGCCACACTGCCGTCACTCAAATCTTCTGGGGCGCCGGGTGCCACCCCCTCCGCGCTGTTTTTCCATGAAATCCGGCGCCTGCGCTGTTTAGTACTGGCTGGTACAGGCGCAGTGAGCTCTGGCCATCTGACCTCACATGCAGTCTTGCAGACTGCGCCTGTGCTGCCAGTGCGGCCACCTAGCTAGTGAATCCCAGCCCCGCAGTGTGTTATGCATTATGCACAGTGCGGGGCTGGGATTCACAGGCAGGGCGGCCACACAGGCGCAGTCTGCAAGACTGCATGTGAGGTCAGACGGCCAGAGCTCACTGCGCCTGCCCCAGCCAGTACTAAACAGCGCAGGCGCCGGATTTCATTTGAAAACAGCGCGGAGGGGGCGGCGCCCGGTGCCGAAGAAGATTCGAGTGACGGCAGTGTGGCGTTTCCAGCAGGGGGGTTAAGACCTGCCTCCCTGTCTAAAGAAAGGTATTTTGGCAAAATTTTAAAACGCTTTATTTTGGCAATAACTGCACCAAGAACTAAAAGAGCCACCTTGTTAGAATGCAGCATTACTGCTGCACAAGGTGGCTCTTTTAGTTTATAACAGCTGGAGGGGGTGACAGAGTCTCTTTAACTGTTTAATAGGTTACAGTAGAGTAAGGCCCTTGTCGTGGTGGCGGCTTAAAAAATCTTTTGGCCAAAACAAAAGCTGCTAGCTATATGTGTTATCTGGTGATGGCAACTGTTAATGTGTGATTGGTCAGAAGTGGAGTTTTTCCAAAACTGGGTGGGACTGTGGACAGTTCAAGGGGTGGAGGCAGTGCTGGGGTGAAGCCTGGGCGGAGTCTCAAGGGGGCCCCGAAAATGTTGCCAGTAAGGGACCCCAAAATTCCTAGTGGCAGCTCTGATGGATAGTCACAAGCCATTAAACAAAGAAGAACTGCTTACATTTTTGTGCCAGGAGCAGTGTGAAAGACTGGTGGAAAGCATGCCAAGGCGCATGAAAGCTGTGATTAAAAATCATGGTTATTCCACAAAAAAATTGATTTCTGAACTCTTTCTGAGTTAAAACATTAGTATTGTTGTTTCTAAATGATTATGAACTTGTTTTCTTTGCATTATTTGAGGTCTGAAAGCACTGGCTTTTTTTTGTAATTTTGACCACTTCTTTTCAGAAAAAAAATACAAAATGTATTGCTTGGAACTTCGGAGACATGTCAGTAGTTTATAGAATAAATGAAAAAATTACATTTTACTCAAAAATATACCTATAAAGAGAAAAATCAGACAAACTGAACATTTTTCTGTGGTCTCTTAATTTTTGCCAGAGCTGTATATTCTGGGCCCTGGCAAGCACTCATTGCCAGAGTTAGCTTTATGCTGCATGGTTTAGGAGATGGTGGTTTGTTGTTTGAGAAGGCGTTTGGTGGATTTATCGAAGACTTGTGAGGTTTTGGTTGTGTGCCAATCCCCTTCGTCTACTACTTTGGTAGGTACAGGGAAGGAGCACCTGGTCCCTGAATACACAACAACAAAGTTGTGACATTGCCATTTTAAAACGACAATGGGGAATAAGGGAACAGCGCCGATTCCCATGGGTGTCAGCTGTTCATGACAGCTCACACCTTGCAGTATCGAACCCAACTGGTTTTGCAACCAATCAGTCCCGATTAACCCCTTTAATACCGCTGTCAATTACAGCATTATTTATGTTGTTGCAAGAGGTTACAAGACCTCCTTAGTAACCATCAAACCCCCTTGATGAAAATCGTGGGTCCCAATGGTTTCCATGGTACTCTGAAGTCATGTGATGACCCCAGGGTACGGTGGCCTGTGAGATCCAGAAATAAGCTGAGTCTCACAGGCATAGTGAAACACTGAGAGTCTCATACACTGCTGTACATGAGTACTACAGTGCATGAGACCAGTGATCAAAATAAAAATTATACATGTCCCACATTGGGACTAAGTAAAAATGTGAGGAAGTAAAATAAAACATGTAAAAACACAAAAAAAAGTGCACACAAATCACTAAAATCTGTTTCGCCACTCAACACACAGTGTTTGTGATAAAACAAAAATAAACAAAATAGAAGTACACATACTTAGTATTGCGGCGTCCAGAACGACCAGCTCTATAAAACTGGCACATTTTTGTTCCGTTTGGTGAACGGCATAAAAGAAAATACTAAAAAACACGCCAAAAATGTCACTTTCACATCATACTCACTGAAGTATTCCAGTCAGCTGGAATAGGGAAAACTGCTTGAGCAGCGCAGGTGAGAGCTATGCCGTATCCACCATTATGCAGGAGAGAGAATCGGCTCAAGCAGTTTTCCCTATTCCAGCTGACTAATGAAGGTCAAGTTGTAGACCGAAACGTCCTTTTATTGTCTGAAAAATACTACAAGTAAAAAATGTCATCTTTATTGATCACTAATGGAGTGCCAAGTTTTTCATATACAGTGCCTTGCGAAAGTTTCGGCCCCCTGCTTCAAACATAAAGATACCAAATGTAAATTTTTGGTGAAGAAACAACAACAAGTGGAACACGATTGTGAAGTTGAACAAAATGTATTGCTTATTTTAAATTTTTGCGGAAATTCAAAAACTGAAAAGTGGGGCGTGCACTATTATTCGGCCCCTTTACTTTCAGTGCAGCAAACTCACTCCAGAAGTTCATTGTGGATCTCTGAATGATCCAATGTTGTCCTAAATGCCTAATGATGATAAATATAATCCACCTGTGTGTAATCAAGTCTCCGTATAAATGCACCTGCTCTGTGATAGTCTCAGGGTTCTGTTTGAAGCACAGAGAGCATCATGAAGACCAAGGAACACAAACAGGCAGGTCCATGATACTGTTGTGGAGAATTTTAAAGTCGGATTTGTATGCAAAACGATTTCCAAAACTTTAAACATCCCAAGGAGCACTGTACAAGCGATCATATTGAAATGGAAGGAGTATCATACCACTGCAAATCTACCAAGACCCGGCCGTCCCTCTAAACTTTCATCTCAAACAAGGAGAAGACTGATCAGAGATGCAGCCAAGAGGCCCATGATCACTCTGGATGAACTGCAGAGATCTACTGCTGAGGTGGGACAGTCTGTCCACAGGACAACAATCAGTCGTACACTGCACAAATCTGGCCTTTATGGAAGAGTGGCAAGAAGAAAGCCATTTCTCAAAGATATCCATAAAAAGTGTTGTGTACAGTTTACAACAAGCCACCTGGGAGACAAACCAAACATGTGGAAGAAGGTGCTCTGGTCCGATGAAACCAAAATTGAACTTTTTGGCAACAATGCCAAACGATATCTTTGGCGTAAAGGCAACACAGCTCATCACCCTGAACACACTATCCCCACTGTCAAACATGGTGGTGGCAGTATCATGGTTTGGGCCTGCTTTTATGCAGCAGGGACAGTGAAGATGGTTAAAATTGATGGGAAGATGGATGGAGCCAAATACAGGACCATTCTTGAAGAAAACCTGTTGGAGTCTGCAAAAGACCTGAGACTGGGACGGAGATTTGTCTTCCAACAAGACAATGATCCCAAACCTAAAGCAAAATCTACAATGGAATGGTTCATAAATAAATGTATCCAGGTGTTAGAATGGCCAAGTCAAAGTCCAGACCTCAATCCAATCTAGAATCTGTGGAAAGAGCTGAAAACTGCTGTTCACAAACGATCTCCATCAAAACTCACTGAGCTCGAGCTGTTTGCCAAGGAAGAATGGGCAAGAATTTCAGTCTCTCGATGTACAAAACTGATAGAGACATACCCCAAGCGACTTGCAGCTGTAATCGCAGCAAAAGATGGCGCCACAAAGTATTAAGTTAAAGGGGACGAATGATATTGCACGCCCCACTTTTCAGTTTTTGAGTTTCCATAAAAATTTAAAATAACCGATAAATTTTGTTCAACTTCACAATTGTGTTCCACTAGTTGTTGATTCTTCACCAAAAAATGTACATTTGGTATCTTCATGTTTGAAAAGGTTGAAAAGTTCCAGGGGGCCGAAAACTTTCACAAGGCACTGTATGTGCATATGGGATTGGATCCTATTTGTGCACCGTCCACCAGAAATGTCACTCCTAGGCTGTCTCCTCTGTGTTCCTCCGGCCATTTCCTCTGTGCTCCTCTCTGTTCTCAGGCCGTGGCCACAGTATTCCTCACTGCCCTTGGACCATCTCCACAGCGTTCCTCTCTGCTCTTGGTCCGTCTCCTCATTGTCTGTTGTATGGATACGTTTTAATATGTATAATTTACGTTATCTAACATATGTAACAAAGTGTTATTGTGCTATGTGATATTATAGTTTATGCGACTCTTGGCAGCGTTGGAAAACACTACATACAGGACTCGGCTCCTCTGTATGGCAATGCGCAGCATGAATTCAGCAAATCAGTGCTCACTCTACACTGGTAATGGCAGAGCGGGACATTCGGGAGACCACGACAAAGACCTAAATCCAGGACTATGCCACTGGATCTGGGACATTTGGGGGCTATGCATCACCAGAAGTCTTAAGGTACCGTCACACTCAGCGACGCTGCAGCGATATAGACAACGAGCCGACCTAAACTAGATCGCTGGAGCGTCACTGTTTAGGTCGCTGTAGAGACGTCAAACACAGCAACTCCAGAACGATGCAGGAGCGATCCAGTGACGTAATGGCGACTCACTTCTCGTTCTCACTGGTTGTTAGCTCCATATCAAACAGCCGGAGTGTACCGATCCGACACACATCTAGGGGCCCTATGCTCGTTGCTGGCGTCGTTGCTTTTGATGTCAAACATGACGATACACGCCGACCTGGCGACGAAATAAAGTTCTGGACTTCTAGCTCCGACCAGCGATGGCACAGCGGGATCCAGATCGCTGCTGCGTGTCAAACACAACGAGATCGCTATCCAGGACGCTGCAACGTCACGGATTGTTGTCGCTCTCTTTGCAAAGTTGCTGAGTGTGACGGTACCTTTAAACATGTTGTCCACTACTTAGATAATGATGACCTATCTTGGGAAAAAGTCTTCAATATCAGATTGGTGGTGGTCCGACACAGGCCACCCATAGTGATCAGCTGTTATCAGTTCCTTTGGTAACTAAATAAACACACTGTAAGTTCTCACTCACACCAGCGTATAAATCGGATGAGTGCAATCCGATTAAAAATCAGATTGCGCTAGGCCCAATTTTATACTATGGGGCAGTGCAGATGTCCGATTAATTTCTCATGCCAATTCACCATGAGAAAACACTCTCAGCATGCTGTGAGTACATCCGACAATCGGATCGCTCTTAAGGTACCGTCACACTAAGCGACGCTGCAGCGATACCGACAATGATGTCGATTGCTGCAGCGTCGCTGTTTGGTCGCTGGAGAGCTGTCACACAGACAGCTCTCCAGCGGCCAACGATCCTGAAGTCCCCGGGTAACCAGGATAAATATCGGGTTACTAAGCGCAGGGCCGCGCTTAGTAACCCGATGTTTACCCTGGTTACTGTTGTAAATGTAAAAAAAAAAACACTACATACTTACATTCTCGGTGTCTGGTCATGTCCCTCGCCGTCAGCTTCCCGCACTGACTGAGCGCCGGCTGTAAAGCACAGCGGTGATGTCACCGCTGTACTTTACGGCTGACGGGCGCTCACCAGTCAGTGCGGGAAGCTGAAGGCGAGGGACGTGACCAGACACCGGGAATGTAAGTATGTAGTGTTTTTTTTTTTTACATTTACAACGGTAACCAGGGTAAACATCGGGTTACTAAGCGCGGCCCTGCGCTTAGTAACCCGATATTTACCCTGGTTACCAGTGAAGACATCGCTGAATCGGCGTCACACACGCCGATTCAGCGATGTCAGCGGGAGATCCAGCGACAAAATAAAGTGCTGAACTTTGCCCAGCGACCAACGATCTCCCAGCAGGGGCCTGATCGTTGGTCGCTGTCACACATAACGATTTCGTTAATGATATCGTTGCTACGTCACAAAAAGCAACAATATCGTTAACGATATCGTTATGTGTGACGGTACCTTTACACTACCACTGGGGTAGGTTTGCTTAGGGCAGTTTATCCCCCCTGGGGTATACTAAACTATACCCGGGTTTAATCTGGACAGGGGGTAATATGGCCTATTACACTGGTCTAAGAAGCAGAACAGCACAGCTGCGTTAATGTGAATGGTATCTCCACCAATCCCATATTGACGACCTTTCCATAAGAGTTGACAAACCAGTAAGTTCCTTTACTAAAACACACTTTTTAAAAATATCTGATTAAAAATATCTGGTATAAATGAGAAATGACAAAGTGTTGCTGCCTTGCTTATCTTCTGCCAGCACTTTTTAAACCAAACTAGAAGCTGAACAGTCATTTGAGAAAGACTGGTAACCAAGGTGCTCACCATACACATTACACGTTAGCCATAAATTCAGATCAGTTCCAAGTTTTGCTCGTCTGATGCTTTGTAGAAAACAATGATATAAATGATTATTCCTGACACTCAATAGGTATTATCCTAAAATAAGGATAGATACGTTGGAATTGTTGAAAGCCTCCAAATACTTCATTATGTGTATTTTATTCTGTAAGGCTACTTTCACACTAGCGTTAACTGCAATCCGTCACAATGCGTCGTTTTTTCCCCATAGACTTGTATTGACGACGCATTGCGACGGATTGCCACACGTCGCATCCGTCGTGCGACGGATGCGTCGTGCTTTGGCGGACCGTCGGGAGCAAAAAACACTACATGTAACGTTTTTTGCTCCTGACGGACCGCTTTTTCCGACCGTGCATGCGCGGCCGGAACTCCGCCCCCACCTCCCCGCACCTCACAATGGGGCAGCGGATGCGCGGGAGAAATGCATGTGCTGCCTCCGTTGTGCAGTGCGTTAAACGCTAGCGTCGGAATCTCTGCCCGACGCATTGCGACGGGGAGATTCCGACGCTAGTGTGAAAGTAGCCTAAACCTTACATATTTTTTGTCTCATTGATTGTCAGACTCAAAACTGAGCCTGAAGTCTACTGAGGGTGGAAATAGGACAAGGACCATTGGCGGTGCAAACACATTGTTATGTCTTTAATGTGGATGCCAGAGCTCTTTACATTTGAGACTGCTGGCAAAACTTGGAACTTAGTGGATATGTGATTTTAATTGCAAAAAAAATTCTAAAATATCAAGACACTGCAACATATGCAGGTAATATGTGCATGTATGGCAACATAAGGCTGGAATCACACACAGTAGTAATGTGGTTAAACAAACAAGTATAAAAAAAGACAAAAATGGAATGGTCTGTCCTCTGAGAACCTGTATGGAGGAATTCAGCCTCAGGACATATCTAGCAACTGTGTTAATAAACAAAGGGGGCTAATGCAGAAGAAAACAACGACAAGGATGTCTTTGTATGTGCAGAGATCTGCGTCAATACAAAAGATGACAATGTAACTAGATTTGCATTGAGTATTTGCTTTTCTGTTAATGCACCACAGGGGGTGGAGGACAAATGGTCATTTAGATAGTAATGTAGCAAGATAAAGTTTTCATAGCCTGTGGCTTTAGTGAAAGAATAGAGGACTGAATGGTGACATTGTTTGTACTGTGCTGTGGAATGTGTTGGCGCTATATGAGCAGCCTAGCACAAATATCAATAAGAATAAAGAAGTCACAGGAGGCGACATGGATTGCTCTTTTTTCACATTTATGCTTTACATGTTGCGACTAAACCCAAAAAGTTTATACCAGCACCTATACAGCTATATACAGTTGTTCAGCCCCACACTTATCAGTCCCGGTGCCCCGTTATCATATGGATTTTGCATGGCTGAACATACCTAGAATGTCACTGATACCGCAGCTCTGATAATACTTATCTCTAGGAGAAGCTATAGGATCAGACATTATAATCCTGTCTATGTGATCCTTATGTTCTTTCTTGTGTACTATCTCCCTAATTGTTAACTAGACGTCATCAGTGACGTCTGTTTCGGGGGGCCATGCTGGTCTTTGCTCTCCATGCTGAGTTGTCCCCTTTTGCATGTGCCCTGAGTGCGCTCTCGATGGCTCGACACATCTCAATAGAGCTGACGAGGGAGCGCACTACCACTGCGCGTGTAGCACTTACAGGGAGCGCGTTCCGGGCACACGCTGGAATTGACAACTGGCACATGCTCAGTAGAGCTGGAAAAATTCTGCCCCTAAAACAGACGTCACTGATGGCGCATTGCTTCAGGTTGGGTAAAGCAGTTGTGGCAGTGTCCGCAGCCCTGGCCCTTTGATGATGTCTCTTTTGAGTATCCCACCATGCACTGTGCATTCTCAAATGAAACCTCATTGGAACAGAAGTAAAAAAAATAAAGAAGCAGTAGAGAGGGAGCCATAGGGATTTTTTTATTTAACTATATTAGAAAAGTGATTAGATTATTGAATAGACCTATAGGATGAAATTCAACTTGGTTTAGGATCACCCCTTTCAGGATCATATATACAGACCTCTTTTTTTTCCTGTCACGAGACCCTCTTGGGAGTCTATAGTGTGCATAGACTTTTACTTGTTGTATATGTGTTTTTATGTGTTGTAGATGCTTTTGACTGTAGAACTGTCTTACAAGTGATCAATTACAATTACTGCCTTACAAGTGATTCAACATAGAAAAATATGTTACAGTAGAGATACAATTTAATGATGATTTCATACATAGCATCTTCTCAACACCACTTTAAAGTCTATACGGAAATGTAAAAACACAAAAACTCTATGCTAAAAAACAGGAACATGTGAATAGCCACATATACTATAATGGATTCTTTATCTATACATGAAAAACACTGATAGAACACATACAGAAGACATGGACATCTTAGTGTAACCTGTCGCCTTTTTTGTGGCAAATTCCCACAAGCTTCTCCATAAGAAATGCAGTGGAACCAACTGAAACCAGTCTGTTAAAACCTCCATATAGAGATCAAACTCAATAATAGTAGAGAGAAGTACCAAAAACGTCAAGAAAACTGCAAATAAAATGGGTTGCACACTATGTCACTTAAACAGATGAGATACGGTAATTTACGAACTAGGCTATTTTCACACCATGTTTGTGCCTCTTTTGCTGTCTCCATCAGAGGCTTCCATATGAAGCCCAGAAAAATGGAATTCAGAGCCCGGATGGAGCCAGAGTATAAGGCCAGGGTCACACTATCGTAGAATACAGACGAGTGCTATGGGAGAACACATTGCATAGCACTTGGACCACTGTTAATCTATGGGGCAGCTCACATCACCGTATTTTTTTTAAGGCGTGCATGTGAAATCGCAGTATGCTGCGATTGTACATGTATATCGTCCACACGGGCCATTCGTCTATCTTGCGACAAATACGCACACATCTTCATTTCAGCCTATTGAGCCATTAAATTCAATGGGATAATCAGTGAGAAATGTAAAGCCATACGCATGTCATACGGATGCATAGGTCGCATCATCGCATTGCAAACACATTACACACGGACGACCATACAGAGAAAAGTGTGACTCTTGGCAGGGAGACTCAGACCGATTATTCATATGTTTAGTGTGACCCCAGCCTTATGAGGCAAACAGCATCCAAAGTCTGTAACTTTGGATTCCCTGTAACATATTTTCCGGTGGTGTCCATTTATTATGTTGGATACAATAGAGCTGCAGACTATGCTATTGTGCCTGGGATAAAAAATAGACACTGTGAGAAAAAAAATGTCAAATGAAGTCCCTGATGGAGACAGCAAAGGAGGCACAAACATAATGTGAGACTAGCCTTAAGGCCTCCATACACATTAGATTAAAGTCGGTTGGACCTGTCGATTTCGATAGGCTAGGTTGACATTCTAATGTGTATAGGGACCTCTAGACTATCCAATGACAAATGATGTCAACGGAGATAAGGATCCATCATGTCTAAAGGTACCTTCACACATAACGATATCGTTAACGATATCGTTGCTTTTTATGACGTAGCAACGATATCGTTAAGGAAATCGTTATGTGTGACAGCGACCAACGATCAGGCCCCTGCTGGGAGATCGTTGGTCGCTGAACAAAGTCCAGAACTTTATTTCGTCGCTGGATCTCCCGTGGACATCGCTGGATCGGCGTGTGTGACACCGATCCAGCGATGTCTTCACTGGTAACCAGGGTAAACATCGGGTAACTAAGCGCAGGGCCGCGCTTAGTAACCCGATGTTTACCCTGGTTACCATCCTAAAAGTAAAAAAAACAAACACTACATACTTACCTACCGCTGTCTGTCCCCGGCGCTGTGCTCTGCACTCCTCCTGTACTGGCTGTGAGCGTCGGTCAGTCGGAAAGCAGAGCGGTGACGTCACCGCTCTGCTTTCCGGCCGCTGTGCTCACAGCCAGTACAGGAGGAGTGCAGAGCACAGCGCCGGGGACAGACAGCGGTAGGTAAGTATGTACTGTTTGTTTTTTTTTTACTTTTACGCTGGTAACCAGGGTAAACATCGGGTTACTAAGCGCGGCCCTGCGCTTAGTAACCCGATGTTTACCCTGGTTACCCGGGGACTTCGGGATCGTTGGTCGCTGGAGAGCTGTCTGTGTGACAGCTCTCCAGCGACCAAACAGCGACGCTGCAGCGATCCGGATCCTTGTCGGTATCGCTGCAGCGTCGCTTAATGTGAAGGGGCCTTAATTTTCAACTGTCCATCTTTTTTGTTCTTGATAAGATAAGTTGCCACCAGGAATCTGGCAGCTGCTCTCTTATAGACTGACAGATGTCCATGCAAATAGGTCTTATCTCGGACCGCAATGCACGGATTGTGAACACAGGATCACTTTGGTGTATGGGGGAGTAGGGAGAGGTAGCTGCCTGCCAAATGACAGGACTAACCATGGTTTGGCCAACAGCTATCTAGTCTGTATGGGGCCCCTCACTCTGTCTACATGCAAATTGGTGAGAGCACAGACCACTAAAGGTCAGCATGAAAGCCTCAGAAGCATGTGAAGCTGTCACACCTGGGTCAGGAGGGCTCCGGACAGTCCGTGCATTGCGGTCCGAGATAAGCCCATTTTGTATGAACGTCTGAGCCCTCAAATGTAACAGCCACAAAATAGAAGGCCGCACTTGTAGATTGTGAGCCTTCGCGGGCAGGGTCCTCTCTCCTCCTGTACCAGTTATGACTTGTATTGTTTAAGATTATTGTACTTGTTTTTATTATGTATACCCCTCCTCACATGTAAAGCGCCATGGAATAAATGGCGCTATAACAATAAATAATAATAAAATAATTGAGTTAATTGATTTTCAAGTAGTTATTTACATTGACAGAAAACAAACTAGATGGGGGAGAAGGTAATGATTGTCCCCCCAGTCTCCCTTTCAGGATAAAAATACGTCTTTTATGAAAAATGTATAAACCAGGTAGTTCCATCACATTTCATGAGGGAATAACACTTTTATTTGCTTTTTTGCAATGTTTGAAGACAAACACATAATCACATGAATGTTCTTCCTTTTCTACGGCCAACATGACCAAAAATGCTGGGCTCAATGACTGAACTGTTAGGAAGAGCAAGATGAGGCCATGTGTACATATAATGGCTCACATTTATCAAATTTGTCTTAGAGTATAACTGACCTTGTTGCCCATAACAACCAATCACAACTCATCTTTCATGCCATTAACTAATTCTAAAAAAACAAAAGTTGAACTGTGATTGGTTGCTATGGGCAACAAGGTCAGTTTTACAGTTTTGCTAAATGAGGCCCAGTGTCTCCAGATAATGTGTTTCCTATGAAGGATACCTGCGGGAGCTCACACAAAGGTGAAAACATACCTAGAACGAAACCCTACAACCTGGAAATCCTACAACAAAAGGGCAATTGTTTCCACTTAAAAAATATTGGTCTAGCCCAAAATGTTTCACAAGTGTTAATAGGAGAAAGTGGACCTTACAATTTGTTAGGCAATTTCTCTTGAGCATGGTGATATCCCATATACAGGTCCTTCTCAAAAAATTAGCATATAGTGTTAAATTTCATTATTTACCATAATGTAATGATTACAATTAAACTTTCATATATTAATGATTCATTATCCACCAACTGAAATTTGTCAGGTCTTTTATTGTTTTAATACTGATGATTTTGGCATACAACTCCTGATAACCCAAAAAACCTGTCTCAATAAATTAGCATATCAAGAAAAGGTTCTCTAAACGACCTATTACCCTAATCTTCTGAATCAACTAATTAACTCTATACACATGCAAAAGATACCTGAGGCTTTTATAAACTCCCTGCCTGGTTCATTACTCAAAACCCCCATCATGGGTAAAGGCCCCTTCACACTGAGCGACGCTGCAGCGATACCGACAACGATCCGGATCGCTGCAGCGTCGCTGTTTGGTCGCTGGAGAGCTGTCACACAGACCGCTTTCCAGCGACCAACGATGCCGGTAACCAGGGTAAACATCGGGTAACTAAGCGCAGGGCCGCGCTTAGTAACCCAATGTTTACCCTGGTTACCATCCTAAAAGTAAAAAAAAACAAACACTAGATACTTACCTACCGCTGTCTGTCCTCCAGCGCTGCGCTCTGCTTCTCTGCTCTCCTCCTGTACTGTCTGGGAGCCGGAAAGCAGAGCGGTGACGTCACCGCTCTGCTTTCCGGCTCACAGCCAGTACAGGAGGAGTGCAGAGCGCAGCGCTGGAGGACAGACAGCGGTAGGTAAGTATCTAGTGTTTGTTTTTTTTTACTTTTAGGATGGTAACCAGGGTAAACATCGGGTTACTAAGCGCGGCCCTGCGCTTAGTTACCCGATGTTTACCCTGGTTACCAGTGAAGACATCGCTGGATCGGTGTCACACACGCCGATCCAGCGATGTCTCCAGGGAGTCCAGCGACGAAATAAAGTTCTGGACTTTATTCAGCGACCAACGATCTCCCAGCAGGGGCCTGATCGTTGGTCGCTGTCACACATAACGATTTCATTAACGATATCGTTGCTAAGTCACAAATAGCAACGATATCGTTAACAATATCGTTATGTGTGAAGGTACCTTAAGACTAGCGACCTGACAGATGTCAAGAAGGCCATCATTGACACCCTCAAGCAAGAGGGTAAAGGCCCCTTCACATTAAGCGACGCTGCAGCGATACCGACAACGATCCGGATCGCTGCAGCGTCGCTGTTTGGTCGCTGGAGAGCTGTCACACAGACCGCTCTCCAGCGACCAACGATGCCGGTAACCAGGGTAAACATCGGGTAACTAAGCGCAGGGCCGCGCTTAGTAACCCGATGTTTACCCTGGTTACCATGCTAAAAGTAAAAAAAAACAAACACTAGATACTTACCTACCGCTGTCTGTCCTCCAGCGCTGCGCTCTGCTTCTCTGCTCTCCTCCTGTACTGTCTGTGAGCCGAAAAGCAGAGCGGTGACGTCACCGCTCTGCTTTCCGGCTCACAGCCAGTACAGGAGGAGTGCAGAGCACAGCGCTGGAGGACAGACAGCGGTAGGTAAGTATCTAGTGTTTTTTTTTTTTTACTTTTAGCATGGTAACCAGGGTAAACATCGGGTTACTAAGCGCGGCCCTGCGCTTAGTTACCCGATGTTTACCCTGGTTACCAGTGAAGACATCGCTGGATCGGTGTCACACACGCCGATCCAGCGATGTCAGGAGGAGTCCAGCGACAAAATAAAGTTCTGGACTTTATTCAGCGACCAACGATCTCCCAGCAGGGGCCTGATCGTTGGTCGCTGTCACACATAACGATTTCATTAACGATATCGTTGCTACGTCACAAATAGCAACGATATCGTTAACAATATCATTATGTGTGAAGGTACCTTAAGACCCAGAAAGAAATTTCTCAACAAATAGGCTGTTCCCAGAGTGCTGTATCAAGGCACCTCAATGGTAAGTCTGTTGGAAGGAAACAATGTGGCAGAAAACGCTGTACAACGAGAAGAGGAGACCGGACCCTGAGGAAGATTGTGGAGAAGGACCGATTCCAGACCTTGGGGAACCTGAGGAAGCAGTGGACTGAGTCTGGTGTGGAAACATCCAGAGCCACCGTGCACAGGCATGTGCAGGAAATGGGCTACAGGTGCCGCATTCCCCAGGTAAAGCCACTTTTGAACCATAAACAGCGGCAGAGGCGCCTGACCTGGGCTACAGAGAAGCAGCACTGGACTGTTGCTAAGTGGTCCCAAGTACTTTTTTCTGATGAAAGCAAATTTTGCATGTCATTCGGAAATCAAGGTGCCAGAGTCTGGAGGAAGACTGGGGAGAAGGAAATGCCAAAATGCCTGAAGTCCAGTGTCAAGTACCCACAGTCAGTGATGGTGTGGGGTGCCATGTCAGCTGCTGGTGTTGGTCCACTGTGTTTCATCAAGGGCAGGGTCAATGCAGCTAGCTATCAGGAGATTTTGGAGCACTTCATGCTTCCATCGGCTGAAATGCTTTATGGAGATGAAAAAACCACTGGTAAATGGTTTACTGACCATGGTATTACTGTGCTCAATTGGCCTGCCAACTCTCCTGACCTGAACCCCATAGAGAATCTGTGGGATATTGTGAAGAGAAAGTTGAGAGACGCAAGACCCAACACTCTGGATGAGCTTAAGGCCGCTATTGAAGCATCCTGGGCCTCCATAACATCTCAGCAGTGTCACAGGCTGATTGCCTCCATGCCACGCCGCATTGAAGCAGTCATTTCTGCCAAAGGATTCCCGACCAAGTATTGAGTGCATAACTGAACATTATTATTTGTTGGTTTTTTTGTTTGTTATTAAAAAACACTTTTATTTGATTGGATGGGTGAAATATGCTAATTTATTGAGACAGGTTTTTTGGGTTATCAGGAGTTGTATGCCAAAATCATCAGTATTAAAACAATAAAAGACCTGACAAATTTCAGTTGGTGGATAATGAATCTATAATATATGAAAGTTTAATTGTAATCATTACATTATGGTAAATAATGAAATTTAACACTATATGCTAATTTTTTTGAGAAGGACCTGTACTGCTTGTTCACAAGTGTGAACTCAGGAGGGAAGAAGCGTTGTTTGATGTGTGGAGCACAAAAATTGTTAGATTAGATTGTGGCTGTTGTATCATATTTGTGTAGCCCCTTAGATTATAGGGGCTATATTTAGGGGCTATATAGGGGCTATATTTATTATGATGGAATATAGGCTGAACTGGATGGACAAATGTCTTTTTTCGGCCTTACTAACTATGTTACTATGTTACTATGTTACTAGATGCCGAAATAGCAGAAGCTCCCCCATCCCAATTTTGGAAATTAAACTTTTCAAGGAATTCCCCTAGCTGTTTGTTGAGCATTTTGAACGTGAAAACAAAACAACAAAAATTTCTACTAAAAGTTTACTTTAGCCTCATATTTTTCATTCTTTCAAGGAGGAATAAGGCAAAATGTCTGCGGTGTTACTCTTTTGAGGGATGCACACAAATATAGTGAACAATACTTTTGTGTGTTGTTACACGAACACCATCACAAAACAGGCCAGACAGAGACCAAAGTGACTCCATAATCCTCATGATAGGTAACCAAGTAGCGAGCATTTTTATTGGTACATTTTTGTCTCTTTCTCCTCACCCTCTCTCTCGCTCTCCTGACTCTCCATCACTCTCTTCTCTCTCCTCAACCTCTCTCCATCTCCTCACTCTCCCTGTCTCTACTTGCTCTCCCTCTCTCTCTCCTTACTCTTCCTCTCTTTCTCCTGACTCTCTCGCTCTCCCCTCACTGCCGGTGAAGCTGCTCCAACCGACGTCCTGGAGATAATGACGCCATTGTGCAGCATGCTCTGCCTCCTGCACATGCGCCAGAGGCTTCGGACAAAAGGACACATCTCCAGTTATACTATAAGGCTGGGATCACACATGCGAGAAACACATCCGTGTCTCGCATGTGAAATCCAAGCTCTGGCGCCAGCACTCCGAAGCGGAGCGTGCGGCCGCATAGAAACACATGGAGCCGCACGCTCCGCTCCCAAGTGCCGGCGCCAGAGCTTGGATTTCACATGCGAGACACGGACGTGTTTATCGCATGTGTGATCCCGGCCTAAGGGTACGTTCACACAGGACTTTTTTGCTGCGTATTTTTGCTGCGTTTTTTGATGCTAATTTTCAGCTGCTTTTTACAGTACCAGCAAAGCCTATGAGATTTCAGAAATCTCATGCACACACATTGGTTTATTGTTTGATCAGTATTTTGTGCTTTGCTGCGTTTTTTTTGACATAGAGCATGTTACTTCTTTCAGCGGTTTTGCTGCATTTTTTCACCCATTGACTTGAATGGGTGTTGAAAAAAACGCAGCAAAAACACAGCAAAAATGCAGGTATCATTATTTGCTGCGTTTTTGCTGCTGAAAATCCAAGGTCATTAGCCTGGAAAAAGAGAAAAAAAACGCACCAATAAAACACACCAAAAAAAGCACCAAATACGCACCAAAAACACACCTAAATTAGCATTAAAAAAAACGCAGCAAAAGTACGCAGCAAAAAAGTCCTGTGTGAACTTACCCTAAGGCTGCCGTAACACATTCAGTATTTTGTCAGTATTTTACATCAGTATTTGTAAGCCAAAACCAGGAGTGGGTGATAAATACAGAAGTGGTGACGTGTTTCTATTATACTTTTCCTCTATTTGTTCCACTCCTGGTTTTGGCTACAAATACTGGTGTAAAATACTGACCAAATACTGCTAGTGTGACGGCAGCCCAGTGGCGGATTATAATGAGGTCAATCTGGGCGGTAGCCCAGGGCCCAGTGGTGTGGGGGGGCCCTGGGCAACCGCTCAGATTGACCGCCGCCATCAGGGCATTACTGCCCTGACTGGCATATGGGCCCGGTGGGCAGAGGGGGCCCGCATCGGGCCCCGTCTCATCTGCTCACGGGCCCCTACCGGTGCTGTGGCAGTTTAACGCTATTGACGTGCGGGCGCGTGCCCGCACGTCAATGGTTAACAGCCGCCAGCCAATTGGAGGCTGGCAGCTGAAGTCAGCCACAGCGCGCACGTCTCTGGCGTCTGATGTCATTGTCAGTCGCCAGCGAGTGCGCACTTCAGCAGCGTGGAGGGAGCTTCGCCAAAGGAGTGCGGACAGGTGAGCAGAACTCGTTAATTGTTTTTTATTTATTGCGAACGGCAATCCGGGGGGCCCGGGGCAGAATGCTGGACACTGGGGGCAGAGATGCTGGACACACTGGGGGCAATATGCTGGAGAAACTGGGGCAATATGCTGGAGACACTGGGGCAATATGCTGGACACACTTGGGGCAATTTGCTGGACAAACTAGGGGCAATATGCTGGACAAACTGGGGCAGAATGCTGGACACACTGGGGGCAATATGCTGGAGACACTGGGGCAGATTGCTGGACATACTGGGGCAGAATGCTGGACACACTGGGACAGAATGCTGGACACATTAGTGCAGAGATGCTGGACACTGGGGGCAGAGATGCTGGACACTGGGGGCAGAGATGCTGGACACTGGGGGCAGAGATGCTGGACACTGGGGGCAGAGATGCTGGACACACTGGGAACAGGACTGGAGACAGATGGGACAGGATTGGAGACATGGGCAGAATGTAGATACGAGGCACGAATGGAGACACGGGGCAAAATGAAAGATATGGGGCAGGATTGGAGACAGATCATGCAGGATCATGGGGCAGGATGGATACGATGGAGACTGATGGGGCAGGATGGATACTCATGAGGGCAGGATGGGAGAACATATGGCTGGAGCCAGGAATGAGATACACGGGGCCAGGATGGGAGATATTATTATTACCATAGTGGCTAATTAAGGGATATTATTACTGCAGTGATGTATTTATTTTATTTTTTGAGGACACTGTTTTAAATGGGGGGCGGTCCTGTTACTGTGTAGAGTGACACTATGTTGCCTCTTTTTTTTATGTGGTGTAATGTAGAAGTTGGGAAAAATTAAGTAATGTGTTCTGCAAGTGGAGCTCGAGATAACTGTTATTTCCTGCAAAGACAAGTCCTGGCTGGATGAAGTGATGGCGGTCTGTGCTGGATGAAAGATGAAGGACTTCACCTAGAGACGTCACTGGTGAGTCAGTGTTACCTATACACTGACACTATACACTGTATAGTATTTACAGAGGTCCTGTGTATAATGTCACCGGTGATCACTGTATTACCTCTACACAGACACTGCATACTTAGTACAGATCTCCTGTGAATACTGGCACTTATGGTGATAGTATTGTGTTTTGGTTTTTTTTTGTTTTCTTCCTAACTGAAGGGTAAATTGACTAGATCAATGGATGTTTGACAGGTTATAGTTTCACACAGAACCTATTTTTCTGGAATAATCTGGTTCAGGTATATGATGACCCCGTCACATGACTCCGTCGCATGACCCCGTTGCATGACCCCGTCACATGACCGGGGGGCCCACAGTGTCTGAACAGCCCGGGGCTATGGCTACCCTTAATTCACCCCTGCGGCAGCCTAAATGGTTCGGTCAGGTGTTCAATCTGAATCAAGTTTTTGGGATTTTAGATGGAAATCCCAAGATAATTGCTCAACATTGATCACAGGATAAATGTGAGACAAACTGAGTTTTGGGAGACACAATATTTCTCGATTGCTTTTTACTCTAACTTTTTTCTTTAACAAAATCCATCTGTTTTTGTGCTTGTATTATGAAAAAGCTACATTTTTGGATTCATTTGTATTTGTTTATCTGTATGCAATAAATAATGTGTGCGTTTTATAGCACAAGATGTTCCAGACATGGTGTTACCAAATATTTGTACGTTTCTTATTTCTTATGTTTTTACAAGAGCTGTATTTTTAGTGGCAAATGTTTTCCACAATGTTTTGTGTGCTTTTACAGTCTTACAAATTTAATTTTTTTACATTTTTACTTAGTCCTACTATAAGACCTAATATTTTCACTTAGATCACTGTGTCACGATTGCTCCTATCAGTGTGTCTGCGCGCAGTGACTGACAGTTCAGCAGTCCAATCTAGGGCAGGAATCTGCTGAGCTGTCAGTATAGTGATGGACAGCTCAGCCGTCCAGTTGGAGGCTGAGGTGCGCTAAGCTGTCAGTGTGTTGAGTGACAGTCCAGTTAACCAATCAGGGCTAGGGTATATAGGGTTTCCTCCATGTGTATCCTGTTCACAGTGATTACCTGGCTATTTAGCTGTCATTCTGCCTCAAATTACTGACGTTTGTAGCTTATGCCTGGTGGTGTCTGAGCATAGGAACACAATGCAAGCAGTCTCAGATCTATTGATACCCAACCTTTGACCTTACTTCTGACCATCTGTTTGCCTAGCTCCTGTCTTGATCCACTACCTTCATGAAATCCTGACCTCGGACCATGATCTGACAGTCATGGTTAGGACATGTTAATGTCCTGTTCTCTCAGGGTTAATTTTGCTGGCTTCCCTTTGGATCTGGGAGGGGTATTTATATGCACTCCAGACTTGGATTCCCTGTCAGCCATACTTTTGTCTTGTCTGTGTGCCTGAACCCTGAAGTGTGTGCCTGGTTTGCAATTGCGTTGCTTGCTCTCCATGCGTGACTCTGCTTGTTTGTTCTTTTGGATTTCTGACCTCTGGCTTCCCTTCTGACCAGTCTTGGACTGGCCCACCGGAGAACCGGAGGATTCTCCGGTGGGCCCAGGCACTGACACCTGCTGGCATACTGGCCAGCAGCTGCCTAGGGCCCCCACTGCTCCAGGGGCCCCCAGCCAGTGGCTATGGGGCCCCTGAGTCAAGGGGGCCTGCCCTGTTCCAGTTCCCCGCTGATAAAGCAAAATGAATATTCACACTTCCCCACGCCCCTATGGGCGTGGAGAGGCGTGAATACCATTTCTCTTTAATAGCGGGCAGCGTTAGCCGCTGGCTGCAGTTAACACTGCCCGCATGTAAAGCTCCACCACCGCACCACACACACGCACACGCAGGCACACAGACTCGCAGAGCAGCTCACCTCCTGGCGTCCTGCTTCCTGTCTGACACAGCCCAGCTGGATGACATCATCATCCAGTGCGCTGTCTCAGACAGAAAGCTGCCGGCAAGGAAGAGGCTGCTGGGATGAGCTTCTGCTGTGGGGAGGTGAGCTGTGTGCCTGTGTGTGCCTGCGTGTGTGTGCGTGCATGCATGTGTGTGATGAGCTGCTGTGGTGAGTTGTGCCGTGTGTGTGTGTGTGTGTGCAGGGGTGAAGAACAATGATGGTGGTAGGGGGACAATGATGGTGGTGATGGGCAATGATGGTTGGAGGGAAGACAGTGATGAGGTGATGGACAATGATGGTGGTGGAGGGAGGCAATGATGGAGGTGAGGGGAGGCAATGATGGAAGTGATGGGCAATGATGGTGGGGTAGACAGTGATGGAGATGATGGGCAATGATGGTGAGGGAGGCAATGATGGAGGTGATGGGTAATGAGGGTGAGGGGAGGCAATGATGGAGGTGATGGGCAATGTTGGTGGTGGGGAGGAGACAATGATGGAGGTAATGGGCAATGATGGTGGGGGAAGACAATGATAGAGGGGATGGGCAATGATGGTGTGGGAGGAGGCAATGATGGAGGTGAGGGGAGGCAATGATGGAAGTGATGGTCAATGATGGTGGGGTAGACAATGATGGAGGAAATGGGCAATGATGGTGGGGGAGGCAATGATGGAGGTGATGAAATGGGCAATGATGGTGGTGGTGGGAGGCAATGATGGAGGTGATGGGCAATGATGGAGGTGATGAAATAGGCAATGATGATGGTGGGGAGGCAATGATGGAGGTAATGGGCAATGATGGTGGTGGGGTGAGGCAATGATGGAGGTAATGATGGAGGTGATAAAATGGACAATGATGGTGGGGGAGGAGGCAATGATGAAGGTGGTCGAATGGGCAGTGATGGGGAGAATGATAGGGGTGGTGAGGAGAAGGCAATGATGGAGGTGGTGATGAGGACAATGATGGGGTGGAGAGGGGCTGCATTATACTCTATGAGGGGGCTACAATATATTCTGTGGGGGGATTGCATTATTCTCAGGAGACTACATTATATTATGGGGGGCTACATCATACTATATGAGGGGGGCAGCATTATGCCCTATGAGGGGGCTACAGTATACTCTATTAGGGTCTGCATTATACTCTATGAGGGTGCTACATTGTGGGGTGCTGCATTATAATCTATGAGAGGGGACTGCATTATATTTTATGAGAGGGCTACATTAAATTCTATGAGGGGGCGACATTATATTCTGTGAGGGGGCTACCCCAACCCTTGCTACATAATTAGGACGTGTACTACCTTATATTATACCCTGATACTAGTGCTATTTACCACACAATTGGTGGTCTTGTATCTATTTCTATGTAGCTACATAGTGGGCCCCAAGAATGATTTTCTCTGGTGGGCCCAAGGTGCACCTCTGGGTTTCCTCCATGGAATTCCCGAACATGTTTGATCAAACGTGGAACCCCCTTACCTGAACCGATCGAGTTGTAATGCTCTCTGAACCTCACAGAGGGGGCGAATGGTCTTGCCAATATAGAAGGACTTACAACGACATAAAACCACATAAACCCCATGGGTCGTTTTGCACGTGATGAAATCTTTGACAGTATGAGACACACCTCCAATGGACAGTGTTTGACTTACATCATGGTAACTACAAAAAGGACAATGTCCACACTTAAAATTACCATGAGGAACACTTTTACTTAACCAATTACCTTGTTGCTTCACCATCCATTTTTTCACTATTATGTCACCCATAGTGGTACTGCGTCTATTAGAAATAATGGGACCCCTTGCTGCCACCTCCGCAATATCTTTATCACATTCTAGAATGTTTATTTACAAAACAAATAAATATACCTACAGTCGTGTATCTATCATAATGCTCAACACCTACACACATGATACACAGCCAAAGAATCTTCAGAAAAATATATATAGTTTATTATTGAACAAATAATCACAACATTAAAATAAGGGAACAGACCACCAGGTGGCAATAGAGTGCAGGGTGCCATATAAGGGTATGGGCAATAAATACATAAATCAAGTTGATACTACAATTAAATAGGTAAAATACAATAAGTACCTCTATAATTTACTACGCGTGAAAAATCAGATACCCATTAGATATGTAGAAAAAGTGTAGTTACTCACCGATAACGGTGTTTCTCAGAGCCCATGACAGCACTACCAGAGAGAGGGGATCCGCCCTTCAGGGACAGGAAACCTACAGGATAAAAGGGCGGTACCTCTCCCCTGCATCAGTTTTGTTTACAGAGCATCGGAGGTCCTCCAGGTTAGTCACAACAACATAAAAAATATGCACTTTAATTATAATGCTTAGCAAGTGAACACCGTGTCTATATGGAAAACCACTTCACACAAATAATGTGCTCACCGCACACGTGATGAGGGGGGGAATAAGCAGGTGCTGTCATGGGCTCTGAGAAACACCGTTATCGGTGAGTAACTACACTTTTCTCAGTCGCCAATGACAGCACTACCAGAGAGAATTACAGAGATCATTGCTTAGGGAGGGACCACAGCCTGCAGAACCCTTCTCCCGAAGGTTAGGTCAGACGAAGAGGCTAGGTCCAAGCGGTAGTGTCTGAAGAAGGTTGAAGGTGATGACCAGGTGGCCACCTTACAAATTTGATCTAATGGTACCTCTGACCTTTCGGCCCAGGAGGTCGCCATAGCCCTTGTAGAGTGTGCCTTCAGTCCTTGCGGAACGGCGTTCCCGGAGGATGAGTACGCCAAGGCTATTGCATCTGTGACCCATCGAGCTATAGTGCCCTTAGAAGCTTTGAGTCCTTTCCTAGGCCCCTGGAAGCAGATGAAAAAAGACCCTTCCTTCCTATACTGCTTGGTGATTTTAATGTATTGGACCAGGCACCTTTTAACGTCTAGTGTATGGAATTTCTCTTCCTTCTTATTTTTAGGGTCTTGACAGAAGGAAGGAAGGAAGGATTATCTCCTGAGATCTATGGAATGTGGACGCAACTTTTGGTAAATAGGCAGGGTCTGTTTTTAATATAACCTTATCATCCAGAATTTGTGTAAATGGAGGGTTTGCAGACAGGGCTTGGAGGTCACTTATCCTACGGGCCGAAGTCAGGGCTATTAGGAGGGCCGTTTTAAAAGAAAGAAACCTAAGGGATACCAATTCTATAGGCTCAAACGGGGATTCTGTTAGGGCTGACAAGACTAAGTTCAGATCCCAGGTTGGTAATCTACTTATAGTTACTGGCAGCGTCGGACTGGAGCACCTTGGGCCCACCAGAGAAAATCATTCTTGGGGCCCACTATGTAGCTACATAGAAATAGATACAAGACCACCAATTGTGCGGTAAAAAGCGCTAATATCAGGGTATAATATAAGGTAGTTCACGTCTTAATAATGTAGCAAGGGTTGGGGTAGCCCCCTCACAGAATATGATGTAGCCCCCTCATAAAATATAATGCAGTCCCCTCTCATAGAATATAATGCAGCACCCCACAAAATATAATGCAACCCTCTCAGGTATAGTAACATAGTAACATAGTAACATAGTTAGTAAGGCCGAAAAAAGACATTTGTCCATCCAGTTCAGCCTATATTCCATCATAATAAATCCCCAGATCTACGTCCTTCTACAGAACATAATTGTATGATACAATATTGTTCTGCTCCAGGAAGACATCCAGGCCTCTCTTGAACCCCTCGACTGAGTTCGCCATCACCACCTCCTCAGGCAAGCAATTCCAGATTCTCACTGCCCTAACAGTAAAGAATCCTCTTCTATGTTGGTGGAAAAACCTTCTCTCCTCCAGACGCAAAGAATGCCCCCTTGTGCCCGTCACCTTCCTTGGTATAAACAGATCCTCAGCGAGATATTTGTATTGTCCCCTTATATACTTATACATGGTTATTAGATCGCCCCTCAGTCGTCTTTTTTCTAGACTAAATAATCCTAATTTCGCTAATCTATCTGGGTATTGTAGTTCTCCCATCCCCTTTATTAATTTTGTTGCCCTCCTTTGTACTCTCTCTAGTTCCATTATATCCTTCCTGAGCACCGGTGCCCAAAACTGGACACAGTACTCCATGTGCGGTCTAACTAGGGATTTGTACAGAGGCAGTATAATGCTCTCATCATGTGTATCCAGACCTCTTTTAATGCACCCCATGATCCTGTTTGCCTTGGCAGCTGCTGCCTGGCACTGGCTGCTCCAGGTAAGTTTATCATTAACTAGGATCCCCAAGTCCTTCTCCCTGTCAGATTTACCCAGTGGTTTCCCATTCAGTGTGTAATGGTGACATTGATTCCTTCTTCCCATGTGTATAACCTTACATTTATCATTGTTAAACCTCATCTGCCACCTTTCAGCCCAAGTTTCCAACTTATCCAGATCCATCTGTAGCAGAATACTATCTTCTCTTGTATTAACTGCTTTACATAGTTTTGTATCATCTGCAAATATCGATATTTTACTGTGTAAACCTTCTACCAGATCATTAATGAATATGTTGAAGAGAACAGGTCCCAATACTGACCCCTGCGGTACCCCACTGGTCACAGCGACCCAGTTAGAGACTATACCATATATAACCACCCTCTGCTTTCTATCACTAAGCCAGTTACTAACCCATTTACACACATTTTCCCCCAGACCAAGCATTCTCATTTTGTGTACCAACCTCTTGTGCGGCACGGTATCAAACGCTTTGGAAAAATCGAGATATACCACGTCCAATGACTCACCGTGGTCCAGCCTATAGCTTACCTCTTCATAAAAACTGATTAGATTGGTTTGACAGGAGCGATTTCTCATAAACCCATGCTGATATGGAGTTAAACAGTTATTCTCATTGAGATAATCCAGAATAACATCCCTCAGAAACCCTTCAAATATTTTACCAACAATAGAGGTTAGACTTACTGGCCTATAATTTCCAGGTTCACTTTTAGAGCCCTTTTTGAATATTGGCACCACATTTGCTATGCGCCAATCCTGCGGAACAGACCCTGTCGCTATAGAGTCCCTAAAAATAAGAAATAATGGTTTATCTATTACATTACTTAGTTCTCTTAGTACTCGTGGGTGTATGCCATCCGGACCCGGAGATTTATCTATTTTAATCTTATTTAGCCGGTTTCGCACCTCTTCTTGGGTTAGATTGGTGACCCTTAATATAGGGTTTTCATTGTTTCTTGGGATTTCACCTAGCATTTCATTTTCCACCGTGAATACCGTGGAGAAGAAGGTGTTTAATATGTTAGCTTTTTCCTCGTCATCTACAACCATTCTTTCCTCACTATTTTTTAAGGGGCCTACATTTTCAGTTTTTATTCTTTTACTATTGATATAGTTGAAGAACAGTTTGGGATTAGTTTTACTCTCCTTAGCAATGTGCTTCTCTGTTTCCTTTTTGGCAGCTTTAATTAGTTTTTTAGATAAAGTATTTTTCTCCCTATAGTTTTTTAGAGCTTCAATGGTGCCATCCTGCTTTAGTAGTGCAAATGCTTTCTTTTTACTGTTAATTGCCTGTCTTACTTCTTTGTTTAGCCACATTGGGTTTTTCCTATTTCTAGTCCTTTTATTCCCACAAGGTATAAACCGCTTACACTGCCTATTTAGGATGTTCTTAAACATTTCCCATTTATTATCTGTATTCTTATTTCTGAGGATATTGTCCCAGTCTACCAGATTAAGGGCATCTCTAAGCTGGTCAAACTTTGCCTTCCTAAAGTTCAGTGTTTTTGTGACTCCCTGACAAGTCCCCCTAGTGAAAGACAGGTGAAACTGTACAATATTGTGGTCGCTATTTCCTAGATGCCCGACCACCTGCAGATTTGTTATTCTGTCAGGTCTATTCGATAGTATTAGGTCTAAAAGTGCTGCTCCTCTGGTTGGATTCTGCACCAATTGTGAAAGATAATTTTTCTTGGTTATTAGCAGAAACCTGTTGCCTTTATGGGTTTCACAGGTTTCTGTTTCCCAGTTAATATCCGGGTAGTTAAAGTCCCCCATAACCAGGACCTCATTATGGGTTGCAGCTTCATCTATCTGCTTTAGAAGTAGACTTTCCATGGTTTCTGTTATATTTGGGGGTTTGTAACAGACCCCAATGAGAATTTTGTTACCATTTTTCCCTCCATGAATTTCGACCCATATGGACTCGACATCCTCATTTCCTTCGCTAATATCCTCCCTTAAAGTGGACTTTAGACAAGACTTTACATAGAGACAAACCCCTCCTCCTCTCCGATTTTTACGATCCTTTCTAAACAGACTGTAACCCTGTAAGTTAACTGCCCAGTCATAGCTTTCATCTAACCATGTCTCGGTTATTCCCACTATGTCAAAGTTACCTGTAGATATTTCTGCTTCTAGTTCTTCCATCTTGTTTGTCAGGCTTCTGGCGTTTGCGAGCATGCAGTTTAGAGGATTTTGTTTTGTTCCAATCTCCTCGCTGTGGATTGTTTTAGAAATGTTCTTACCTCCCTTCTGAGTATGTTTTCCTGGATCTTCTTTGTTCAAGTCTAATGTTTTTCTTCCCGTCCCCTCTTCTTCTAGTTTAATGCCCTCCTGATGAGTGTAGCGAGTCTTCTGGCGAATGTGTGTTTAATGTGCTCAGTCACTGTGTGATTAACTGTGTGTTTAATGTGCTCAGTAGGTATGACGCAGTCCCCACCACAGAATATAATGTAGCACCCCATAGGGTATAATGCAGCCCCCCCTCATATAGTATAATGCCACCCACCACAGAATATAATGTAGTCCCCTGAGAGAATGCAGTTCCACCACAGAATATAATGCAGCCCCCCCATAGAGTATACTGTAGCCCCCTCATATAGTATGATTTAGCCCCCATAATATTATGTAGTCCCCTGAGAGAATAATGCAGCCCCACCACAGAATATAATGCAGCCCCCCCATAGAGTATACTGTAACCCCTCATATAGTATGATGTAGCCCCCCATAATATAATGTAGTACCCTGAGTATAATGCAGTCCCCCCACAGAATATAATGTAGCCCCCCAGGGCCGTATTTAGAGTTTCTGCTGCCCTAGGCACTTTTAGTGCTGCCTCCCCCTTTGGTGAGTATGACACTATCGGCAGTGACTTTGGCAAGAATCGCTGATGTGAAAGTCGCCTTTTGCAGCAGATCCGACAGTTTTTCTGCATCTGCCGCGTAACGGATCACTTATGGCAACACTGCGTTCGGCCTCATTCATTCCCTATGGGATTTACTGCACTTGCCGTGATCTAGCAGATGCGGTACCATACCTCCCAACTTTTGAAGAAGGGAAGGAGGTATAAAGTTTGTGGTGCGCGTAGTGCGCCGTGGCAAATTTTAGGCCACGCCTCTGACTACACCCATTTCACAACTAGTCACACCCATATCCACGTCCCAACCGCAGCCATTTAGCACTGCTGATCATACTGTTTTATACACAATAATTATAAGCAAACAAAAATATGGCCACACAGTGCTCCATAGTGTATAACGGCCACACATGATGCTCAATACTGTATAACGGCCACACATGATGCTCCATACTGTATAATGGCCACACATGATGCTCCATACTGTATAACGGTCACACATGATGCTCAATACTGTATAACGGCCACCACACATGATGCTCCATACTGTATAATGGCCACACATGATGCTCCATAGTGTATAATGGCCACACATGATGCTCCATACTGTATAATGACCCCACATGATGCTCAATACTGTATAATGGCCACACATGATGCTCCATACTGTATAATGGCCACATATGATGCTCAATACTGTATAACGGCCACACATGATGCTCCATGACCCCCAGAAGAAGGCTGATTGCCGAAACGTGCGTAGGGGCAGGCGTCGGCACCCACCGGAGGTATCTACTTACAGATTGATATAGGTAACTGCTCTTGGAGGTTCTCTATGATTAGTGATTCTTTTTGATATCATGCTTACAGACCTACCATGTGCACCATTTTGGTCCATTTAGTTTTCTGTGAAGTGCCTCTTTATTGAGTATGGTGGGTTCCTGCGCCGTTTTTGGTTTCCCACTCTGTGACACCTACCAGGTTTAGTATTTTGTTGTTTTGTATGTTACTGTTTTTTGTGTTTTTTCTTTAATAAAATTTGTATTTTTTATACTTTGTTCTTGTGTACATTTTTTTTTATCGGATTTTCATATTTTTCTGTACTGAACAGTTATTGTGTCCATCTAATGGGTAAAATAGGATTAGAACTAGGTTATTATCATGGTTTAATTAGATCTTTATTTGGTATGTGTATATCCCTATTTTTATTGACCCGATTCCTTCTGTTTTCATGATGCTCCATACTGTATAATGACCACACAGTTCTCCATACTGTATAATGGCCACACATGATGCTCCATAGTGTATAATGGCAACACATGATGCTCAATACTGTATAATGGCCACACATGATGCTAAATACTGTATAATGGCCACACATGATGCTCCATACTGTATAACGGTCCCCCTCCTGTATGCATGGCTCATCTCCCTCCCATCCCACATACATAGCTCATATTACCCCTCCCATATGCATGACTCATATCTCCCCATGTATGTATGGCTCATATTCCCCCCCCCCCCATATGCATGGCTCATATCCCCCCCACCTGTATGCATGGCTCATATCCTCCCCACCTGTATGCATGGCTCATATCCCCCCCTCCTGTATGCATGGCTCATATCCCCCCTTGTATGCATAGCTCATATTCCGCCCCCCTATGCATGGCTCATATCCCCCCCCCGTATCGCCCCCCGGGGACATGAGCCATGCATACAGGGGGGAATATAAGCCATGCATATGGGGGGAATATAAGCCATGCATACGGGGGGGGGAATATAAGCCATGCATACAGGGGGGAATATAAGCCATGCATACAGGGGGAATATAAGCCATGCATACAGGGGGGAATATAAGCCATGCATACAGGGGGGAATATAAGCCATGCATACAGGGGGAATATGAGCCATGCATACAGGGGGGAATATGAGCCATGCATACAGGGGGGAATATGAGCCATGCATACAGGGGGGGAATATGAGCCATGCATACAGGGGGGGAATATGAGCCATGCATACAGGGGGGAATATGAGCCATGCATACAGGGGGGAATATGAGCCATGCATACAGGGGGGAATATAAGCCATGCATACAGGGGCGGACTATGAGCCATGCATACAGTAACGGGGGGATAATCCCCCCGTTACTGTATGCATGGCTCATAGTCCGCCCCTGTATGCATGGCTTATCTCTCCGCATCTGCACCCGCTCCTGCTCGGCGCGCCGGCTTATGTCCTCCTTCATCCCCCCCGTGACCGTAGCACCTTCTTCCTGCTTGAGCGGTCATGTGACACTGCTCATTTAAGGTCATGAATATGCGCATATTCATGGTCTTAATGAGCGGTGTCACGTGACCGCTCGTTCAGGACGAGCTGCAGTGCAGACGCCGAGACCATCGCTGGAGCAGGGTGAGTATCGTCTTCAAGACGGGCGGCAGGGGGGCCCTGGAGGCTGGAGCAGTGGGGGCCCTGGAGCAGTGGGGGCCCTGCCAGCAGGTGTCAGTGCCCACCGGAGGATCCTCTGGTTCTCCGGTGGGCCAGTCCGAGCCTGGTTACAGGTTTAGACCTTGCGGCTGCTCTGATAAACTATAACCCAAGGATTGGCTGCTATGTTTTCACAGTATAACGCTCTTAGAGCTGCTATCTGTACCTTTAAGGTACTTACTGAAAGGCCTAAGAGACAGGAGGTCCGGAAGATCCGGAAGCACCCAGGGATCGGTGATCGATAGCATCCTCAGCCATGAGAACCAGGCTCTCTTGGGCCAGAAGGGGGCTATTAAGTTGAGTCTGGATTTGTCCTGCCTGATCTTCCTCAGAACTGCTGGAATGAGAATAGTAGGGGGAAATGCATACGCCAGGGTCTGTGTCCAGGGAATTGTGAACGCATCCACAGCCTGAGGGTTCCCCCTGGGATCTAGGGAGCAGAAAGTTTCCACTTTCCTGTTGTGCATATTGGCAAAGAGGTCTATTACAGGGATTCCCCATAGATCTGTAATTTTGTTGAATATGCCCTAATTTAGAGACCACTCCCCCTGCTTTAGTTGGGTACGACTCAGGAAGTGCGCTTTCGGGTTTTCTACCCCCTTTATATGTAGGGCCGATAGGGACAGGAAGTTGTTTTGTACCAGGCTGAAAATTTCGGAGGTGGTTTCCATTAATGATTGAGACCTGGTTCCCCCCTGGTGGTTTAAGTAAGCTACTACTACTTTGTTGTCCGAGAATACTCGGACATGATGGCCTTGTAGTTGGTCTAGGAAATACAGTAGTGCTTGATTTACAGCCCTCAGCTCTTTTTGATTTGAGGAAGATCTGAGCTCCTGAATTGTCCATATCCCTTGAGCGACTTTGTTGTCCAGGTGAGCCCCCCACCCTGTGGGACTTGCGTCTGTGGTGACAATCTGAGACGCCTCTATCACCCAGGGAATCCCTTTTGATAAGTTTCTGGGATTTAACCACCAGACTAGGGAATGAATAGTGGGTAAACTTAGAGTCATTCGACTTTCTAATCGCCCTCCCAGTATTTTTTGGTTCCTTAAGATATCCCACTGGAGTGTCCTTGTGTGGAGCTGTGCCCACTGAACCACTGGGAGATAGGCAGAGAGGGACCCCAGTAATGACATTGCCTTCCTTAGAGTCATGGTAGGGTTTGCACGCGCTTCTGACACTAGGTGGATTATGTTTTGTTTTTTCTTGTCTGGTAGGTGACACACCTGAGAACTTGAGTCCAGGGTGAGACCCAAGAATTTTTGAACCCTGGTTGGTTCCAGTCTTGATTTTTGGAGGTTCACCAGCCAGCCCAATTTTCTTAAGGTGTCTATCACTCTGTCGCATTGTTGACGGCAGAGTTCAGCCGAGTTGCTCACAATCAGACAGTCGTCTAGATATGGAATAATCAAGGCGCCTTCCTCTCTCAGATGTGCCATCATCTCCGCTATCAACTTCGTGAAGATGCGGGGAGCAATTGATATGCCAAAGGGAAGAGCCCTGTATTGGTATTCCCTGGTCTGTCCTTTTATGACTACTGCCAGTCTGAGGAATTTCTGAGAGGTCTTGTGGATGAGGACGTGATAATACGCGTCGCTGAGATCTAGAACTATCATAAAACAGTTGGGAAACAGATTTTTTATCGTTGACTTTATTGACTCCATTTTGAATCTGTAGTTTTTTACATAAGTATTCAACTTCCGTAAGTTTATTATAGTCCGGAAGGTTCCGTCCGATTTGGGAACCAGGAACAATGGAGAGTAGAAACCCTTCCCTCTCTCCAGAGGGGGGACTTCTTGGATGACAGCTTTGTTTACTAGTTTTACGATTTCTAGTTCTAGAGCTTCTTGTTGTTGAGGAGATGATCTCAGCGGTGTTACCACGTAATTCCGTGGGGGTAGGGATAAAAATTCTATGCAAAGCCCTTCTCCTATTAATTTCAGTATCCAAGGGCTGGTCGAAATTTTCTCCCAGGCCGGGAGGAAATGAGACAATCTCCCTCCCACCCTGGGGAAGATGTCACTTGGGGGGGGGGGGGTTTCTATCCCGAGGGGAGTTACCAAAAAGGAAACCTCTGCCTTTCCTTCTCCCGTCATCCCATCGGTTTTGCTCCCTCGGTGGTCTCCTTCTAAAAAATTTTCTATTCCGAAAGGGCCGTTTATTGTATGTTGGGGCTAGGATGGGAAAACCTTTCTTTTTATCACCTGCTTTTAGCAGGATATCGTCCAAAGTCTCTCCAAAGAGAAATTTGCCCTCACAGGGGATTGAACACAGTTTTTGTTTAGTTTGTAAGTCCCCCGGCCAGCTTTTTAACCATAAGGTTCTACGCGCCGCATTTGAGAGAGCTGCAGATTTAGACGCTAATTTAATGGAGTCGGCCGATGAGTCTGCCAAGAATGCCGCGGCTCCTCTAATCATAGGGATGGACTCTAAAATTTTATTTCTGGGGACCCCATCTCTAAGCTGTTTCTCTAAGTTGTCAACCCAAATCATTAAAGAACGTGACGTACAGGCCGCCGCTATAGTTGGCCTTAAGCATCCTCCTGCTGACTCCCAAGCCCCTTTAAGAAAAGTATCTGCTCTTTTATCAAGAGGATCTTTCAAGGTTCCCATGTCCTCGAATGGCAATGCGAACTTTTTCGAGGCCTTAGCTACTGCAACGTCTAGTTTGGGGGCTTTATCCCACGAGACAGAAGCCTCTTCTTCAAAGGGTATTTCCTTTTAATAGAGGGAACCAATGCATTTTTCCTCTCAGGTTTCTCCCACTCCTTTTTTATTAATGTTTGAATGTTTTCGTTAAGGGGAAACACCTTAAGTTTTTTTTGGGATAGCCCTCCAAACATAATGTCCTGCACAGTTTTATCAGGACGAGGATCCAACACCCCCATCGTTGATCTCACAGCCTTTACGAGGCCGACAACCTCATCTAGGGGGAAGCAATGGCGACCCCCACTTCCACTATCCAAAGAGGAGAAGTATGAATCCTGCGTATCTGAGTCTTTACTCTCGGAGCTGGAAGAGTCGGAATTCCTGTCAGGAATTGATTGTTTCTTACTAGATCTCCTTTCGCCTTTAAGGGAGTTAAACACCGTCTCAACCTCCGCTTTAATTACAGAGCGTAACTCAGAGGCGAAGTTTGGGGTCTCCTCACAGAGGACTCGCTCAATACAGGAGTCACATAATTTCTTCTCCCAGGACTGTGGTAATGCTTTCTCGCATAAGGGGCAGGTTCTATTTTTCATCTTCCCCGTTCTCTTCCTTGCCTAAGATAAGGGAGAAGGGGAACCCCAATTACAAAAAATGAGCTTTCACGAAGATCACTCACCAATCTGATGCAGCCACAGGTACCGGTTCTGGAGGAGGGGTAGGATCCTGAAGTGTATGATCCGTGGCCGGCCGCAGGTTTACCACACTGGAATCCTTACTACGTTGTGTGGAATGGCTACTGGATCGAGAACTCCGGTTGTCTGCAGAAGTTCGCTTCCCCTGGGCATCTGGCTTCTGCCGCTGACGATGGCGCTGCTGCTACGGCGGCGGCGGCGGTGGTGGCTGGAGCTGCTGATCGCTGTCCTCCATGGCTTATTACCTTGGAACAGCATGCAGCAAGGGTATTCCAAGTGCATCTTCTTTTTAAAGGATGGCGCTTATCCCCTCCCCCCGTGGCTGCGTTGCTTAGAGGAAGCGCGTTTTTTTTTCCTTCCCCAGCTACTGCGCATGCGCACGCAGTCAGTAACCCGGAAATGAAAGATTCCGGTTCCGGGGCAGCGCCATCTTGTTGTAGTCATTCACCTCACTGCCCCCGAACTGGAAGTTCCTCCACTACTTCCGGTGCGGCGCCATCTTGGAATCCTGGCGTCCTGTGCGGCAGTGTGCTGGAGCGCTCCAACTCCATTCTGGAGTGGCGGCGGTGCTTCCCCCCGCTCACGCTTCCAGACCCCTCGGTCGAAGCCGTGGCGGCTTCGGATACCGGACCAGCCGTGGCAGGGGCCTCCCCGCTGCCAGAACCCGGACTGGCCGGCTCCGGATCTTCACCAGGTTAGTCCTTACGTTCCGGTCGGTCATGACAGGTACCGTCCGAGAAGGTTCCCCGTCAGGGACAGGAAACCAAACTGATGCAGGAGAGAGGTACCGCCCTTTTATCCTGTAGGTTTCCTGTCCCTGAAGGGCGGATCCCCTCTCTCTGGTAGTGCTGTCATGGGCGACTGAGAAAAGGCTAATATGCATGAGCTGCTCAAATCTCAGATTTTCATCATTTAGAAAAAATACTCAAAATAAAGTGATCGCTGTGCATAAATAATAAATTTCCCCACGAGGATAAGAAAAAAAGATGGTAAGTAATTCATATAGACATGGGGGATATCAAATCAACAATAGCCTAATCCCTTATATGCACACCGTATCCGTGCATCAGATGTGATTACACTGCGGTAGTGTATTGCCATATTTATACATACCCCGATGGTAGACCCGCACGGTCCGACGCGCATTTCGCTTCAGCTTTGACGAGGGAGACTGATTTCAAAAAGGGCAAACGGATATATAATAGACCCCACATCCTTTAGTACCTGGGTCTCAAATAAATCGATTACATTCCCAGGGGAAACTTGGGGCATAAACGTTGATAGCACACCCCCTGTAAATGGTTTGAAAGATTCATCATCTATGGGGTGAACAACCTCCGGGGCAGTTAAATCACACAAAATCTGGGCATCGGCCCCTATATCAGCCAGTGAGTCAGTGCCAGCGAGGAACCCCAGAGGGTCCACCTGGCACGGACTCTCCCCTTCTAATACTGTCACCTCCGTGACACTTGATGCAAGCGACATGTGCAGATTAATTTTCCGAATGGCCTTAAAAAGATCTTTTTTAAAGTCCACAAAATTAAAAGCCTCCGGAATACAAAAGCCCAGTCCTTTTGAGAGAACGGATAAGTGTGAACTGTTCAAATTATGGCCAGTTAAATTAACACCATGTTATTGGAAGGATCCATCAATGTCTCTGTCTCCATGACACGTTTCCTTTTCCATTGGCGTCCTGCGTTTTCTCCCCTTACCCCCTCTGCGTGCTCTCTGCCTAAAGGGGGCGCCGGGGCAGAGTCCATTAGATTTTCAGGGGCTCTATCTGATGGGCCTGGTGAAATAGAGGATTCTTCTTGTGCACTGGAGTCAGACTCTGTTGTCAGATATTCATTTTTGTATTTCTTAGTTCCATGTTTTCTGTTGTTCCTCTTATAGTGAAAAAACTTTTGTGGCTTCCCACTCTCATATTCATTCCTGTTTTTATTCCATGTGAAAACCCAGTCAGAGTCATAATCCCCTTTATCTCGAATAAATGTATCCCTTTTTACTCGTTTCACATTCACCTGAATGGTAGTTAATTTATTGTCCATTTTTTAGTCAGGGATAACCATTGTGGGTCTGATAATCTGAACTTAACCTCGATTAGGCTACGTTCACATTAGCGTTTCCCGACGCTGCGTCGGGAAACGCAGCGGCGACGCACGCGTCATGCGCCCCTATGTTTAACATGGGGGACGCATGCGTTTTTCTTGTTGCGTTTTCCGACACGTGCGTCGTTTTTGACGCTAGCGTCGGACGCAAGAAAATGCAACAAGTTGCATTTTTCTTGCGTCGGATTTTCGTCAAAAAACGACGCACGCGTCGAAAAACGCAGCGTTTTTGCGTGCGTTTGCACGCGTTTTTGCGTGCGTCGTGCGTTGCGTCGCCGACGCAGCGGCGCTTAACGCTAGTGTGAACGTAGCCTTAGCTGCCTCCCTCTGTTAAGAGGTGATGTCAGTCTCACTTACCTGTGTGACCAGTAGAAGCGCCACTGCAGCGCGAAACGGCTGTCGTCCATTGCACTCCTGCTCCCATCCTCCAGACGCCGATGTTTTAACCCCTTTATCCCCAAGGGTGGTTTGGAAGTTAATGACCGGGCCAATTTTTACAATTCTGGCCACTGTCCCTTTATGAGGTTATGACTCTGGAACGCTTCAACGGGTTCCGGTGATTCTGACATTGTTTTCTCGTGACATATTGTACTTCATGATAGTGGTAAAATTTCTTTGATATTACCTGCGTTTATTTGTGAAAAAAACGGAAATTTGGCAAAAATTTTGAAAATTTCGCAATTTTCCAACTTTGAATTTTTATGCAATTAAATCACAGAGATATGTCACACAAAATACTTAAATAACATTTCCCACATGTCTACTTTACATAAGCACAATTTTGGAACCAAATTTTTTTTCTTTGTTAGGGAGTTGTAAGGGTTAAAAGTTGACCAGCAATTTCTCATTTTTACAACACCATTTTTTTTTTTTAGGGACCACATCTCATTTGAAGTCATTTTGAGGGGTCTATATGATAGAAAATAAAGTGTGACACCATTCTAAAAACTGCACCCCTCAAGGTGCTCAAACCCACATTCAAGTTTATTAACCCTTCAGGTGTTTCACGGGAATTTTTGGAATGTTTAAATAAAAATGAACATTTAGCTTTTTTTCACAAAAAATTTACTTCAGCTCCAATTTGTTTCATTTTACCAAGGGTAACAGGAGAAAATGGACCCCAAAAGTTGTTGTACAATTTGTCCTTAGTATGCCGATACCCCATATGTGGGGGTAAACCACTGTTTGGGCGCATGGCAGAGCTCGGAAGCGAAGGAGCGCCGTTTGACTTTTCAATGCAAAATTGACTGGAATTGAGATGGGACGCCATGTTGCGTTTGGAGAGCCACTGATGTGCCTAAACATTGAAACCCCCCACAAGTGACACCATTTTGGAAAGTAGACCCCCTAAGGAACTTATCTAGATGTGTAGTGAGCACTTTGACCCACCAAGTGCTTCACAGAAGTTTATAATGCAGAGCCAAAAAAATAGAAAATCATATTTTTTCACAAAAATGATGTTTTCACCCCCAATTTTTTATTTTCGCAAGAGTAAGAGAAGAAATTGGACCCCAAAAGAGTTGTTGTACAATTTGTCCTGAGTACACTGATACCCCATATGTGGAGGTAAACCACTGTTTGGGCGCTTGGCAGAGCTCAGAAGGGAAGGAGCGCCATTTGACTTTTCAATGCAAAATTGACTGGAATTGAGATGGGACGCCATGTTGCATTTGGAGAGCCACTGATGTGCCTAAACATTGAAACCCTCGACAAGTGACACAATTTTGGAAAGTAGACCCCCCTAGGGAACTTATCTAGATGTGTTGTGAGATCTTTGAACCCCCAAGTGATTCACTACAGTTTATAATGGAGTGCCGTAAAAATAAAAATTATTTTTTTCCCACAAATTGTTTTTTAGCCCCCAGTGAAACCACCTCCCTGCAGGACCTGGATGCAGCGGCCATTTTGGATCCGGGCCTGCTGCAGGGAGGTGGAGGTAAGAGACCCTCGGAGCAACGCGATCACATCGCGTTGCTCCGAGGGTCTCACTGAAGCACGCAGGGAGCCCCCTCCCTGCGTGATGCTTCCCTATACGGCCTGCGGAACACTGCGATCATGTGTGCCGGGGGTTAATGTGCCAGGGGCGGTCCGTGACCGCTCCTGGCACATAGTGTCGGATGTCAGCTGACACCCGGCCGCGCTCCTCCCGTGAGCGCGGCTGATCATGCTGGACGTACTATTCCATTCTTGGGAAGTAGGGCCCACCCCACATAATAATAATTAATAATAATTTTATTTATATAGCGCCAACATATTCTGCAGCGCTTTACAAATTATAGAGAGGACTTGTACAGACAATAGACATTACAGCATAACAGAAATCACAGTTCAAAATAGATACCAAGAGGAATGAGGGCCCTGCTCGCAAGCTTACAAACTATGAGGAAAAGGGGAGACACGAGAGGTGGACGGTAACAATTTCTTTAGTTATTCGGACCAGCCATAGTGTAAGGCTCGGGTGTTCATGTAAAGCTGCATGAACCAGTTAACTGCCTAAGTATGTGGACGGAATAGTACGTCCAATGGCAGAAAGGGGTTAATAGTCATCTGCCTCTAACACAGGGGTTAGGAACCTCAGGCCCCAGGGCCATTTATGGCCCTGGATGACCTTTTATCAGGCCCCCCGGGCAGATTCTCAGGGACCGGATACTTATGCAGGGAGGTGTATTTTGATTGCCACCAGCTCATTAATTTCGTCTTGCTCTGTTAGCACACACATGCAGTATTCACTACTGAACACTGAAGGGCATGCAATGAAAGATTACGTCCTGAAACCAGTGCCAGAGTCAGGATGTACTTTATGGGTGGAGTTTGTACGGCCCCTGAAGGATGGTGTAAATATCCAAATGGCCAGTGGCAGAAAAAAGATTCCACACCCCTGCTCTAACAGCTATAGCTGTCAGTAAATCTTCAAAAAGATGTTGACAAGCATATGTATGAATTGCTAGGCATATAATTTTAGAGTAAATCTATAAAATATTTCCACACTGCAAAACCAATACAATATATAATGGAACCAGTGTTATAATATATTACCGCAAACAGGGCAGACATGGCTCAGTATTTCTGCACAAACTGAAAACTGAGCTGACAATTTGGCTATATGGAGGGATGGGTAGCAAGTAGTGATGAGCGAGTATGCTCGTTACTCGAGTAACGAGCATACCCACTCATCACTAGTAACAAGCAATTCTGAAGATCAGCTGCTCATCGTCTTAGGCCTCATGCCGGAGGCACATTGAACGAACATGGCTGCAAAGTGTCCTTATGCCTCTCTACCACCTGAACAACAGCGAACAATAAAAAATAAATAATACTGTATACTATCACTTCCTTTGGACAAAACTGGCATAGAGAAGAAATGAGAGCTGCCACAGCTCTCTCAATACCTACAGACAGGCTCGGACTGGCCCACCGGAGAACCGGAGGATTCTCCGGTGGGCCCAGGCACTGACACCTGCTGTGTGGGCCCCCACTGCTCCAGGGCCCCCCCCGCCTCCCTCCCACCCTCCCTCCTTGAAGACGATACTCACCCTGCTCCAGCGATGGCTGGTCTCGGCGTCTGCAGCTCAGCTCCTCCTGAATGAGCGGTCACGTGGTATCGCTCATTAAGGTCATGAGTATGCGCATATTCATGACCTTAATTAGCTCAATCAGGAAGCAGGAAGAAGGTGCTGCGCCAGAAGTCGGGACAGAGCCTGGAGCCATGTCGACGCGGCCGCGCGGTGTATGGGGCTAGGACAGGTGAGTCTGAGGGACGGGTCAGGTCAGGTGAGTATGAGGGACGGGGCGGGGCGGCCTCCAGTGCAGCGCTGATAGCAGCAGGAGACCTCCTGTGCTGTGGAGAGAGGCTGAGGAGCGGCGCAATGGTGGGGGCTCTGTACACAGGAGTACTCCATGGGGCTGATCTGAGGGTTGTGGGGGCACAGATAAGCGGACTTTCCTACATGGGGGCTGTACAGAGAGCAGGGTGACTTTTGAATGTGGGGGAGGGGGTGCTGTCACGTGGGGGTCTGTGGGGAGGGAGGGGGTGTCACGTGGGGGTCTTTGGGGAAGGAGGGGGTGCTGTCACGTGGGGGTCTTTGGGGAAGGAGGGGGTGCTGTCACGTGGGGGTCTGTGGGGAGGGAGGGGGTGCTGTCACGTGGGGGTCTGTGGGGAAGGAGGGGGTGCTGTCATGTGGGGGTCTTTGGGGAAGGAGGGGGTGCTGTCACGTGGGGGTCTGTGGGGAGGGAGGGGGTGCTGTCACGTGGGGGTCTGTGGGGAGGGAGGGGGTGCTGTCACGTGGGGGTCTGTGGGGAAGGAGGGGGTGCTGTCACGTGGGGGTCTGTGGGGAGGGAGGGGGTGCTGTCACGTGGGGGTCTTTGGGGAAGGAGGGGGTGCTGTCACATGGGGGTCTGTGGGGAGGGAGGGGGTGCTGTCACGTGGGGGTCTGTGGGGAGGGAGGGGGTGCTGTCACGTGGGGGTCTGTGGGGAAGGAGGGGGTGCTATCACGTGGGGGTCTGTGGGGAGGGAGGGGGTGCTGTCACATGGGGGTCTGTGGGGAGGGAGGGGGTGCTGTCACGTGGGGGTCTGTGGGGAGGGAGGGGGTACTGTCACGTGGGGGTCTGTGGGGAGGGAGGGGGTGCTGTCACACACATGGGGGGTCTGAAGGAGGACATAAGCCGGCGTGCCATGCAAGATGGGAGCGGGGGGGTGGAGAGATAAGCCATGCATACAGGGGGGGATAAGATCCATGCATTCAGAGGGGGGAAAATGCGAGCCATGCATTCAGGGGGGGAATATGAGCCAAGCATAGAGGGGGGAATATGAGCCATGCATTCAGGGCGGGGAATATGAGCCATGCATTCTGGGGGGGATATGAGCCATGCATACAGGAGGGGGATATGAGCCATGCATAGAGGAGGGGGGGGGTGTCATTATACAGTATTGAGCATCATGTGGGATCATTATACAGTATGGAGAACTGTGTGTGGCCATTATACAGTATTGAGCATCATGTGTGGCCATTATACAGTATTGAGCATCATGTGGGGCCATTATACAGTAGTGAGCATCATGTGTGGCCGTTATACAGTATGGAGCATCATGTGTGGCCAATGGACATTATACAGTATGGAGCATCATGTGTGGCCAGTATACAGTATGGAGCATCATGTGTGGCCGTTATACAGTATGGAGCATCATTTGTGGCCGCTATACAGTATGGAGCATCATTTGTGGCCATTATACAGTATGGAGCATCATTTGTGGCCATTATACAGTATTGAGCATCATGTGGGATCATTATACAATATGGAGAACTGTGTGTGGCCGTTATACAGTATGGAGCACTATGTGCGGCCATTATACAGTATGGAGCGCTATGTGTGGCCATTATACAGTATGGAGCACGATGTGTGGCCATTATACAGTATGGAGCACTGTGTGGCCATTATACATTATGGAGCATGATGTGTGGCCATTATACAGTATTGAGCATCATGTGTGGCCATTATACAGTATGGAGCATCATGTGTGTGGCCATTATACAGTATTGAGCATCATGTGTGGCTATTATGTGTGGCCATGTTTTTTTTTGTTTATAATTATTGTTTATAAAACAGTGTGATCAGCAGTGCTAAATGGGTGTGGTTGGGACGTGGATATGGGTGTGGCTAGTTGTGAAATGGGTGAGGTCAGAGGCATGGCCTAAAATTTGCTGCGGCGCAAACTTTATACCTCCTTCCCTTCTTCAAAAGTTGGGAGGTATGGTACCGCTTTTGCCAGATCATGGCAAGTGCCGCAAATCCCATAGGGAATGAATGAGGCTGAATGCAGTGTTGCTGTAAGTGATCCGTTACGCGGCAGATGCAGAAAAACTGCCTGATCTGCTGCAAAAGGCGACTTTCACATCAGCGATTCTTGCCAAAGTCTATGCCAATAGTGTCATACTCACCAAAGGGGGAGGCAGCACTAAAAGTGCCTAGGGCAGCAGAAACTCTAAATACGGCCCTGGGGGGCTACATTATATTCTGTGGGGGGACTGCATTATACTCAGGGTACTACATTATATTATGGGGGGCTACATCATACTATATGAGGGGTTACAGTATACTCTATGGGGGGGCTGCATTATATTCTGTGGTGGGGCTGCATTATTCTCTCAGGGGACTACATAATATTATGGGGGCTAAATCATACTATATGAGGGGGCTACAGTATACTCTATGGGGGGGCTGCATTATATTCTGTGGTGGAACTGCATTCTCTCAGGGGACTACATTATATTCTGTGGTGGGTTGCATTATGCTATATGAGGGGGGCGGCATTATACCCTATGGGGGTGCTACATTATATTCTATGGTGGGGACTGTGTCATACCTGAAGGGGTTGCATTATATTTTGTGGGGTGCTGCATTATATTCTATGAGAGGGGACCGCATTATATTTTATGAGGGGGCTACATTATATTCTGTGAGGGGGCTACCACAACCCTTGCTACATTATTAAGACGTGAACTACCTTATATTATACCCTGATATTAGCGCTTTTTACCGCACAATTGGTGGTCTTGTATCTATTTCTATGTAGCTACATAGTGGGCCCCAAGAATGATTTTCTCTGGTGGGCCCATAGTGCTCCAGTCCGACGCTGCCTACAGATGACTTGTGTGGCATAACAATGAGAGGCGAATCCCAGGAGAGCAGGGGCCAGGGAACCCCCCCCCCCCTCCCAAACCAGAGGTAAGAATTAGGCTATGTGCACACGTTGCGGATGAGGCTTAGGAATTTCTGGTGCGGATTCTGCCTCTCCTGGCAGAAAACACACCTGCGGATTTGTTGCATTTTTTATGCGGTTCCGCAGCGTTTTTTTGTGCGGTTTTGCGGCGGTTTTCTTGCGGATTTGCTGCATTTTTTTACCCCTGCGGTTTTCTATAATGGAATGGGTACAAAAAGGCTGCAGATTCACAAAAAAGAAGTGACATGTTACTTCTTTTAAACCGCAGCGTTTCCGCAGCGGAGTTTCCGCAGCGGATTTTCCGCAAAGTGTGCACAGCATTTTTTTTTCTCATTGACTTACATTGTACTGTAATTCAATTGCGGATCTGCAGGGTTTCTGCACCTCAAAAACCGCTGTGGATCCGCAGAGATTCCGCAACGTGTGCACATACCCTTAGGTGTTATTTTATATAGTGGCAATATGGTGATTGAGAAGTGGATGTCCAGTAGGACAGCTGCTTTAATAAGTGAAGAGGTTTAGAAAATCTCTTTAAGGCGATTAGAAGCCTTGGAGACACATTCTTTCTAAACCGAAGGACAAATACTATTTCTATGTGCATGATAATGTTGTTAAATTCACTTTGGAGATGTTAAGGCCCCTTCACATTAAGCGACGCTGCAGCGATACAGACAACGATCCGGATCGCTGCAGCGTCGCTGTTTGGTCGCTGGAGAGCTGTCACACAGACCGCTCTCCAGCGACCAACGATGCCGGTAACCAGGGTAAACATCGGGTAACTAAGCGCAGGGCCGCGCTTAGTAACCCGATGTTTACCCTGGTTACCATGCTAAAAGTAAAAAAAAACAAACACTAGATACTTACCTACAGCCGTCCGTCCTCCAGCGCTGCGCTCTGCTTCTCTGCTCTCCTCCTGTACTGTCTGGGAGCCGGAAAGCAGAGCGGTGACGTCACCGCTCTGCTTTCCGGCTCACAGACAGTACAGGAGGAGTGCAGAGCACAGCGCTGGAGGACAGACAGCGGTAGGTAAGTATCTAGTGTTTGTTTTTTTTTACTTTTAGCATGGTAACCAGGGTAAACATCGGGTTACTAAGCGCGGCCCTGCGCTTAGTTACCCGATGTTTACCCTGGTTACCAGTGAAGACATCGCTGGATCGCTGTCACACACGCCGATCCAGCGATGTCTCCAGGGAGTCCAGCGACGAAATAAAGTTCTGGACTTTGTTCAGCGACCAACGATCTCCCAGCAGGGGCCTGATCGTTGGTCGCTGTCACACATAACGATTTCATTAACGATATCGTTGCTACGTCACAAATAGCAACGATATCGTTAACAATATCGTTATGTGTGAAGGTACCTTTAGGTGTATTCACAGGTGTCTGCCAGAGATCAAAAGAAAGTTCTGCCTGTGTGTGATGCTAATCAAGTGCAAACACAGATTAGAAGACCCCTATAGGAAGCCTATCTGATCTAGGTGGCTGCACCACAGTCTCTAAACTAATCTCCACCAAATAATTCATTACAAACATTATGCACATTTATCAGCAGTAGACAAAGTTATAATCACTCCTTGTCCATGTGGCTACATAGCAATGTGCCACTGACCTGTTAGGCTACGTTCACACTAGCGTTGCGCCGCCCTGCGTCGGCGACGCAACGCGCGACGCACGGAAAAACGCGCGCAAACGCGCGCAAAAACGCGCGCGTTTTGCGACACGTGCGTCGTTTTTTGACAAAATCGGACGCAAGAAAAATGCAACTTGTAGCGTTTTCTTGCGTCCGACGCTAGCGTCTAAAACGACGCACGTGTCGGAAAACGCGTGCAAAAAGACGCACGCGTCCCCTATGTTAAACATAGGGGCGTGTCGCCGCTGCGTCGCCGCTGCGTCGCCGACGCAACAGCGACGCGACGCTAATGTGAACGTAGCCTTAAGGTACCGTCACACTCAGCGACGCTGCAGCGATATAGACAACGAGCTGATCGCTGGAGCGTCGCTGTTTAGGTCGCTGTAGAGACGTCAAACACAGCAACTCCAGACCGATGCAGGAGCGATCCTGTGACGTAACGGTGACTCACTTCTCGTTCTCGCTGGTTGTTAGCTCCATGTAAAAACATTGCTGGCATCGTAGCTTTTGATGTCAAACATGACGATAGACGCCGACCTGACGACCAAATAAAGTTCTGCACTTCTAGATCCAACCAGCGATGTCACAGCGGGATCCAGATCGCTGCTGCGTGTCAAACACAACGAGATCGTTATGTAGGATGCTGCAACGTCACGGATCGTTGTCGTTCTCATTCTCGTTGTAAAGTTGCTGAGTGTGAAGGTACCTTTAGGACACTAGACCCATCAGATTAGTCACTGGGGTAAAGTCCTATATCCACACTAAGGTCTCGTTCACACTTCCGTTTTTTGCAATCCGTCGCAATCCGTCAGTTTGGGCAAAAATCGGATGCTGCAAATGTGCTCGCAGGATGTGTTTTTTACCCATAGACTTGTATTAGCGACGGATTGCCACACGTCGCGTCCGTCGTGTGACGGATCTGTCATGTTTTGGCAGACCGTCGTCACAAAAAAAGTTCAAGGTAACTTTTTTTGTGCGAAACTCCGCCCCCTCCTCCCCGGACTGCAGAATGGGCAGCGGATGCATCGAAAAACTGCATCCGCTGCCCACGTTGTGCAAAGAATTCACAACATCCGTCGGTACGTCGGCCTGACGCATTGCGACGGGCCCGTACCGACGGAAATGTGAAAGAGGGCTAACACACATTCCAATACAAAATGTGAAAATTATGTTCTTAAGTTAAAAGGGGTTGTGCCAGCATAAAGAATACATTTAACCAAGAAGAAAATGTGGAAATAAATAGTTTTGTAATGTACAGTTATTAAAAATTATGCTCCATTCAAAATACAACAAGCTTTTATCTGCTGAAGTATGCTCCCTGGCGTTATTCCGTCTGCAAGCTTTATCTGTCCTCTGAGTGGCCAATCAGCTGGTTGAGCTTGCGCAGTACCTGTCATCATCATAAGAGGTCCCCCAAGACCCCACCCACAGTGTGCACAACGTATTCTCCTGGCACTCACCACACATAGGTCTGACAGTGCATGCATGCAATAAAATGCTATTTAATTACGTAAAAATCATACAATGTGATTTTCTGGTTTTTATTTTTAGATTCTGTCTCTCACAGTTGAAGTATGTCTACAATATAAATTACAGACCTCTCCATTACTTTGTAGGTGCCAAAATTAGCAAAATTGGCAGTGTATCAAATACTTAATCTCCCCACTGTACACACACAACTTAAAGTCTATACTCATGTATACAGTTAGGTCCATAAATGTTTGGACAGAGACAACATTTTTCTAATTTTTGTTATAGACATTACCACAATGAATTATAAACAAAACAATTCGGATGCAGTTGAAGTTCAGACTTTCCGCTTTCATTTGAGGGTATCCACATTAAAATTGGATGAAGGGTTTAGGAGTTTCAACTCCTTAACATGTGCCACCCTGTTTTTAAAGGGACCAAAAGTAATTGGACATTTGACTCCAAGGCTATTTCATGGTCAGGTGTGGGCAATCCCTTTGTTATGTCATTCGCAATTAAGCAGATAAAAGGCCTGGAGTTGATTTGAGGTGTGGTGCTTGCATTTGGAAGGTTTTGCTGTGAAATAAACATGCGGTCAAAGGAGCTCTCCATGCAGATGAAACTAGCCATCCTTAAGCTGCGAAAACAGAAAAAACCCATCCGAGAAATTGCTACAATATTAGGAGTGGCAAAATCTACAGTTTGGTACATCCTGAGAAAGAAAGAAAGCACTGGTGAACTCATTAATGCAAAAAGACCTGGGTGCCCACGGAAGACAACAGTGGTGGATGGTCGCAGAATAATCTCCATGGTGAAGAGAAGCCCCTTCACAACAGCCAACCAAGTGAACAACACTCTCCAGGAGGTTGGCGTATCAATATCCAAATCTACCGTAAAGAGAAGACTGCATGAAAGTAAATACAGAGGGTTCACTGCACGGTGCAAGCCACTCATAAGCATCAAGAGTAAAAAGGCTAGACTGGACTTTGCTAAAAAAAATCTAAAAAAGCCAGCACAGTTCTGGAAGAACATTCTGTGGACAGATGAAACCAAGATCAACCTCTACCAGAATGATGGAAAGAGAAAAGTATGGCGAAGGCGTGGTACAGCTCATGATCCAAAGCATACCACATCATCTGTAAAACACGGCGGAGGCAGTGTGATGGCTTGGGCATGCATGGCTGCCAGTGGCATTGGGTCACTAGTGTTTATTGATGATGTGACACAGGACAAAAGCAGCCAAATGAATTCTGAGGTATTCAGAGACACACTGTGTGCTCAGATCCAGCCAAATGCAGCAAAACTGATTGGTCGTCATTTCATACTACAGATGGACAATGACCCAAAACATAAAGCCAAAGCAACTCAGGAGTTTATTAAAGCAAAGAAGTGGAATATTCTTGAATGGCCAAGTCAGACACCTGATCTCAACCCAATTGAGCATGCATTTCACTTGTTAAATACTAAACTTCAGACAGAAAGGCCCACAAACAAACAGCAACTGAAAACCACCGCAGTGAAGGCCTGGCAGAGCATCAAAAATTAGGGAACACAGCGTCTGGTGATGTCCATGAGTTCAAGACTTCAGGCAATCATTGCTAACAAAGGGTTTTCAACCAAGTACTAAAAAGAAACATTTTTTTTTAAATTATTGAGCTGAAACTCCTAAACCCTTCATCCAATTTTAATGTGGATACCCTCAAATGAAAGCTGAAAGTCTGAACTTCAACTGCATCTGAATTGTTTTGTTTAAAATTCATTGTGGTAATGTCTATAACCAAAATTAGAAAAATGTTGTCTCTGTCCAAATATATATGGACCTAACTGTACATATATCTGTGTGTTCCACATATTAATAAGTCAATGTAACAATAGCTCATCAAACGCAAGTTACAAAAAAAATTAAACATTTATCTAGAGCCCCTCATTAAGACTAGTGATGAGCAAATATCTTCGTCTCCCTCCTTATTCAGCAAGCTATAGCGCTTACCGAATAAGCTGCGTCGGGAACCCTGATACTTGGAGCGGTTCCGATAATCAGCTATCCGCCGCCGCAGCTGCATGTGTCGCGGCTGTGTGACAGTCACAACATACAGGCTCTCCATGCATGTGCTGTGACTATCACACAGCCGCGACACATGCAGCTGCGGCGGCGGCCAGCTGAATATCGGGAGCGCTCCAGGTATCAGGGTTCCCGCAGCAGCTTATTCGGTAAGCACTATAGCGGACATACATTAGACCTGGTCTTCACCTGTCTCTGCTCCCTATCTAACTTCACAACCTCCCCTCTCCCTCTATCTGACCACCATCCACTCACTTTGTCATCCCTGTCCTCCTCACCAGTCACCCATGTCCAGCAACATGCGCACCCCGGAGAAACCTCGCACACCTAGACACCCACATGCTCTCTGACTCTATCGTACTACTGGCATCCATATCCTCACTCCATGACACAGACACTGCTACTAGTTTCTACAATGCAACTCTTGCATCAGCTATCGACTCGGTAGCCCCTCTCATGTATAGCAGAGTGCGATGATTCAATAGACAATCCTGGCACAATAACATCACTAAAAAGCTTCGGCAAGTATCCAGAATTGCAGAACGGCGTTGGAAGAAAACGCATTCGCAAGACGACTTCACTGCAGTCAAACAAGCAACACTCGCATTCAAATCAGCTCTCACCTCTGCTAAACAGACATATTTTACATACTTAGTATCTTCTTTATCCTACAACCCCAAACAGTTGTTCAACACTTTTATCTCCCTCCTCCGCCCACCACTGCTCCCTCCAAACTCCCTCATCTCTGCTGAGGACTTCGCCTCACACTTTAAAAAGAAGATCGACCAAACAAGGCAAATCTTTGTTGTCAAACCAACACAACACCTTTGTATACCAGACCAATGCCCTAACCCTATAACTTCCCTGTCCAAAATCACTGAAGGGGAGCTTGCTCATCTTCTTTCCAAATCACACCTCACCATCCCACTTGACCCCATCCCACCTCCTCCCCAACCTCACCACCACACTAATCCCATCCCTAACCCATCTCTTCAACCTATGACTAAAGGCCCCGTCACACATAGCGACGCTTGAGCGATTCCGACAACGATACAACCTGTCAGGGATCGCTCAAGCATCGCTATGTGGTCGCTGGTGAGATGTCAAACAGTGAGATCTCACCAACGACGCAGCAGCGATGCGGCGACCTGTAGCGACCTGTAGCGACCTGTAGAACGATGCTATTTCATGATGATTCAATGGGACGTCCTGTCAGCGAGGTCGTTGGTAAGGTGTCAAACACAGCGATGTGTGCTACCCAGCGGGACCTCAACGATCAAAAAATGGCCCAGGCCATTCCGACACGACCAGCGATCTCACAGCAGGGGCCTGGTCGCTGCTACGTGTCACACATAGCGAGATTGTGACTCAGCAGCGATCTCGCTAGCGATCTCGCTAGCGATCTCGCTGTGTGTGACGGGGGCGTAACTTCAGGTACCTTCCCCTCAAACATACCACAATCACACCTATCCTCAAAAAGCCATCCCTTGACCCGAGCGCTATGCCCAGCTATCGCCCCACATCTTTGCTCCCATTTGCTTCCAAACTCCTTGAGCAGCACGTCCATGCTAAACTTTCCTCTCACTTTGCATCTAACTCTCTCTTCAACAACCTAAAATATGGCTTCTATTCCCACCAGTCCACTGAGACTGCCCTGACCAAAATTGTTAACGACTTACTTAAGCAAAAGCTAACAGACAATTCTCCATACTCCTCTTTCTAGACTTGTCCTTTGCCTTTGACACAGTTGACCACTGCCTCCTACTACAGATCCTCTCTTCCTTTGGTGTCAAAGACCTTGCCCTATCTTGGATCTCCTAATACCTTACCAACCGCACATTTAGGGTTTCCTACTCCCATACGACCTCTTCATCTCACCCCCTCTCCATTGGTGTCCCTCAAGGCTCTGTCCTAGCACCCATTCTCTTCTCAATCTATACCCGTGGCCTGGGACAACTCTTAAAGTCCTATGGCTTCCAGTACCATCTATATGCTGATGACACTCAGATCTATCTCTCTGGCCCAGATGTCACCTCTCTGCTCTCCAGAATCCCAGAGTGTCTATCAGCCATATCCTCCTTCTTCTCCTCTCGCTTCCTCAAGCTCAATGTGGACAAATCTGAACTAATTATCTTTCCTCCGTCTCACATATCTTCCCTACCTGATCTATCTATCAAAATAAATGAAATCACACTTTCCCAGTCCCGAAAATCAGCTGCCTCAGAGTAATCCTCGACTTTGCCCTGTCCTTCAAACCGCACATCCAAGCTCTCGCCACCTCCTGTCGCCTCCAGCTCAAAAATATTTCCAGAATCAGTCCTTTCCTCAACCCTCACTCTACCAAAAAGCTTGTACATGCCCTATTCATCTCCAGCCTTGACTACTGCAACATCCTCCCCTGTGGCCTACCTTCTAAAGGCCCCGTCACACATAGCGACGCTTAAGCGATTCCGACAACGATACGACCTGTCCGGGATCGTTGCTGCGTCGCTATGAGGTCGCTGGTGAGATGTCAAACAGTGAGATCTTCCCAACGACGCAGCAGCGATGCGGCGACCTGTAGCGACCTGTACAACGATGTCGTTGGTCGTTGTGACCCTGTCACATGGCTGCTATTCTGACGATACAGACCTCGATGTGGGACGTCTTGTGTGACGTTGTAGTCACACAGGCGTGCATTTGCGTTGCCTTCTCCGCGCCCATTCAGTTCCGATTGGTGGTCGCTACTGCGTTCTGATTGGTTGGCGGCCTTGCCATATGAGGCGACACGATAGCTCTTCCGTCCTTTGTTCCTGACCGCGTGGTGGATTGCAGATCAATGTAGAGTTCTCCGGCCTGCGACTTCTCTTCGATTCTATTCTTCTACGGTTCTTCTGATATCTATACTTTGTGCACGGTAGGTATCGTTTGTGGTCTCAAATGCGTTTCCATTTCCTTAATTTATTATAGGGCACCTACTAATTATCTGCTATCTTTGCTCTGGAAGGAGGGAGGGAGGGCTTGGCTGCTATCTGTGTACATATACTTTTGCACAAAAATGTTATTTAAAATTTTCCATATATGCTCACTGTATGCTATTCTTTCTTTCAGATGTCTTTCAATACCGAGGAATTTGTACGGGAATTAATTGAGATGTATCGATCCCTGCCCTGCCTTTGGCAGATTAAATCTGCTGACTACAGTAACAGAAATAAGAAAAGGGAGGCATTTGGCAAACTTGTTGCTCTTTTTAAGCAGCATAACCCCTGCGAGAAGGTGGATGAGAGCGTTGTCCGGAAAAAGATTCAGGGTCTACGCACAGTTTATAAAAAGGAGCTGAACAAGGTGGTGAAGTCAATGAAGTCTGGTGCCGCCACAGATGAGGTTTATGTGCCATCGTTATGGTACTATGACTTGCTTGGCTTCACCCGTGACCAGGAGCTGCCGCGCACAATGGCATCTTCAATGCGGCCACCCTGGATCAAGACCCTGTGATCCCAACTGACACCCCTGTTGGAGATGTAAGTACCTTCTTTGCTTGCTTCCCTGTAAAAAGCATTAAAACTTGGTCTCTCATGCCATAGTAGAATAGAAAATAGTAACTAAGTTTTTCCCTCTTTTATTATGCTGCATTTTCTAAAAGTTATCCCTTCCACTTCAGATAAGTACAATCCTTTACTTTTTTGCCCCACTCAGTGCTCATACCGTTGAATGAAAAATCCTATCCTGTACTACTAGTTCCTCCCCTTAATTCTTAATTTTCTAATTTTCGGCATGATGATCTGTCCATCCCGACCAGTGACGACATGCTGGGTGATGAACTGAGCCTGGCGGAGGCTACTGAGGGGTCGAGTGAAGACCCTGCACCCTCAACCCCCAACTCAGCTTCTGTACCACAGCGGATAAACAATTGTCGTAGAAGAAAGGACACCGTGTCGCCATCAACAGAGTTAGTCAGTTTGGCAAAGCAGATGTTAAGCCAGCAGAGCACCACTACCGTGGACAGCTTTGCCAACTTTGCCGCTGATCGGCTAGGGAAGCTGGAACACACACAAAGGATCCACGCCAAGAGGGTCATTTTTGAAACTTTAAGCAAAGCGGCAGCCGGTCAACTGGATGAAAGGTCAAGTGTGCACAGTTGGATGGAACGTGATCCTTGTTCATGGCAGCCAATGAACGAAACGCCTGAGGCAATGCGTGGCACACCAGCACACCGTCGAATTATATCTCATCCAAACCTGCCGCTTGCCCCTCCACCACAATATCCCAGGTTTTCCCATTCTTTCCTTGGACAATTATCTTCTCCGCCCAGCCAAGGATTTTTGAATGCTGAAAACCATTATGAAGAACTTTAGTTCCATTTAACATTTAGGGTTTAAGTATAATTGTTATATAGTTAAGTTATTGTTTATGAAAGAGTTAATGTAAAATGTTTATTTATGTTAATATTTGTTATAAATAAAAATGTTTTGTTGATTCTAACTTGCATCCTGCTTAACTGAATTCAGCATATAGTTATTTGCAGGTCTAGTAGGCGGGGTAATGGGCTGGGTGCATGTATACAGATGCATACATATTTTGAGTATAAGTGATGAAACATGTTAGTTGTTTTTAACAAAGCGTACACATCAGGGGATATAAACTGTAATTTTGTTTTATAACGAAAATTAAGATAACAACAACAAAAAACTTAAATATAACAAAAACAACAAAAAAAATTAATGGCTGCCGCTCTGCTGTTGTGCAGCCACAAAACTTGCCAGCATCACTCCGTGCTGTTTGACTTGCTCAGTCAGTGTTCCCTGTGTCGCCATCATCCTCCTGTGTGAAGCCAGGAGGTCCTCTAATGTAGGAATTTCTATGGAGGGAATGGTAAAACTTATTTTGTACGTGCATCTAACTATCAGGTATGTGTTTGTCATTTAACACTTACGGTTTCCGGGTAAATCGGGTGATGACGAGCTAAGGGACCACCCGGATCCTCTGGCATCACCGCCTAGGGAAAGATACAACACTTCATAGTACACGACAGTCCTATCCTTTACAAGTTGTATGGACCTTTTTTTTAGTGCAAGAATTACCGGGAGACAAGGCTTTACCCATATCACGGAGTGATGCTGGCGAGCCTGTTGGTGACGAGCCTGTAGGTGACTCCGGCTGGGGCTCCGGGTCTGCTGGTGCTGGAGAAAAAATAAATTATTACATGATTACATACCTGAGGTGCTGCACTGTAATTACTGTTGTAACTAATGTGCCGCCATATACAGGGCCGTATTTTGGGTCATATGATCAGGGGCCTCATTGTATGCAGGACTGTGCAGTGCTGGTTGTCATGGTGATGGATGAGGGTTTGTTTATGTGTGGGGTAAGGAGGGGTTTACAGTGTGGATGGAGCAGAGCCGCATGTGTACGAGGTGTGCAGAGCGGAGCCGGGTGTGTACGGAGTGGACCGGCATGTGTGCAGAGCCACATGCGTGTGTGTGTACGGAGCAGAGCATTACGTGCTGCCATTATACAAGATGGAGCACTGTGTGGTGTATACGTATATGTGTGTATACTGTCCCCCCTGAGCTGTGTATCGGTGATACATATACATGTCCCCGCCTTTGTAATAACGTCCCCTGTCCTCTATTAACGTTTCCAGTCCTGTAATCGCATCCCCCGTCCTGTAATGACATATCTTGCCTGTAGTAATGGTCTGTCTTGTAAGTACATGAGGCCGAGTCCCTTCCTCTGGAAGTCTGCAGTGGCAGAAGTGGGACAATGCAGCGGGCCATGAAAGGGAGTAGGGGGGGTCCGAGAGGTGCAATGCTGTCGGCTTGATGTTGGCGGTGATCTACTTGAAGTGCATTGCTTTCCTGGCGGCCATATTTCTGAAGCTGTGTGCGGAGATTGTGATCTTGGTCAAGATGCGATCTCAGTCTGCGAATGCGCCGACTATGGCGGCCGTATTCCTGAAGCTGGGAAAATAATGCACTTACGTCGTAGCCAGGAGCACGCAGGCAGCATTGGTATGGTCAGCGGAGGACAATTAGAAGGAGGGACCGCAGACAGACTTCCTAGGCCTAAAATAATAAATTTGGCTCTATGCAGGTTCCATTATCTGGCAGGGGTACACAGGCAGCATTGGTGTGGTCATTGTCGGACAATTGGAAGGAGGGACCGCAGACAGACTTCCTAGGCCTAAAATAATAAATTAGGCTCTATGCAGCTTCCATTATGTGGCAGGGGTACACAGGCAGCATTGGTGTGGTCAGTGGAGGACAATTGGAAGGAGTGTCGGACACAGTAAGTACACCGAGTCCCAAAACCTAAAGTGATGTTAATGTATCCAAAACTAAAATTAAAAAAAAACTCCCCCCACAAAAAAAAAAGGGTGGCATACTTTGGTACAGGGGTGTGCTCCTATGCTGACTTTCAGACATTGTAATTTAGCTCAAAGTATTTCCTGGTGTAAATGTAGGACAGGGCCCCTGAATATTTAAAGAAGAATCATACATGTCAACAAGTTGTTATTGTCTGTGCCAGGCATGGAAGGATTTCAGCGCCTATACAAAACAGTGATGGAGCAGCGACAGATAATTTTGCAAGTGGTAGAGCACTGTTTGACATTGTGGGGGGACACTCTCTCCTGGACGGCGGTACAAGCACAGGGCCCCTCATGTTACAACGGTGTGTCTGACGTTGGGTGCACGCCACCACCGCCCTCATTATCATTGGAATATGTCATGTAATTGTTTTTTTTTTTTTAATAGAAAACAGTTTAGAAAGCTTTATAGTTTAGTTTATGGTCAGGGAGGGATGGTGATGAGCAAGGAAGGTGCAGGGACAGGTAGTGATGGCTACTTGCGGACATGTGCGGCACTTGCGGTTTTGCACTTGCGTTGAGACAAAAAAACACTGCTATCATTTTTTTTTTCTGCTGTTGCAAGAACCGCAAGTGCTGCACATGTCCACAAGTCCCATAGGGAATGAATGAGGCCAAATGCAGTGTTGTCGTAACTGATCTTTTACACGACAGATGAGGAAAAACCGTTGGATCTGCCATGAATGTCAAAAAACTGGTGTGAAAGTAGCCCAAGTCACTGCTGACAGTCTCTGCATACTCATCAATTGGGGAGGCAGCACGAAAAGTGCCGAGGGCAGTAGAAACACTAAAAACGGCCGTGGCCATATACTATGCTAACCTATCTTAACACCACTCACCACGATGGGGAAGGCTCTGTGACCGGATGCTGGCGAGGCGCTCACTGGACCTGTACTGCAGATCCGCCAGCTTCTTCTGGATCTGGGTACTGGAGCGCTGCACCCCAAATCTCTGGGCTAGGCCCCGACTGATCCTCCGCAGCACAGCCTGCTTATGGAGGACTGGATGTTCAGGGTGCTCATGACACCCATAATCCCTGGCATCTACCTCTGTAACTAAGTAGCGCACTTCTGCGTCGCCCCATGGTGTTGCTCGTCGCCTGACCGCCATTTTGCCGCCTCTAGTTACAAGCTAGGCCGCAGCAATGTCCTTTAACCCGCCCACAACGCATCAACGTCGTAAACCACGCCCACGACGCATCAACGTCACCGCGGTTATTACAGGACGCTACTGCGTGCGCGAAGGCAGCGGCCTGAATTCTAATCTCCAGGTCAGACCGAAGACGCTACTGCGTTCTAAAAGTTACGCATTATCAATACAGCGTCTCCGGTTGCACAGGAAGACTGGAGTGTTGGTGGTTTAATGTATGGATATGTATTTATGTTTAGATAGGTATTTATATTTGTATGTCTGTGAGTATGTATGTGTATATGTACCTATCTGTGTAGATTTCTATGTTGGTGTATATGGATGTATCTGTATACATAGGAATACACGTATGTATATACGGGCCCTTACTACTGAAAGAATGAGAAACAAAGCTTTTGCAAAGTAAAACACACAGTTTATTAGACAAATCAGTACAATAATTAAAACAGTGTATAAATGTCAGTAGTAGCCCACTATAAGTTCTGATGCTGCCAAGTAGCACCAGGACCATTAAAATATTGGCAGTAGTTGTCTCGGCAGGTCTTCGCATCGTGGGTGTTTCTGCCAGGTCCCAATGGTTGAAGGCCTGCAATTGCGGGATCATTTGCGCGCCATTCACCGAGCTGCACTTCCCCATTTTCTAGGCCCACAGAGTCCATGAAGCCAGGTGGACTGTACGCCAAAGCATCGCGACGGCGAAGGAAGTTGTGAAGCACACAACAAGCCAAAACAACGGAGTCTATTGATTCAAGCTTCATGTTAATAGGCGTGTGGAAAACTCTGAAGCGATTAGCCATGATACCGAATGCATTTTCTACAACCCGACGTGCCCTTGACAAGCGGTAATTGAAAATTCTTCTTTCCTCTGTTAGACTTTTTTGGGGGAACGGTTTGATAAGATTAGGATGAAGCGGGAAGGCCTCATCACCGACAGAAACAAAATTAAGGTTGCCTCTAGTCTCAGAGTTGAGTGGCAAGTGAAGGTCACAGTTGTTCAAACGCTCTCCAAAGAGTGTGTGCTCTAAAACACCACCATCGGAAACCCTTCTGTTCATGCCAACGTCTACATTTATAAATTCGTAATTCGCGTTAACAAGGGCCATCAGGATGATGCTGAAATAGCCCTTATAATTAAAGAAGTAGGATCCGCTGTTCGGTGGTTGAGTGATCCGGACATGTTTCCCGTCCAAAGCCCCACCACAGTTAGGGAACTGCCAAAGCTGCTCAAAATCGGAGGCAATCTTTTTCCATTCCTCCTCCGTGTTGGGAAACTGCATGTAGCTACGTAGACTGTGGAAAATCGCATTACATGTCTCTGGAATTAGAACGCTGAGCAGGGTCCTTGAAATGGCTGAACAAAAATGCAAGTCTTGTAGCGAGCGCCCGGTGGCCAGGAATCGCAGCGTGACTGCCAATCTTTCATCTGCCGGGATGGCAGCACGCATCACTGTATCCTTCCGTTGAATCAGTGGAGTAATTCTTTCCAGTAAATGTTTGAAGGATTCCTCAAACATCCGCAGATAGTTGCGGAAATCATGAGGATTCTTATCCTGAAGCTCTCTTACAAGTTGCATGTGGGACAAATCAGACCTCTTCTGCAGCCACTCTCTGGTCCACATGCGACGCTTTCGTTTGGAACGCCTCTCTAGCATCCGTGCCTCATCTTGACGCCGAGCTTCCTCAACCAGCAATGCAGCAAACACAACAGCACACTGCGCATTGTTCATGATGCTGCAAACTGAAACACATAAAATAAAAAGATGAGAAAGTTAATAAAAAAAAAAATATATAAATAAAATAATAAAAAAAATAAATGCACTCCATTCCGTTACCATGCATGACAGAAAACATGCTGTATGGGTGTGCACGCACAAGACCCCCTAAAATAGCAGCCCGTGTAAAAGTATATGTACACAGATAGCAGCCAAGCCCTCACTCCCTCCCTCCAGAGCAATGATAGCAGGTAATTATTAGTAGGTGCCCTATAAAAATTTAGGGGAAAATGAAAACGCATTGGAGACCCCAAACGATACCTACCGTGCACAATGTATAGTTGTCAGAAGAATCGTTGAAGAACAGATTATTATCGAAATGGAAGAGGAGTCGCAGGCCGGAGAACTCTACAACGATCTGCAAACCACCATGCGGTCAGGAACAAAGGACGGAAGGGCTAATGTGTCGCCTCATAGGCATGGCCGCAAACCAATCAGAACGCAGTAGCGACCACCAATCGGAACTGAATGGGCGCGGAAAAGGCAACGCAAATGCACGCCTATATGTCGGTGTCTGAGTCGTCAACGAGGTCGTTGGTAAGGTGTCAAACACAGCGATGTGTGTTACCCAGCGGGACCTCAACGATCAAAAAAAGGTCCAGGCCATTCCGACACGACCAGCGATTTCACAGCAGGGGCCTGGTCGCTGCTACGTGTCACACATAGCGAGATCGCTACTGGGGTCGCTGTTGCGTCACAAAACTTGTGACTCAGCAGCGATCTCGCTATGTGTGACGGGGCCTTAACACTCTCACACCCCTCCAGTTGGTCCTTAACTCTGCTGCCCAACTAATTAGTCTCTCTCCTTGCTACACTACTGCTTCCCCTCTTTGCAAATCCCTTCACTGGCTCCCAGTTTCTCAGCATATCCAGTTTAAACTACTAACGCTGAACTACAAAGCCATTCATAACTTTTCTTCTCCATATATATCCGAACTAATCTCTCAATATCTTCCCTCACGTAATCTCCGGTCCTCCTAAGACCTCCTTCTCTTCTCCATGCTTATTCGCTCCTCACCCAATCGCCTCCAAGAATTCTCCCGAATATCCCCCATCCTTTCGAATTCTGTGCCCCAACACGTCCGGTTATCCACCACATATGGATCCTTCAAACGGAACCTGAAAGCCCACCTCTTCAAAAAAAGCTTACAACCTTTAATGAACACACGACCACCTCAACCACCATTGGAGCTACTGCAACCCCTGACCTACTGTCTCCTCCCCCATAATCCTGTACAATGTAAGCCTGCAAGGGCAGTGTCCTCTTCCCTCTGTCCCATCTGCCATTGTTAGTTTATTTTCTGTAAGTGATATTTGCATTTTGATGTAACCCTTATCATGCTTTCCCCCGTACCGGAAGTCTGCTTCCTCGGAGTAACCCTTGACTCTGCCCTGTCCTTCAAACCACACATCCAAGCTCTTTCCACCTCCTGTCACCTCCAGCTCAAAAATATCTCCAGAACCACCTCCATGACTTTTCCCGAATATCCCCTATCCTCTGGAATGCTTTGCCCCAACACGTCCGACTATCAAACACATTCGGATTCTTCAGACGGAACCTGAAAACCCACCTCTTCAGGAAAGCCTACAGCCTGCACTGACCCAGCTGCCTCCTCACCACTACCGAAGCTACCGCCTCACCAACACAGGAGCTCCTGCAACCCTCATCCTACTGTCTCCTTCCCCATAATCCTGTAGAATGTGAGCCCATAAGGGCAGGGTCCTCGCCCCCCTGTATCAGTCTGTAATTGTTAGTTTGCTTACTGTAAGTGATATCTGTAATTTGTATGTAACCCCTTCTCACGTACAGCACCATGGAATCAATGGTGCTATATAAATAAATAATAACCCCTTCTCGTGTACAGCACCATGGATTTAATGGTGCTATATAAGTAAATAATAATAATAATAACAATGGTCCTTTGGGTGGACATTGTGATCGGCACACCGAAATTGCACATCCACATCCATCCATCAACATCTCTCCCTACTAGAGTTGAGCGACTTTTACTTTTTTAGGATCGAGTCGGGTTTCGCGAAACCCGACTTTCTCAAAAGTCGGGTCGGGTGAAATCAGCCGATTATTGCGAAAAGTCATGGTTCGGCCGAAACACGAAACCCAATGCAAGTCAATGGGGAATCAAAGTCGGCAGTGAGTGGAGGACAGGAAAACACCTACAGTGTCCATTTTAATGCCAAAAACATCAATTCGTATTACTGAAGCTTGTCAATCTTAATTACTTTATAATAATAGTTAGGCATTGAAAACAGGGGCTCTTTTGGCAAAAGTTGTGGGGGCGTAGGGCTGGCTCAAGATTTTCGTGGCCCCGGGAAACGTGGAATACGTCACGGCGGTGGAGCAGGGAGAGGTAAGTATTTCAACTTTGCAAGTGCTGTGATCCTGAGCAAGCAGGTGGGCACACTAGTTGGCACTGGCACAGGGCCCCTCATAGTACGGCAGTGTGTTTGATGGCGGGCGGCGCCTCCCACTGCCAGAGACACTTTTGCTTACTATGAGGGGCCCTGTGCCAGTGCCAACGAGTATGCCCCCCCCCCTAATGAAGGAACCTGCACTTTCATCTACACCTTCCTCTTTGTCCCCGTGTAAGGTGGTATAGTATGCGGGAAGGGGAACCTGACTTTCAGCAGGGTCAGATTCTGGCTGTGTAGACTGCAAGGGGAATGTAGTGGTCTGGGTCAATGTACTAGCAGACTCATCTAGCAGTGGCTGGGCAATGGGCAGGATGAGGAGGAAACACAGATATAGGCCCAAAATAAAAAAGTAGGCTAAAAGCAGTTCAAAATTGGTAACAGGAGTACACAGGCGGCATTGCTTTATTCAGTAGAGGACAACTGTAAGGAGTGGCTGACACAGTTACTAGGCCCAAATAAGTAAGTAGGCTAAATGCAGTTCAAAATTGGTAACAGGAGTAGACAGGCGGCATTGCTTTGTTCAGTGGAGGAGAAAAGCAAGGAGCAGCAGACACCGTTAGTAGGCCCAACCAAACAAGTAGGCCAAATGCAGTTTAATATCTGAAACGGTGAAAATTGAGGCTCAGCTTTGTTCAGTGGAGGACAACTGTAATGGGAGGCAGACAGTCTGGCGTTGGGTGTGCACCACCGCCGTCAGAGACACTTCATTGTACTATGAGGGACCCTGTGCCAGTGCCGTCGCCCAAAAGTGGGCACACCCACCTGTCCAGGCAAACGGCACTCGCACGGGTGCTTGTGCCAAGTGGTGACCACGGCCCTGTGGGGGGAGTCAGACCATTTAGGGAGGTAGAAAAATGGCCTATGGTGGACATTCAGCAGCTGCATATGGAGGAATTGGAGCAGTCAGTAAGAGGAGGCCAAAAGCAAGACATTTTTCAGGCAAGCTACGTGTCAGCAGGGGAAGGTGGGGCAAAATAATTTGAAATCTATGATTGGTTAATTATAATGAAGGTTAGATCATCAACATTTCGGGTAGCCAGACGAGTCTTTTTTCAGTCAGTACTGAACCAGCAGTACGGAAGACTCTTTCTGATAGCACACTAGCAGCTGGGCAAGCAAGCTCCTGTAATGCATATTCTGCCAATTCAGGCCAGGTGTCTATTTTAGATGCCCAGTAATCAAAGGGGAATGACCTGTGAGGGAGAACATCGATAAGGGAGGAAAAATAGTTCGTAACCATACTGGACAAATGCTGTCTCCTGTCACTTTGAATCAATGCAGCAGTACCTGTCGTGTCTGCGGTTATTGCGAAATCACGCCACAACCTGGTCATAAAACCCCTCTGTCCAACGCCACTTCTGATTTGTGCACCTTTAACACCTCTGCCATGTTGCCCCCTACAGCTCGTGTGAGAACCATCACCTCCGCTGTGTGCTGGGAATGCCTGAACCAAACGGTCTACAAGAGTTGCTTGTTTGGTAGCCAATATTTGCTCAAGGTTCTCATGTGGCATGATATTTTGTCATTTCCCTTTATATTGTGGATCCAGGAGACAGGCCAACCAGTAATCGTCATCGGTCATCATTTTTATAATACGGGGGTCCCTTTTTAGGATACGCAAGGCACAATCAGCCATGTGGGCCAATGTTCCAGGTGTCAATTCACTGCTTGTGCTGGGTTGAGGAGCACTTTCTTGCAAATCAACATCACTTGTCTCCCGCAAAAACCCTGTACCTGACCTTGCAACGCCACCAGTTTCTATTGCCCCCTGAGAAGCATCCTCCTCCCATAAATATTCATCCTCATCATCCTCCTCCTCTTCGTCCACTACCTCGTCCAGGAGAGTTCCCTGAGCAGACAATAGCTGACTTTCATCAAGGCTTCCCTCCTCCTCGGCCGCAGACGCCTGCTCCTTAATATGCGTCAAACTTTGCATCAGCAGACGCATTAGTGGGATGATCATGCTTATGATGGCGTCGTCTGCACTTACCAGCCGTGTGCATTCCTCAAAACACTGAAGGACTTGACAGAGGTCTTGGAGCTTCGACCACTGCACACAAGATAACACCATGTCTGCCATCCAACTGCCTGCCCGTGTATGTGTATCCTCCCACAAATACATTACAGCACGCCTCTGTTCGCACAGTCTCTGAAGCATGTGCAGTGTGGAGTTCCACCTTGTTGCAACGTCGATTATTAGGCGTGCTGGGGAAGCTTCAGCGATCACTGATGGTTCAGTACACGGCTGGAGCTCGATGTGCGAGCAAAGTCTTCGCACCTTCAGGAGCAGGGCTGGTAACCCCGGATAATTTTTCAGGAAACACTGCACCACCAGGTTCAAGGTGTGAGCCAGGCAAGGAATGTGTTTCAGTTCTGAAAGGGCTATGGCAGCCATAAAATTCCTTCTGTTATCACTGACTACCTTGCCTGCCTCAAGATGTACACTGCCCAGCCATGACTGAGTTTCTTGCCGTAAGTACTCAGCCAGTACTTCCACGGTGTGTCTGTTGTCGCCCAAACACTTCATTTCCAACACAGCCTGCTGACGCTTCCCACTAGCTGTTCCATAATGTGACACCTCGTGTGCAACACTGGCAGCTGCGGATGGAGTGTTCGGGTGACTGTGCTCTGTGGACGAGCTTTCGCTTCTGGAGGAGGAGGAAGGGTGTCGAACGCCTACTGCCAACTGTTTCCTAGACCGTGGGCTAGACAGAACTGTCCCACTATGGCTGTCCCCTGTGGACCCTGCATCCACCACATTAACCCAGTGCGCCGTGATGGACACGTAATGTCCCTGGCCATGCCTACTGGTCCATGCATCAGTTGTGAGGTGCACCTTTCTACTGACTGATTGCCTGAGTGCATGGACAATGCGGTCTTTGACATGCTGGTGGAGGGCTGGGATGGCTTTTCTCGCAAAGAAGTGTCGACTGGGTAGGTCATAGCATGGTACTGCGTAGCCCATCAGGGCTTTGAAAGCTTCACTTTCAACCAACCGGTAGGGCATCATCTCTAACGAGATTAGTCTAGCAATGTGGGCGTTCAAACCCTGTGTACGCGGGTGAGAGGATGAGTACTTCCTTTTCCTAACGAGAGTCTCTTGTAGGGTGAGCTGGACTGGAGAGCTGCATATGGCGGAACTAGCGGGGGTGGTGGTGGTCATGGCAGATTGAGAGAGGGTTGGTGATGGTATTCTTGATGGTGGCCTACCTACAGTGTTTCCTACCAAGAACCTTGTGATTCCCTGACTGCTTTGGCCTTGCGATGATACCTCCACATTTGCTGTTGGTGGTGTCCTAACCGGTGGGCTTACAGTGAGGGAAGCAATGTAGCGTTGCTGACTACCTTCATTCTGAGAGGGTGCACCAATGGTATGGGACGTTTGGTAGTTAGTCCAGGCTTGCAAGTGCATGCTGGTTAAATGTCTACGCATGCACGTTGTATTTAAATTTTGGACATTCTTCCCTCTGCTAAAGGTCTTTGAGCATTTCTTACAGATAACTTTACGTGGATCATTTGGATATTGGTTAAAAAATTCCCACACTGCACTCTTCCTACTATCGAATATTTTTTCAGGCATTGCACGCTGTTCTCCTTTCACCGGATGGCCACGCTGTCCTAAAAGTGTTTTTGGTTTTGTCAAACATTTTTGGCCAGATATGGGCCTGCCAGATGAAAGCTGTTGTGATGTAGATGCCTGCTGCAGATCATCCTCCTACGATTCAGAGCTACTGCCAGTGGCACCCTGTTCCCCCAATGGCTGCCAATCTGGGTCAACAACTGGGTCATCTATCACCTCCTCTTCAATTTCATGTGCACCTTCCTCTGTGTCACCGTGTAAGGTGCTATAGTGTTCGGGACGGGGCACCATAGTCTCATCAGGGTCAGATTCTGGCTCAGTACACTGTGAGGGCAATGTAGTGATCTGAGTCAATAGAACAGCATAATAATCTAGCTGTGGCTGTGCATCTGTGCACTCCATGTCCGATTCATCTTGTAATGACCTGTTAACTATTTCCCTTCCTAACCCTGGGACGGTATGTGTAAAGAGCTCCATGGAGTAAACTGTAGTGTCGCCTACCGCATCCTTCACTTTTGCTTTGGGTGAAGGACACAAGGAAGCGACTTGGTCCTGACCGGGAGCATCCACTGACGACTCGCTGCTTTTATATTTTGAACTTTCGGAAAAGGAGGCGAAAGAGCTAGAGGCAAGGAAAGCCAAAACTTTTTCCTGCTGCTCCAGCTTTAAAAGCTGTTTTCCTACTCCCAGACAAGGGAGCCTTCGAGGCCTTGTGTAGCCAGACGATGACACTGGCTCAACACCTCCAGCCTTAGACGCTATTTTGCTTTTCCCACTACCACCAGATGCTCCACCACCACCATCAGTATCAGCTGGCAACGACCGCCCACGGCCTCTTCCACCAGACTTTCTGATTTTTTGTTAAAATCTAACCAAAATAACAACAGTTATATGTTACTGTAAAACAAGGTGGAAGGTGTATATAAACTTGTTGGCAATTTAAATCTCCCTTTTTTGGGGGGGGAGACTGCGGCAAAAAACAGGCCCTGTGTATTATACTACACAATGTAAGTGGCACAACGTGGCTGGCAGATATACGACCAACAGAACTGACGTATAGAAGCTTGTTGGCAAGTTAAATCTCACTTTTTTGGGGGGAGTCTGCAGCTAAAAACAGGCCCTGTGTATTACACTACACAATGTAAGTGGCAGAACGTGGCTGGCAGATATACGACCAACAGAACTGATGTATAGAAGCTTGTTGGCAATTTAAATCTCACTTTTTTTTTGGGGGGGGGGGGGGAGACTGCAGCAAAAAACAGGCCCTGTGTATTACACTACACAATGTAAGTGGCAGAACGTGGCTGGCAGATATTAAAAAATACAAAGGCTGTAGTACAATTTCAATCTCCCTACAATGATCAAAGGACAAGTATGGCAGCAATAAAAAGGACTGCTGCACACAAAAGTTTGGACAAAGAAGCAAGAGAGCTGTGCAGAAAGGAGCAACAGGATTTTTGCTTTTAAAAAAGCAGTTGGTTTGCACAGCGGCGTACAAACAGCAATGCAGCCATCAGGGAGCCTTATAGGGCAGCCTAATAAGCTACAGAGCTGATGCACAAAAATATAGCCTCCATTGTCCCTGCAAAGAAAAGGTGGTGTTGGACAGTGGAAATCCCTACAGCACAAGCAGTTTCGGGGTTAATCTTCCTTCCCTAACTATATTTCTTCTTCTGATGAAGCTGCAGCAATCTCTCCCTATGCTAAGATCGGCAGAAGTAAGATGGCGGTCGGTGTGCACGCCCCTTTATAGTACCTATTACACCGCAGAAAGCAAGCCAATCACTGTAATGCCCTTCTCTAAGAAAGTGGAGATTGAGACCTATGTCATTACGCTGCCCACTCTGCATCCTCCTTCAATGGATGAGAAATGGCGCTGAAAGGTCATACAAAACATGACTTTGGCGCAAAGATCGCTAACCTCATGGCCGATCCCACACTAGGATCTGGTCGGGTTTCACGAAACCCGACTTTGCCAAAAGTCAGCGATTTTTTAAATTGTCCGATCTGTTTCGCTCAACCCTACTCCCGACCATCAGTTGCCCAGTACCCCCATACACATTAGGCCATTGGCCAAACTCATCAATATCGGCTGGTACAGCTGACATTAGTCTCATGTGTTTGGGGAGCTTACGCAAGGAAGCCAGCAGGGGACCCAGGCTGCACTACAAGGAGAGTGGCAAAGGAATCAGTAGGAATATATATATATATATATATATATATATATATATATATATATATATATATATATATATATATATATATATATATATATATATATATATATAAAAACAATCAGCACTCCCAATGTGAACATTAGCCCAGAGTGACATGTTTTGTCCAGAGTTGTAGGCTGGTGGCCCAAGAGTGGCATCTATGGTAGAGTAGGACCCATCAGGGGGAGATCACCTTGCCGTGGTTGATGGGCATACATGAATTGGCCAATTTATGCACTAAGAATCTCCATTTCATCTTTACTGTAAGTTTTATGAAAAAAAAATTTTTGAAAATTTTTTTATGAAAAAATATTTTTGAGAAATGTATATTTGTTTGTGTTTTCACATGGCCGATTCATATATATGTGCTGCTGTGATTTTTTTCTCTCTCTCTATATATATATATATTATATATATATATCTCTATCTATACAGTCATGGCCAAAAGTATTAACACCATTGCAATTCTGTCAGATAATACTCAGTTTCTTCCTGAAAATGATTGCAATCACAAATTCTTTGGTATTATTATCTTCATTTAATTTGTCTTAAATGAAAAAAACACAAAAAGAATTGTCCTAAAGCCAAATTGGATATAATTCCACACCAAATATAAAACAGGGGGTGGACAAAAGTATTGGCACCATTCGAAAAATTATGTGATGCTTCTCTAATTTGTGTAATTAACAGCACCTGTAACTTAGCTGTGGCACCTAACAGGTGTTGGTAATAACGCATGAGCAATCTCAAGGCTACAAGTCCATCTCCAAAGACCTGAATGTTCCTGTGTCTACCGTGCGCAGTGTCATCAAGAAGTTTAAAGCCCATGGCACTGTGGCTAACCTCCCTAGATGTGGATGGAAAAGAAAAATTGACAAGAGATTTCAACGCAAGATTGTGCGGATGTTGGATAAAGAACCTAGACTAACATCCAAACAAGTTCAAGCTGCCCTGCAGTCCGAGGGTACAACAGTGTCAACCCGAATGTTCTCTGGTCAGATGAGACAAAATTAGAGCTTTTTGGGCAAAGGCATCAACATAGATTTTACAGGAGAAAAAAAAGAGGCATTCAAAGAAAAGGACACGGTCCCTACAGTCAAACATGGCGGAGGTTCCCTGATGTTTTGGGGTTGCTTTGCTGCCTCTGGCACTGGACTGCTTGACCGTGTGTATGGCATTATGAAGTCTGAAGACTACCAACAAATTTTTCAGCATAATGTAGGGCCCAGTGTGAGAAAACTGGGTCTCCCTCAGAGGTCATGGGTCTTCCAGCAGGACAATGACCCAAAACACACTTCAAAAAGCACTAGAAAATGGTTTGAGAGAAAGCACTGGAGACTTCTAAGGTGGCCAGCAATGAGTCCAGACCTGAATCCCATAGAACAGGGGTCCCCAACTCCAGTCCTCAAGGCCCACCAACATGTCATGTTTTCAGGATTACCTTAGTCTTGCCCAGGTAATAATTGCATCACCTGTGCAATGCAAAGGAAATCCTGAAAACATGACCTGTTGGTGGGCCTTGAGGACTGGAGTTGGGGACCCCTGCCATAGAACACCTGTGAAGAGTTCTAAAAATGGCAGTTTGGAGAAGGCACCCTTCAAATATCAGGGACCTGAAGCAGTTTGCCAAAGAAGAATGGTCTAAAATTCCAGCAGAGCATTGTAAGAAACTCATTGATGGTTACCGGAAGCGGTTGGTCGCAGTTATTTTGGCTAAAGGTTGTGCAACCAAGTATTAGGCCGAGGGTGCCAATACTTTTGTCTGGCCCATTTTTGGAGTTTTGTGTGAAATGATCAATGTTTTGCTTTTTGCTTCATTCTCTTTTGTGTTTTTTTCATTTAACACAAATTAAATGAAGATAATACCAAAGAATTTGTGATTGCAATCATTTTCAGGAAGAAACTGAGTATTATCTGACAGAATTGCAGGGGTGTCAATACTTTTGGCCATGACTGTATATATATTATACATATACATATATACATATATATATATATATATATATATATATATACACACAAACACACACACACATCTACCGTATATACTCGAGTATAAGCTGAGATTTTCAGCCCAAATTTTTGGGCTGAAAGTGCCCCTCTCGGCTTATACTCGAGTCACAGTAGGCGGCAGGGTCGGCGGGTGAGGGGGAGAGGGCGCTGAGGCATACTCACCTAGTCCCGGCGCTCCTGACGCTGCCCCTGCCTGTCACACTGTCTCAGAGTGCCGCAGCTCTTCCCCTATTCAGCGGTCATGTGGGACCGCTCATTAGAGAAATGGATATGGACTCCACTCCCATAGGGGTGGAGCCGCATATTCATTCCTCTGAGCGGTGCCAGTGACCCCTGACAGGAAGAGCTGCGGCACCCGGAGACAGTGTGACAGGCAGGGGCAGCGTCAGGAGCGGCGGGACTAGGTGAGTATTTTATATTTACCTGTCCGCGTCCCACACGCCGGGCGCCGCTCCGTCTTCGCGTCCTCTTGCACTGACTGTGCAGGTCAGAGGGCTCGATGACGCATATAGTGTGCGCGCCGCCCTCTGCCTGAACAGTCAGTGCGGAGAGACGCCGGGACGAGACGCCGGGAGCTGCAAGCAGCAAGAGGCGAGTATGGCATTTTTTTTTTATTATTATTGCAGCAGCAGCAATGGCACAGCTTTATACGGAGCATCTATCGGGCAAAAATGAACAGTGCAGAGCACTATATGGCACAGCTATGGGGCAAGAATGAACGGTGCAGAGCACTAAATGGCACAGTTATGGGGCATTTATGAACGGTGCAGAGCACTATATGGCACAGCTACGGGGCAAGAATGAACGGTGCAGAGCACTAAATGGCACAGTTATGGGGCAATAATGAACGGTGCAGAGCACTATATGGCACAGCTACGGGGCAAGAATGAACGGTGCAGGGCACTATATGGCACAGCTATGGGGCAAGAATGAACGGTGCAGAGCACTATATGGCACAGCTATGGGGCAAGAATGAACGGTGCAGAGCACTATATGGCACAGTTATGGGGCAAGAATGAACGGTGCAGAGCACTATATGGCACAGCTATGGGGCAAGAATGAACGGTGCAGGGCACTATATGGCACAGTTATGGGGCAATAATGAAGGGTGCAGAGCACTATATGGCAGGGGTGTCAAACTGCATTCCTCGAGGGCCGCAAACAGGTCATGTTTTCAGGATTTCCTTGTATTGCACAGGTGATAATTTAATCACCTGCACAGAATGATTCCAGCACCTTGTGTAATGCAAAGGAAATCTTGAAAACCGGCATGGTCTGAGGCCCTCGAGCAATGCAGTTTGACACCCCTGCTATATGGCACAGCTATGGGGCAATAATGAACTCGGCTGAGCACTATATGGCACAGCTATGGGGCAATAATGAACGGTGCAGAGCACTATATGGCACAGCTATGGGGCAAGAATGAACGGTGCAGAGCACTATATGGCACAGCTATGGGGCAAGAATGAACTGTGCAGAGTACTATATGGCACAGCTATGGGGCAATAATGAACGGTGCAGAGTACTATATGGCACACCTTTCTATGGTACATCTATGGGGCAATAATGAACGGTGCAGAGCACTATATGGCACAGCTATGGGGCCATAATGAACGGTTTGGAGCATCTATTTTTATTTTTGAAATTTACCGGTAGCTGCTGCATTTTCCACCCTAGACTTATACTCGAGTCAATAAGTTTTCCCATTTATTTGTGGCAAAATTAAGGGGGTCGGCTTATACTCGGGTCGGCTTATACTTAAGTATATACTGTATATCAATCTCTCTCTCTCTATATATTTTTTTTTTCATTTTCTCCCATTTAGAAAAATAGACACAAGGATACATTAGTCTAATCTGTATATGGGGGCCTTTACGTAGTTATTAAACTAATCATCTCATATCCCAGCTGTGCCAATCACGTTACAATATAAAGCAACAAAATAAACTATCCTAAGTACAATTAATAAAATTTCCATAACCTTATAATAAATATATAAAAAAAAACTGATGCAAACAAGTAATCAGAATCCTACCAGTATTAATAGGTCCTGTCTCATATCTAAACTTGTTGGGTTTCTAGTTGCAAATGTAGAAATCTACATACTCTCACTGGTAATTAGTTTGCACTTATGTTTGCCCCATCGTGGTCGTCTGCTCACTTTTTCAATATATTTAAATAGCAGTACAGTAATGTCCCTATTTCCCAATATAAAATGTTTTGAAATGGGCGAAATATGAACTTTCATTGGATTGAGTGTTTGAGAAAAGCATAGTTACTTACCGATAACGGTATTTCTCAGAGCCCATAACAGCACCACAGAGAGGGGATCCGCCCTTCAGGGACAGGAAACCTACAGGATAAAAGGGGCGGTACCTCTCCCCTGCATCAGTTTTGTTTACAGAGCATTGGAGGTCCTCCAGGTTAGTGACAACAACAAAAAAGATACAATTTTATCATATTGCTTAACCCCTTAACGACAGCCGATACACCCTTTAACGGACAGAGAAATAGGGGGATTCGGGGACCTTATCATACTTACCGGTGTCTCTGTATCCTCCTGCGTCCCCTCCTGCCCGCTGGCTTCTTCATTGGGAAAGAAAATGGCGGGCGCATGCGCCTTGCGCTCGCCATCTGCCGGCCAGCAGGAGAGAGGAGTTGAGGCTAAATTTAGGGTTAGGGTTGGGGCTAGGGTTAGGCTTCTTTCACACTTGCGTCAGTACGGGGCCGTCGCAATGCGTCGGCCCGACGCAAGTTGTGAAAATTGTGCACAACGTGGGCAGCGGATGCAGTTTTCCAACGCATCCGCTGCCCAGTCTATGTCCTGGGGAGGAGGGGGCAGAGTTACGGCCACGCATGCGTGGAAATGTTGGACGGAAAGTACAAAAAAAAAATAACATTGAACGTTTTTTTTTGTGACGACGGTCTGCCAAAACACAACGGATCCAGTGCACAACGGACTCGATGTGTGGCCATCCGTCGGCAATACAAGTCTATGGGCAAAAAAGGCATCCTGCAGGCACATTTGCGGGATCAGTTTTTTGTCCAAAACGACGGATTGCGACCGATGTCACATGACGCAAGTGTGAAAGTAGCCATAGGGCTAGGGTTAGGGTTGGGGCTAAATTTAGGGTTAGGGCTAAGGCTTAAATTAGGGTTAGGGCTAGGGTTGGGGCTAAAATTAGGGTTAGGCCTAGGGTTAGGAGCTAAAGTTAGGGCTAGGGTTAGGATTAGGGTTGGTATTAGGGTTAGGGTTGGCATTAAGGTTACGTTTTGGATTAGGGTTAGGTTTGGGATTAGTGTTAAGGTTAGGGTTGGGATTAGGGTTAGGGGTGTATTGGGATTAGGGTTAGGTTTGAGGTTAGGGTTGAGATTAGGATTAGGGGTGTGTTGGATTTAGGGTTTTGATTATGGTTATGGTTAGGGTTGACATTAGGGTTGTTTTGGAGTTAGGGTTGTGATTAGGATTATGGATCGGGTTGGGATTAGGGTTAGGGGTGTGTTGGGGTTAGGGTTGGAGTTAGAATTGGGGGGTTTCCACTGTTTAGGTACATCAGCGGGTCTCTTAACACGACAGACAATTTTGCGCTCAAAAAGTCAAATGTCTGAGCTCTGCCGTGTGCCCAAACAGTGGTTTACCCCCACATATGGGGCATCATTGTACTCGGGATAAATTGGACAACTTTTGGGGTCCAATTTCTCCTGTTACCCTTGTGAAAATAAAAACTTGGGGGCTAAAAAATCTTTTTTTGTGGAAAAAAAAACTTTTTTATTTTCACGACTGCATTATAAACTCCTGTGAAGCACTTGGGCATTCAAAGTTCTCACCACTAGGGTTGAGCGAAACGGGTCGTTCATTTTCAAAAGTCGCCGACTTTTGGCAAAGTCGGGTTTCATGAAACCTGACCCGACCCCTGTGCGGGGTCGGCCATGCGGTACACGACTTTCGCGCCAAAGTCGCGTTTCAATGACGCGAAAAGCGCCATTTCTCAGCCAATGAAGGTGAACGCAGAGTGTGGGCAGCGTGATGACATAGGTCCTGGTCCCCACCATCTTAGAGAAGGGCATTGCAGTGATTGGCTTGCTGTCTGCGGCGTCACAGGGGCTATAAAGAGGTGTTCCCGCCGACCGCCATCTTACTGCTGCTGATCTGAGCTTAGGGAGAGGTTGCTGCCGCTTCGTCAGAAGCAGGGATAGCGTTAGGCAGGGTCCATTAACCCCCAAACCGCTTGTGCTGTAGCGATTTCCACTGTCCAACACCACCTTCAGTGTGCAGGGATAGTGGAAGCTACATTTTTTTTTCTCAGCGCTGTAGGTCATTGGGCTGCCCTAGAAGGCTCCCTGATAGCTGCATTGCTGTGTGTACGCCGCTGTGCAAACCAACTGCTTTTTTCAAAGCACAAATCCTCTTGTTCCTTCCTTTCTGCACAGCTATCTTTTTTGTTTGTCCACACTTTTTATTTAATTTGTGCATCAGTCCACTCCTTATTGCTAAACAAAACCTATATAGAAAAGAATACCAGAAATCAAATTCTATCTGGTCAATGAATATATATATACCATAAACTCCTTAAAAAAATTCATCAGACCAAAGATTGTATACAATATATTTTTATTCAAAATAAGATCATAATAATTTCACCATAAACATATACATATATATAGAAACCTTTATTAAAATCAAAAAATAAAAAAATAAAAAAATAAAAAATATATATACGGAATCAATAAAAACAATGATGGTATATTGGAATGCTTTTGTATGTATATGCATATAACCAACTATCTCAATAAATGAGATTTTAATAGGGATTTGACAACTTTATATTTATTATTAATTAAATTAATTCTATTTTATTTAACCACAATCCCTGTATGTGCAGGACAGGGCAAACCCAAACTGATTGGAACAAACGCATACATATGAAAAATTTTTTTTATATAATAAAGAAATTAATTGTTAATGTGATATTAATTAACTGAAATTATACAGAATACATATGTAATAAAAAAGGCACATGCGATCCAAAAAATCAACATATAATTAATCGTGATAAAATATATGAAATAGTGAAAAATATTTTTTATATAATAAAAAACTTTTTTAAAAAATCAATCTCGTATGTGTAGCACAAATAATAAGTATAATAAAGTGTTATTTAAATATTAAATCCATGAATAATGTGCACAAATAAATAAATACAACTGAAAAATGTGTTGAGAAATAAAACACAAAAATATGATGAAGTTTTAGATCACATATGTGCCAGGTACACCACATATATATAATGAAATAGAATATACGTTACACCAACCAGTATAGGAATGCCACTGCCCCGCACACACCACTCCAACGCACGTTTCGCTCACCGCTTCGTCAGGGAGTGATGTGAGTGGGGCAGGAGGGCCATTATATAGCAAGATAGCAGCTGCAAATCATATGTAATTAGGAGACGCCATAATTATATGGCGCCGTAATGCCGCATGCAACCGCCGCCATCACCGCGACTAGGTCCCGGAAGTGCGTCACCGAGGGCGTCATCTGACACCATCGATAACACACTCCCCGGGACTCCAGCCACAGGACGGGAGCGGCGCACGCGTACACCGGCGCACAGCGTCTCCGCAGCCATATGGATTAAGGGCAAAAGATTGTAAAGCAATTGGGCAAGCAAAATATTAAAATAATGCAAAAACAACAAATAATATCAATTATTATCGCAATATAATCACAGCTAGATAGAATTAAGTGGATTAATATATGCTAAAGATAATATTTATAAACTACCATAATTGTTAAACAAAATATAAATAATCACATATATACATATAAGACAAAAAACAAAACACATGACAATATAATACTACATACAAAAAATATTCTATGTGCCGATATAAGAAATACAACAAAAGTGGATAAAATAATAAACATATATATGCACATATATCCATATGCATATTTACACAATATGACCAACATACATCATACCTCATGACCATGCACACACACACATACACTCAAATATATAATTGTTTACATACACCATAACACCCGAACATAGATACATATCACATACATATCACAAATATATACCTAAAATATAATATTATGTAACAAATATATATATATATATACTATAAAAAATCAAACCAATCAATAATGAATTAAATAAAACACATCCACATTTTTTCATTTATTTATATATATGCACACATACATATACCAACACATACACAACACATATACATATACACATACATATTCATACATGCTTACCTCGATATATACTCCCATAAACAAATATAACTATAAAACCATAAACTCATGCTCATACCCAAAACTGTTGTGAATTCTGTGGCTGAGTTCACTTCTGTGGTCACAAGTGGTATTGCAGTCTCTGGGCTTCCTCCCTCAGGTGTTTTGGTGAGCTCGTTGGCTGCCTTGCTATTTAGCTCCACCTGAGTCTGTCTTCCTTGCTCCTTGTCTATGTTCCAGTGTTGGATCTGAGCTACTGCATCTTTCCTTGGGCCTGCTGCTCTGCTAGATAAGTGCTTCTAGTTTGTTTTCTGTTTTTTCTGTCCAGCTTGCTATTAACTTTTGCTGGAAGCTCTGAGAAGCAAAGGGGTGCACCGCCGTGCTGTTAGTTCGGCACGGTGGGTCTTTTTGCCCCTTTGCGTGGTTTTCGTTTTAGGGTTTTTTGTAGACTGCATAGTTCTCTTTGCTATCCTCGCTCTGTCTAGAATATCGGGCCTCACTTTGCTGAATCTATTTCATTCCTACGTTTGTCTTTTCATCTTGCTAACAGTCATTATATGTGGGGGGCTGCCTATTCCTTTGGGGTATTTCTCTGAGGTAAGTCAGGCTTGTATTTCTATCTTCAGGCTAGTCAGCTCCTCAGGCAGTGCTGAGTTGCATAGGTAGTGATAGGCGCAATCCACTGCTGCTTATAGTTGTGTGAGTATAGATCAGGTACTGCAGTCTACAGAGATTCCACGTCACAGAGCTCGTCCTATTGTTTTTGGTTATTGCCTGATCTCTGTATGTGCGCTGATTACTGCACGCTGTGTTGCCTGATTGCCGGCCATAACAGTGGGGCTGCCTATTCCTTTGGGGTATTTCTCTGAGGTAAGTCAGGCTTGTATTTCTATCTTCAGGCTAGTCAGCTCCTCAGGCAGTGCCGAGTTGCATAGGTAGTGATAGGCGCAATCCACTGCTGCTTATAGTTGTGTGAGGATAGATCAGGTACTGCAGTCTACAGAGATTCCACGTCTCAGAGCTCGTCCTATTGTTTTTGGTTATTGCCTGATCTCTGTATGTGCGCTGATTACTGCACGCTGTGTTGCCTGATTGCCGGCCATAACAGTACAAGGAGCCACACCAATGATTCCCAATAGAGGGAAAAAAGAAATCCTGACATCATTTTTTTTTCTTAGCTCTGTCTTCAGTCTTTTTTTTCCCCTAGACATTAGAGTGCTTCAGGACACAGCTGTGGACATGGATATTCAGGCTCTGTGCTCCTCAATGGATAATCTCGTTGTAAATGTACAAAAGATTCAAGATACTATTGATCAGAAATCGATGCTAGAACCAAGAATTCCGATTCCTGATTTGTTTTTTGGTGACAGAACTAAGTTCCTGAGCTTCAGAAATAATTGTAAGCTATTTTTGGCCTTGAAACCTCATTCTTCTGGTAATCCTATTCAACAGGTTTTGATTATTATTTCTTTTTTGCGCGGCGACCCACAGGACTGGGCGTTTTCTCTTGCACCAGGAGATTCTGCATTGAGTAATGTTGATGCATTTTTCCAGGCGCTGGGATTGCTTTACGATGAGCCTAATTCAGTGGATCAGGCTGAGAAAAATCTGCTGGCTTTATGCCAGGGTCAGGATGATGTAGAAGTATATTGTCAGAAATTTAGGAAGTGGTCAGTACTCACTCTGTGGAATGAATCTGCACTAGCGGCTTTGTTCAGAAAGGGTCTCTCTGAAGCTCTTAAGGATGTAATGGTGGGATTTCCTATGCCTGCTGGTTTGAATGAGTCTATGTCCTTGGCCATTCAGATCGGTCGTCGCTTGCGCGAGCGTAAATCTGTGCACCATCTGGCGGTATTGTCTGAGAGTAAACCTGAGCCTATGCAAGTGCGACAGGACTATGACTAAAGTAGAACGGCAAGAACACAGACGTCTGAACAGACTGTGTTTCTATTGTGGTGATTCTACTCATGCTATTTCTAATTGTCCTAAACGCACTAGGCGGTTCGATAGCTCTGCCGTTATTGGTACTGTACAGTCCAAATTCCATTTGTCCATTACCTTAATGTGCTCTTTGTCATCGTATTCTGTCATGGCGTTTGTGGATTCAGGCGCTGCCCTGAATCTGATGGATTTGGATTATGCTAAACGTTGTGGATTTTTCTTGGAGCCTTTGCGGTGTCCTATTCCGTTGAGAGGAATTGATGCTACACCTTTGGCCAAGAATAAGCCTCAGTACTGGGCCCAGCTGACCATGTGCATGGCTCCTGCACATCAGGAAGTTATTCGCTTTCTGGTACTGCATAATTTGCATGATGTGGTCGTGTTGGGGTTGCCATGGCTACAAACCCATAATCCAGTATTGGATTGGAACTCTATGTCGGTAACCAGCTGGGGTTGTCAGGGAGTACATGGTGATGTTCCATTTTTGTCTATTTCGTCATCCATTCCTTCTGACATCCCAGAGTTCTTGTCGGACTTTCAGGATGTATTTGAAGAGTCCAAGTCTGATGCCCTACCTCCGCATAGGAATTGTGATTGTGCTATCGATTTGATTCCTGGTAGTAAATTCCCTAAGGGTCGTTTATTTAATTTGTCCGTACCTGAACACACCGCTATGCGCAGTTATGTGAAGGAGTCCCTGGAGAAGGGACATATTCGCCCATCGTCGTCACTATTGGGAGCAGGGTTCTTTTTTGTAGCCAAGAAGGATGGTTCGCTAAGACCGTGTATTGCTTACCGCCTTCTTAATAAGATCACTGTTAAGTTTCAGTATCCCTTGCCATTGATTTCTGACTTGTTTGCTCGGATTAAGGGGGCTAGTTGGTTTACTAAGATTGATCTTCGTGGTGCGTATAATCTGGTGAGAATCAGGCAGGGAGATGAATGGAAAACGGCATTTAATACGCCCGAGGGTCATTTTGAGTATCTGGTGATGCCGTTCGGACTTGCCAATGCTCCATCTGTTTTTCAGTCTTTTATGCATGACATTTTCCGTGAGTATCTGGATAAATTCTTGATTGTTTACTTGGATGACATTTTGATCTTCTCAGATGATTGGGAGTCTCATGTGAAGCAAGTCAGAATGGTTTTCCAGGTACTGCGTGCTAATTCCTTGTTCGTGAAGGGATCAAAGTGTCTCTTCGGTGTGCAGAAAGTTTCATTTTTGGGGTTCATCTTTTCCCCTTCTACTATCGAGATGGATCCGGTTAAGGTTCAGGCCATCCAGGATTGGACTCAGCCGACATCTCTAAAAAGTCTGCAGAAATTCCTGGGCTTTGCTAATTTTTATCGTCGCTTCATCTGTAATTTTTCTAGCATTGCCAGACCATTGACCGATTTGACCAAGAAGGGTGCTGATTTGGTTAATTGGTCTTCTGCTGCCGTGGAAGCTTTTCAGGAGTTGAAGCGTCGTTTTTGCTGTGCCCCTGTGTTGTGTCAACCTGATGTTTCTCTTCCGTTCCAGGTCGAGGTTGATGCTTCTGAGATTGGTGCAGGGGCGGTTTTGTCACAGAGAGGTTCTGGTTGCTCAGTGTTCAAACCATGTGCTTTCTTTTCCAGGAAATTTTCTGCTGCTGAGCGTAATTATGATGTGGGCAACCGAGAGTTGCTGGCCATGAAGTGGGCATTCGAGGAGTGGCGTCATTGGCTTGAGGGTGCTAAGCATCGCGTGGTGGTATTGACTGATCATAAGAACCTTACTTATCTTGAGTCTGCCAAGCGCTTGAATCCTAGACAGGCACGTTGGTCGTTATTTTTTGCTCGTTTTGATTTTGTGATTTCATACCTTCCGGGCTCTAAAAATGTGAAGGCGGATGCTCTGTCTAGGAGTTTTGTGCCCGACTCTCCGGGGTTATCTGAGCCGGCGAGTATCCTCAAGGAAGGAGTCATTGTGTCTGCCATCTCCCCTGATTTGCGGAGAGTGTTGCAGAAATTTCAGGCTAATAAACCTGATCGTTGTCCGGCCGAGAAACTGTTCGTCCCTGATAGGTGGACTAGTAAAGTTATCTCTGAACTTCATTGTTCGGTGCTGGCCGGTCATCCAGGAATCTTTGTTACCAGGGAGTTGGTTGCTAGATCCTTCTGGTGGCCATCTCTGTCACGGGATGTGCGTGCTTTTGTGCAGTCCTGTGGAATTTGTGCTAGGGCTAAGCCCTGCTGTTCACGTGCCAGTGGGTTGCTTTTGCCCTTGCCGGTCCCGAAGAGGCCTTGGACACATATTTCGATGGATTTCATTTCTGACCTTCCCGTTTCTCAAAAAATGTCGGTCATTTGGGTGGTCTGTGATCGCTTTTCTAAAATGGTCCATCTGGTGCCCTTGGTTAAATTGCCTTCCTCCTCTGATTTGGTGCCTTTGTTCTTCCAGCATGTGGTTCGTTTACATGGCATTCCTGAGAATATTGTTTCTGACAGAGGTTCCCAGTTTGTCTCGAGGTTCTGGCGAGCCTTTTGTGGTAGGATGGGCATTGACCTATCTTTCTCCTCGGCCTTCCATCCTCAGACTAATGGCCAGACCGAACGAACCAATCAGACCTTGGAAACATATCTGAGATGTTTTGTTTCCGCTGACCAGGATGATTGGGTGTCATTTTTGCCGTTGGCTGAGTTCGCCCTTAATAATCGGGCCAGCTCGGCTACCTTGGTCTCTCCATTTTTCTGCAATTCTGGGTTCCATCCTCGTTTCTCTTCAGGACAGGTTGAGTCTTCGGACTGTCCTGGTGTGGATTCTGTGGTGGACAGGTTGCAGCAGATCTGGACTCAGGTAGTGGACAATTTGACCTTGTCCCAGGAGAAGGCTCAGCTTTTCGCTAATCGCAGACGCCGTGTGGGACCCCGACTTCGTGTTGGGGATCTGGTTTGGTTATCTTCTCGTCATATTCCTATGAAGGTTTCCTCTCCTAAATTTAAACCTCGTTTTATTGGTCCGTATAGGATTTCTGAGATTCTCAATCCGGTGTCTTTTCGTCTGACCCTCCCAGACTCCTTTTCCATACATAATGTATTCCATAGGTCGTTGTTGAGGAGATACGTGGCACCTATGGTTCCATCTGTGGAGCCTCCTGCCCCTGTTTTGGTGGAGGGGGAATTGGAGTATATTGTGGAGAAGATTTTGGATTCTCGTGTCTCTAGACGGAAACTCCAGTATCTGGTCAAATGGAAGGGTTATGCTCAGGAAGATAATTCCTGGGTTTTTGCCTCTGATGTCCATGCCCCAGATCTTGTTCGTGCCTTTCATGTGGCTCATCCTGGTCGGCCTGGGGGTTCTGGTGAGGGTTCGGTGACCCCTCCTCAAGGGGGGGGTACTGTTGTGAATTCTGTGGCTGAGTTCACTTCTGTGGTCACAAGTGGTATTGCAGTCTCTGGGCTTCCTCCCTCAGGTGTTTTGGTGAGCTCGTTGGCTGCCTTGCTATTTAGCTCCACCTGAGTCTGTCTTCCTTGCTCCTTGTCTATGTTCCAGTGTTGGATCTGAGCTACTGCATCTTTCCTTGGGCCTGCTGCTCTGCTAGATAAGTGCTTCTAGTTTGTTTTCTGTTTTTTCTGTCCAGCTTGCTATTAACTTTTGCTGGAAGCTCTGAGAAGCAAAGGGGTGCACCGCCGTGCTGTTAGTTCGGCATGGTGGGTCTTTTTGCCCCTTTGCGTGGTTTTCATTTTAGGGTTTTTTGTAGACTGCATAGTTCTCTTTGCTATCCTCGCTCTGTCTAGAATATCGGGCCTCACTTTGCTGAATCTATTTCATTCCTACGTTTGTCTTTTCATCTTGCTAACAGTCATTATATGTGGGGGGCTGCCTATTCCTTTGGGGTATTTCTCTGAGGTAAGTCAGGCTTGTATTTCTATCTTCAGGCTAGTCAGCTCCTCAGGCAGTGCCGAGTTGCATAGGTAGTGATAGGCGCAATCCACTGCTGCTTATAGTTGTGTGAGGATAGATCAGGTACTGCAGTCTACAGAGATTCCACGTCTCAGAGCTCGTCCTATTGTTTTTGGTTATTGCCTGATCTCTGTATGTGCGCTGATTACTGCACGCTGTGTTGCCTGATTGCCGGCCATAACACAAAACACATGTATATAACGATACATACAACAAAATACATATAACACAACACATACACACAAGATATGAGATGACCTATAACACAAATACCCATCACACATACAACTTACATACCATACCTAAATCTAATCCATATATACAACCACATACATACACACAATATATAATGATCAACAACATACATACAAATAGTGCGAACCTAATACCATGTACCCGTTGCATGTCTAAAAAGTGCCCAAAATAATTATAAACCATGCCATGATATCTGTATATAACGCTAATATGTAAATCCCAATTTAGCCAAAAAAATGCTAATCTACGAACTATCCTATACCCAATTGCATATATAGTATAATCCAATGTCATAAAAATAACCCATTTATACTGAACTAACCTCAATATGAAGAACACCCTATAAACGGTTAATATCAAAAGATACTAATAAATACCTTGTAAACCATACCTAAACCAACATACCCCACCACTAAGACTATCATGATATCCCTCAATAAAAAGAAACACTTCATATACACACTAATAAATGTATAGACCTTACAGAAAACTTGAAAAACCCCACTGTTCATTAAGACCCTTGGGAACCATACTTTTAAGGAGCGTGATCCACTTACACTCCTTTTGCGCTAAAATCCGACTACAATCCCCTCTCCTATTGCCCCAGTGTACTCGATCAATGCCCCTAACCTTCAATAGATGGGATTGTTGAGGATGAAATCGACGAAAATGTCTAGCCAGCGGTTTAAGTTTATTAAATCTCTCCTGATCTTCAATTTCAATTTTATCAGCAGCTTTGATGTCTTTAATGTGTTCTAGTGTTCTGACCCGCAATTCACGAGTGGTCATACCCACATACATAAGATTACATGGGCATGTAGCCTGATAAATTGCCATTGATGTACGGCAATTAATGAAGTGCAAGATTTTATATTCTATTGAATTACCAGAATCGTGAAAAACATTTGTTTTTACCATATACTGACAAGCTTTACAAGTACCACAACTATACGAACCCCATTTAGGACCCTTGGAATCAAAAATAAAGCGTGACACAGGAGGCACATAATGGCTGCGAACCAACGATTCACGCAAGGTTTTGCTACGTTTCGCGACAATCATGGGTTTATCTGGCAATATCCTGGACAAACTTGGATCCTGCAAAAGAATAGGCCAAAATTTCGAAATAACATCTGTCATTTCCCGCCATCTCGAATGATAGTTGGTAACAAAACGAATATGTCCATCAAATTCCAGTTTCTTATTTCTATTCTTGTTTACCAATAAAGATTGTCGATCTGTATTTTTAGATCTCAAATAAGCCTTCTGGATGATATCCTTTTTGTATCCCCGTTTGATGAATCTTTCCGTAAGATCATTTGCCTGCTCCTCAAAAGTGTCATCTTGGTCACAAATTCGTCTTGTTCTTAAAAATTGACCCGTCGGGATTGCACGAATAACATGAGCAGGATGCGCAGATTTGGCATGTAGCAGTGAATTCACACTCGTTTCCTTTCTATAAATAGATGTATGGCGTTGTCCCTGATCATCCACCTTTATTTTTAAATCCAAGAAATGTATTTCACTCTGTTCAATACTCCAAGTAAGTTTGATATTCATGGTATTTTGATTTAGATGTTGAAGAAAGAGTTCCAAGTCTGATAGTGACCCCTGCCAAATAAACAAAGCATCATCAATGAACCTCATCCATAATAACACAGATGATGCCACCATGGAGTCCAGATTTTGAATATATTCGTGTTCCCAAAATCCCATAAATAGGTTCGCGTACGATGGCGCAAAAGCTGCACAGCTATCTTTTTTGTTTGTCCACACTTTTTATTTAATTTGTGCATCAGTCCACTCCTTATTGCTGCCTGCCATACCTGGCTGAGATTACTGCAGGGAGATAGTAATTGTAGGACAGTCCCTTTTATTTATTTATTTTTTTTAATTCTCCCTACAAAAAATAAGTTGTGGGAGATTAAGATTGGCATTTCTGCTAGAGTGCCATCCCTGTGTGTGCCATCTCTCTCACATAGTGGGCCATAGAAAGCCTATTTATTTTTTTTGTTTATTTGGTTTCTAAATTCTACCTGAAAAAATCAATAAATCAGTCAGTGGGAGATAAATATTGGCCTCTGGGCTTGTGTGCCACTTCTGACTCCTGTGCGTGCCATCTCTCACTCAGTGGGCCATAGAAAGCCTATTCATTTTTTTTGTTGATTTGGTTTCTAAATTCTACCTGAAAAAATCAATAAATCAGTCAGTGGGAGATAAATATTGGCCTCTGGGCTTGTGTGCCACTCCTGACTCCTGTGTGTGCCATCTCTCACTCAGTGGGCCATAGAAAGCCTATTTATTTTTTTGGTTGATTTGGTTTCTAAATTCTACCTGAAAAAATCAATAAATCAGTCAGTGGGAGATAAATATTGGCCTCTGGGCTTGTGTGCCACTTCTGACTCCTGTGGGTGCCATCTCTCACTCAGTGGGCCATAGAAAGCCTATTTTTTTTTTTTTTGGTTTCTAAATTCTCCCGGAAAAAAATCATTTTATTTTATTTCTAAAGTCTCCCTGAAAAAAAAAAAAAAAAATGGGAGATTAATATTGCCCTTTCTGCTTGTGTGCCAGTCTTGACTCCTGGGTGTGCCATCTCTCTCTCTCAAATAGTGGGCACTGGGCCATAGAAAGGCAATTTTTTTTTATTTGGTTTCTAAATTCTTCCTGAAAAAATCATTTTATTTTATTTTGTTTCTAAAGTCTCCCTGAAAAAAAAAAAAAAAAATCAGTGGGAGATTAATATTGCCCTTTCTGCTTGTGTGCCAGTCTTGACTCCTGGGTGTGCCATCTCTCTCTCTCAAATAGTGGGCACTGGGCCATAGAAAGGCAATGTTTTTTTTTTTTTGCTTTCTAAATTCTCGCTGAAAAAAAAAATACAGTGGGAGATTAATATTGACATTTGTGCTTGAGTGACAGTCCTGCGTGTGTGGCATCTCTCTGATTTGGTGCCACAGAAAACAGAGTGTGTAACATTGTGCCTGATTTTCCTTGCGGTCTCACCAACCTGTAAAGGGATATCGAAATCATACTGAAGTTATAGCAACAAATACCGTTACTTTGGTTAAGTTTTTAAAACAATGAGGAAGTCTAGTGGAAGAGGTCGTGGCCGTGGGCGTTCATTGTCAGCTGGTAATGATGGTAGTGGTAGTGGAGCATCAGGTGGTCGTGGGAAAAGAAATATTGCACCTAAGTCTGGAGCTGTGGAGCCAGGTTCGTCGTCTGGCTACAGAAGGCCTCGAACGCTCCCTTTTCTGGGAGTAGGAAAACCGCTTTTAAAGCCGGAGCAGCAAGAGCAAGTTTTGGCTTACCTTGCAGACTCAGCCTCTAGCTCTTTTGCCTCCTCTTTTGAAACTGGTAAATGTAAAAGCAGCGCGTCGTTAGTGGATGTTCACGGTCAGGGACAAGTTGCTTCCTTGTCCTCTTCAGCAAAAACAACAACAGAGAAGGATGCAGCAGGCGACACAACGGGTTACTCCATGGAGCTTTTTACACATACCGTCCCTGGCTTAGAAAGTGAAGCAGTTAACAGGCCATGCCCATTACAAGTTGAATCTGACATGGAGTGCACTGATGCACAGCCACAGCCAGACTACTATGCTGGTCCTTTGACTCAGACCACAACATTGCCCTCGCAGGGTACTGATCCAGAATCAGACCCTGATGAGACTATGTTGCCCCATCACGATCGCTCTACCACCGACTTACACGGTGACACAGACGAAGTTGCGCACGAGCTAGAAGAGGAGGTTATAGATGACCCAGTTGTTGACCCCGATTGGCAGCCATTGGGGGAACAGGGTGCAGGCGGCAGTAGTTCTGAAGCGGAGGAGGAGGGGCCGCAGCAGGCATCAACATCGCAACAGGTTCCATCTGCCGGGCCGGTATCTGGCCCAAAACGCGTGGCAAAGCCAAAAACTGTTGGAGGACAGCGTGTCCATCCGGTTAAAGCTCAGTCTGCAATGGCTGAAAAGGGATCCGAGGCTCGAAAGAGTGCAGTCTGGCATTTTTTTAAACAACATCCAATTGATCCGCACAAAGTCATCTGTCAAAAATGTTCAACTAGCTTAAGCAGAGGTCAGAATCTGAAAAGTCTCAATACAAGTTGCATGCATAGACATTTAACCACCATGCATTTGCAAGCCTGGACTAACTACCAAACGTCCCTTAAGGTTGTAGCACCCTCGGCCAATGAAGCTAGTCAGCAACGCAACATCCCTTCCGTCACTGTAAAGCCACCATTTTCCGCACCACCAGCAGTATCTGTGCAGGTTTCTTTGCCAGCCCAAAGCAGTCAGGGTCAGGGAATCACCAGTTTCATAGGAGGAAATACTGCATCTAGGGCACCGGCGGAAACAATACCGTCTCCAACCGTCTCTCAGTCTGCCATGTCCACCGGCACATCCGCTAGTTCCACGATCTCCAGCTCTCCAGTCCAGCTCACCCTACATGAGACTCTGGTTAGAAAAAGGAAGTACTTATCCTCGCATCCGCGTACACAGGGTTTTAACGCCCACATAGCTAGACTAATCTCGTTAGAGATGATGCCCTACCGGTTAGTTGAAAGCGAAGCTTTCAAAGCCCTGATGGAGTACGCTGAACCACGCTACGAGCTACCCAGTCGACACTTCTTTTCGAGAAAAGCCATCCCAGCCCTGCACCAGCATGTTAAAGAGCGCATCGTCCATGCACTCAGGCAATCTGTGAGTACAAAGGTGCACCTGACTACAGATGCATGGACCAGTAGGCATGGCCAGGGACGTTACGTGTCCATCACGGCACACTGGGTGAATGTGGTGGATGCAGGGTCCACAGGGGACATCAATATCGGGACAGTTGTGCCTAGCCCACGGTCTAGGAAACAGTTGGCTTTAGGCGTTTGCATCCCCTCCTCCTCCTCGTCCTCCTGCAGAAGGGAGAGCTCTTCCACAGACCGCAGTCGCCCAACCACTCCATCGGCAGCTGTCACTGTTGCACACCAGTTGTCCCATTATGGCCCAGCTACTGGCAAGCGTCAGCAGGCTATATTGGCTATGAAGTGTTTGGGCGACAACAGACACACCGCGGAAGTTCTGTCCGAGTTCTTGCAACAAGAAACGCAGTCGTGGCTGGGCACAGTAGATCTTGAGGCAGGCAAGGTAGTGAGTGATAACGGAAGGAATTTCATGGCTGCCATCTCTCTTTCCCAACTGAAACACATTCCTTGCCTGGCTCACACCTTAAACCTGGTGGTGCAGTGCTTATTGAAAACTTATCCTGGGTTCTTCGACCTGCTCCTCAAAGTGCGTGGACTTTGCTCACATATCCGCCGTTCGCCTGTAGACTCCAGCCGTATGCAGACCTATCAGCGGTCTTTGAACCTTCCCCAGCATCGCCTAATCATAGACGTTGCAACAAGGTGGAACTCAACACTGCACATGCTTCAGAGACTGTGCGAACAGAGGCGGGCTGTTATGTTTTTGTGGGAGGATACACATACATGGGCAGGCAGTAGGATGGCAGACATGGAGTTGTCAGGTGTGCAGTGGTCGAAGATACAAGACATGTGTCAAGTCCTTCAGTGTTTTGAGGAATGCACACGGCTGGTTAGTGCAGACAACGCCATAATAAGCATGAGCATCCCCCTAATGTGTCTGCTGATGCAAAGTTTGACGCACATAAAGGATCAGGCGTCTGCACCAGAGGAAGAGGAAAGCCTTGTTGACAGTCAGCCATTGTCAGGGCAGTGTACAGGACGAGGTAGCGGGCGAAGAGGAGGTGGAGGACGAAGAAGATGATGGGGATGAGTATATTTTTAATGAGGAAGCTTTCCCGGGGGCACTGGAAATTGGTGGCGTGGCAAGGCCGGGTTCTGGTTTTGTGAGGGACACAAGTGACGTAGATTTGCCTGAAACTGCCCCTCAACCAATCACAACCGCAGATTTGACAACTGAAACTTTGGCCCACATGGCGGTTTATGCCTTACGTATCCTCAAAAGGGACACACGCATTACTAAAATGATGAACGATGACGATTACTGGTTGGCCTGCCTCCTTGATCCTCGCATTGGTTGCATCCTTGATTGCAAAATATTATGCCACATGAGAACTTGGAACTAATATTAGCAACCAATCAACTCTTGTTGACCATTTGCTTCAGGCATTCCCAGCACACAGCGCCCGTGATCGTTCTCACACGAGCTGCAGGGGCCAGCAGACCAGAGGTGTTAGAGGGGCAGAAATCAGAAGTGGCGTTGGACAGAGGGGTTTTCTGACCAGGTTGTGGAGTGATTTTGCTATGACCGCAGACAGGACAGGTACTGCAGCATCAATTCAAAGTGACAGGAGACAACATTTGTCCAGTATGGTTACTAACTATTTTTCATCCCTTATCGACGTTCTCCCTCAACCGTCATTCCCATTTGATTACTGGGCATCCAAATTAGACACCTGGCCAGAATTGGCAGAATATGCATTGCAGGAGCTTGCTTGCCCGGCCGCTAGTGTCCTATCCGAAAGAGTATTCAGTGCTGCAGGTTCAATATTAACCGAAAAAAGGACTCGTCTGGCTACCCAAAATGTAGATGATCTAACCTTCATTAAAATGAACCACAACTGGATTTCGAAATCTTTTGCCCCACCTTGCCTGACCGACACCTAGCTTTCCTATGAAAAGGTCTTGCCTGTGGGCTATTCTGAATGACTTTTCCAATCTCGTAATTTGCAGCACCTGATTGTCCAGCATACGACATGTTTACACCTCCCTAAATGGCCAAACTCCCCACACGGGGCCGTGGTATCGCCACTTGGCGCCAGCACCCGTGAGAGTGCTGTTTGTCTGAAGAGGTGGGTGTGCCCGCTTTTGGTCGACGGCACTGCCACTGGGTCCCTCATAGTACAATAAAGTGTCTCTGGCGGTGGTGGTGCGCACCCAACGTCAGACACACTGTTGTAAAATGAGGGGCCCTGGGCCTGTACCGCCGGCCACAAGAGAGTTCCCCCACCCCCAGCTCAAGCATTGCAAAACCACTTGCACAATTATCTCTCACAGTTCCACCAATGTTTAGTCTATGCGCTGACATCCGTAAATTCCTGCCACTGACAATACCATTGTGTTGACATGTATGATGGTACTTAACATAGTCAGGGGCAGTGTCCTATATTTACCCAAGTAAATACTTTGTGCCAAATTACTAGGTCAGAAACTATGCAGAGGAGCCCACCCCAGTACCGAATGATTGCACCCTTTGGTGGTTTCGTTTTGTTGTCATGCGAGAGATTAACATGTATTTATTGTTTGGGACTACTAACTGGCAGACACTCATTACAATCGGCCTCCGCTGACAACACCAATGCTGCCCGTGTACCCCTGGAACCAATTATAAATTGCCTACAGCCTAATTTTGTTATGTTAGGCCTTCGAAGCCTGTCTGCGGTCCGTTCTTTCTACTACTCCTCCACTGACCAGTCTACTGCTGCCCGTGTACCCCTGGAACCAATGTTAAAGTGCCTACAGCCCAATATTTTTTTATGTTAGGCCTTCGAAGCCTGTCTGCAGCCCGTTCTTTCTACTACTACTACTACACTGACCAGTCTACTGCTGCCCGTGTACCCCTGGAACCTATTTAAAAGTGCCTACAGCCCAATATTTTTTTATGTTAGGCCTTCGAAGCCTGTCTGCAGCCCGTTCTTTCTACTACTCCTACACTGACCAGACCACTGCTGCCCGTGTACCCCTGGAACCTATTTAAAAGTGCCTACAGCCCAATATTTTTTTATGTTAGGCCTTCGAAGCCTGTCTGCGGTCCCTCCTTCCACTAGGCCTCCACTGACCTGTCTACTGCTGCCCGTGTTCCCCTGGAACCAATGTTAAATTGCCTACAGCCAAATTTTATTATGTTAGGCCTTCGAAGCCTGTCTGCGGTCCCTCCTTCCACTAGGCCTCCACTGACCTGTCTACTGCTGCCCGTGTTCCCCTGGAACCAATGTTAAATTGCCTACAGCCAAATTTTATAATGTTAGGCCTTCGAAGCCTGTCTGCGGTCCCTCCTTCCACTAGGCCTCCACTGACCTGTCTACTGCTGCCCGTGTACCCCTGGAACCTATTTAAAAGTGCCTACAGCCCAATATTTTTATGTTAGGCCTTCGAAGCCTGTCTGCGGCCCGTTCTTTCTACTACTACTACTACACTGACCAGTCTACTGCTGGAACCTATTTAAAAGTGCCTACAGCCCAATATTTTATTATGTTAGGCCTTCGAAGCCTGTCTGCGGCCCGTTCTTTCTACTACTCCTCCACTGACCAGACCACTTCTGCCCGTGTACCCCTGGAACCTATTTAAAAGTACCTACAGCCCAATATTTTTTTTATGTTAGGCCTTCGAAGCCTGTCTGCGGCCCGTTCTTTCTACTACTCCTACACTGACCAGACCACTGCTGCCCGTGTACCCCTGGAACCTATTTAAAAAAGTGCCTACAGCCCAATATTTTTTTATGTTAGGCCTTCGAAGCCTGTCTGCGGCCCGTTCTTTCTACTACTCCTCCACTGACCAGACCACTGCTGCCCGTGTACCCCTGGAACCTATTTTTAATTGCATAGAGCATCCTTTTTTTAATAGTAGGCGTACAAAGTCTGTCTGCGGTCCACTATTGAAATTGTCCTCCACTGCCCAGAGCAATGCTGCCTGTGTACCCCTGTAACCTTTTTTAAGCTGCAGTGAGCCACATTTTTGGTTTAAGGCCTACTACCTGTGTCTGTCTGCACCACTCAATACAGCTGTGTTCCTTTGAAAAAAGCTGAGCGTCAATAGTCTTGTTTTCAGCCTCTAGGAATTTTAAAACTGCATTGGGGCTACAACTTTGGTAGGGCCTACTAACGGTGTCTGCCGCCCCAAGGTGTTCCCCAGGTTTCGTCCACATTGCTTCGGCCTTCCGACTCTCGTTTAGTAGTTGTTGGAAACTACACTGCATTAGGCCTACAAATTGGGTATGGGGTGTAGAGACGGTGTCTTCCACTCCAAGGTGTTCTCCAGGTTGCCTTTCCTGAGCTTCTATCTTCAGGCTCTTGTTAAATAGTGGTTAAATGGAACAACTGCATTTGGCGTACTAGTTGGTTTGGGGCCTACTAACAGTGTCTGCCGCTCCTTGCTGTTCTCCTGGTTTCCTGTCCTGAAATTCCATTTTCAGGCTCTCGTTAAGTAGTTGTTAATGTTAGACTGCATTTGGCCTACTAGTTGGGTTGGGGCCTACTATCGGTGTCTGCCACTCCTTGCTGTTCTCCACTGAACAAAGCTGTGCCGCCTGTTTACTACTGTTGCCAATTTTGAACTGCATTTCGACTACTTACTGATTTGGGCCTACTCTCTGTGTCAGCCTCTCATTCCAGTTGTCCTCCACTGCAATGCCCCCTGGTTAGTCCTGTGTTACCAATTTTGAACTGCATTTAGCCAACTTTATTCTTTGGGCCTATATCTGTGTTTCCTCCTCATCCTGCCCATTGCCCAGCCAGTGATAGAGGAGTCTGCTGGTACATTGACCCATAACGCAACATTCCCCGTGCATGCTACACAGCAAGATTGTGACCCTGCTGAAAGTCAGGTTCCTCTTCCCGCATACCATACCACCTTACACGGGGACAAAGAGGAAGGTGCAGATGAAAGTGCAGGTTCCTTCATCAGGTGGGGTGAGCAATACTAGTTGGCGACGTCACTGGCACAGGGCCTCTCATAGTACGCAAAAGTGTTGCTGCCGGTGGGAGGCGCCCCCGCCGTGCAAACACACCGCTGTACTTTGAGGGGCCCTGTGCCAGTGCCAATGCCAACGAGTGGGCCCCCCCTGCTTGCTCAGGATCACAGCACTTGCAAAGTTGAAATACTTACCTCTCCCTGCTCCACTGCCGTGACGTCGTCCAGATTTAATGGGCCCACTAATTACTTGAACCAGCCCTACCCCCCACAACTTTAGCCAAATGACCCCCAATTTCAAATGCCTTCCAATTATTATAAGCTAAATTACGATTGACAAGCTTCTGTAACAAGAATGGATGTTTTTGCCATTAAAATGGGCAGTGTAGGTGTTTTCCTGGCCTCCACTCACTGCCGACTATGCTCCCCCATTGACTTGCATTGGGTTTCGTGTTTCGGTTGATACCCGACTTTTCGCGATAATCGGCCGATTCCACTCGACTCGACTTCTAAGATAGTTGGGTTTCGCGAAACACGGCTCGACTCTAAAAAGGTCAAGGTCGCTCAACCCTACTCACCACATATCTAGATAAGTTCATTGGGGGTTTAGTTTCCAAAATGGGGTCACTTGTGGGGGGTTTCATCTGTTTAGGTACATCTCCTCGGCGCTGCAGGCGGCGGTCCGGTTCCAAAGATGCTGTGCGACCAGGACCTTCGGTGACGTCACGGTCATGTGACCGCGACGTCACCGAAGGTCCTGGTCGCTCTGCAAACGCAACATAACGCCCGCAGACCATTCTATCAAAGTCTGCATTCCAAAATGGCGCTCCTTCCCTTCCAAGCTCTGCCGTGCGCCCAAACAGTGGTTTACCCCCACATATGGGGTACCAGCATACTCAGGACAAATTGGACAACAACTTTTGGCATCCAATTTCTCTTGTTACCCTTGTGAAAATAAAAACTTGGGGGCTAAAAAATCTTTTTTGTGGAAAATTTTTTTTTTTTTATTTTCACGACTCTGCATTATAAACTTCTGTGAAGCACTTGGGCATTCAAAGTTCTCACCACACAACTAGATAAGTTCCATGGGGGGTCTAGTTTCCAAAATGGGGTCACTTGTGGGGGGTTTCTACTGTTTAGGCACATCAGGGGCTCTCCAAACGCGACATGGCGTCCGATCTCAATTCCAGCCAATTCTACAGTGAAAAAGTAAAACGGCACTCCTTCTCTTCCAAGCTCTGCGGTGCACCCAAACAGTGATTTACCCCCACATATGGGGTATTGACGTACTCAGGAGAAATTGCACAACAACTATTGTGGTCTAATTTCTCCCGTTACCCTTGTGAAAATAAAAATTTGGGGGCAAAAAGATCATTTTTGTGTAAACAAATGCGATTTTTTATTTTCACGGCTCTACGTTATAAACTTCTGTGAAGCACTTGGGGGTTCAAAATGCTCACCACACATCTAGATAAGTTCCTTAAGGGGTCTAGTTTCCAAAATGGTGTCACTTGTGGGGAGTTTCCACTGTTTAGGCACATCAGGGGCTCTCCAAACGCGACATGGCGTCCGATCTCAATTCCAGCCAATTCTACATTGAAAAAGTCAAACGGCGCTCCTTCACTTCCAAGCTCTGCGGTGCGCCCAAACAGTGGTTTACCCCCACAAATGGGGTATCAGCGTATTCAGGAGAAATTGCACAACAAAATCTATGGTTATATTTCTGTTTTTATACTTGTGAAAATAAAAAAAAATGGTTCTGAATTAAAAGGTTTGCAAAAAAAAGTTAAATGTTCATTTTTTCCTTCCACATTGTTTCAGTTCCTGTGAAGCACGTAAAGGGTTAATAAACTTCTTGAATGTGGTTTTGAGCACCTTTAGGCCACATTCACACGTTCCTTTTTATCCTGCGGGTTCTCCCACAGCGGATTTGATAAATCTGCAGGGCAAACCCGCTGCGGTTATCCCTGCAGATTTATCGCGGTTTGTCCTGCGGGTTCCGCTGCGGGATTTTACCCCTACTATTGATGCTGCATATGCAGCATCAATAGTGGTGTTAAAAATAATAAAATCATGGTATACTCACCCTCTGACGTCCCGATCTCCTCGGCGCTGCAGGCGGCGGTCCGGTTCCAAAGATGCTGTGCGACCAGGACCTTCGGTGACGTCACGGTCATGTGACCGCGACGTCACCGAAGGTCCTGGTCGCATAGCAAACCTGAGACCGGACAGCCGCGTGCAGCGCTGAGACTTCAGAGGTGAGTATAACATTATTTTTTATTTTAATTCTTTTTTTTTTAATACAAATATGGTTCCCGGGGCCTGGAGGAGAGTCTCCTCTCCTCCACCCCGGGTATAACCCGCACATTATCCGCATTACTTCCCGCATGGTGGGCACAGCCCCATGCGGGAAGTAAGCGGATCAATGCATTTCTATGTGTGCAGAATCGCTGCGATTCTGCACAAAGAAGTGACATGGTCCTTTTTTTTTCCGCAGCAATTCAGCGCGTTTTTTTTCGGGTTTTTCCGCATCATGTGCACTGTGGTTTCTGTTTTCCATAGGGTAACATTGTACTGTACCCTGCATGGAAAACAGCTGCGGACCCGCAGCGGCAAAATCGCCGCGGTTCCGCAGTAAAAACCGCATAGTGTAAACATGGCCTTAGGGGTGCAGTTTTTAGAATGGTGTCACACTTGGTTATTTTCTATCATATAGACCCCTCAAAATGACTTCAAATGCGATGTGGTCCCTAAAAAAATGGTGTTGTAAAAATGAGAAATTGCTGGTCAACTTTTAACCCTTATAACTCCCTAATAAAAAAAAATTTGTTTCCAAAATTGTGCGGATGTAAAGTAGACATGTGGGAAATGTTACTTAAGTATTTTTCATGGCATCTCTGTTAGGGCTAGCGGAACGCACCGAGTAAATATAGATGTTTTATTGTTATAGATGTGTTCGCAGCCCGGGGTCCACCGTGCAGGAGAACCTGCTGCCAGCAAACGGCAGCACTATATGGCGGAATGAACTAGCTCTGTTATTTCACAGAGTAGCCGTGAAAGCAAAGCACTGCACCCTGTTAGACTTCACAGAGGCACAGGCTAACTATCCACTGTAGCAGGAGAAGAATGGGAGACTGCAGCAGAGACGGCCTGAGATTCCCCCTGTGCAGAGGTGGGAACTCGACCCCTAACATTACCCCCCTCCTAGAGCCCCCCTCCTTGAGCCTCGCTACACTCGAAGGCGGCAATGAGCTGCGGAGCCTGAATGTGCTCAGCAGGCTCCCAGGACCTATCCTCAGGACCGTAACCCTTCCAGTCCACCAAATAAATTTTTTTTGCCACGTACCACCTTGCACCCCAAAATAGCGTTCACCTCGTAATGGTCCGTAGACGAACCCGATGTCCCGGCAGATGACTCAGAAAACCGGGACATGTATACGGTCTTAAGGAGGGACTCATGAAAGGTGTCAGCGATACCAAGGCGTGGAGGAAGGGCTATACGGTAGACCACAGGATTAACCTGTTCGAGGATCTTGAAGGGACCCAAGTAGCGAGGTGCAAACTTAGTGAACTTAGTGGGCGGAGGACCTCATTCTCTCCTTGGAGGCCCGGATGGCATCCTGAGTGCGGTCCCAAATGTCCCGTGCCTCCACTGCCCAGTCTGCCACCCTGGAGTCAGCAGAGGACACGGGCATAGGCACAGGAACCCGCAGATGCTGGCCGTAATTAAGGAGGAAAGGAGTCTGACCGGAGGAGTCGGCTACAGCGTTGTTAAAGGCAAACTCTGTCCACGGTAACAAGGATGCCCAGTCATCCTGCCTGGCAGAAACAAAATGTCGTAAATATGTGACCAGAGTCTGATTGGCCCTCTCAACCAACCCATTCGTCTCGGGATGATAAGCCGAGGAGAGATTCAACTCAATACTGAGCAGACGACAAAGCTCTCTCCAGAACCGAGACGCAAACTGGGGACCCCGGTCGCTGACAATCTTGTCCGGCATACCGTGTAGGCGAAAGATATGCTTGATGAACAACGCTGCCAGAGCCCGTGCAGAAGGTAGCCATGGAAGAGGCATCAAATGAACCATTTTGGAAAAATGGTTGCTGATCACCCAGATAATGGTGCAGCTACGAGACTTAGGTAAGCCTACCACAAAGTCCATCCCGACCATCTCCCAGGGCCTGTCCGCCACCGGCAGAGGATAAAGCAACCCAGCTGGCCGTTGCCGAGGAGACTTGTTCTTGGCACAAGAGACACACGCCCGAACATAGTCTGCGACATCACGAGCCATATGCGGCCACCAGTATGTCCTCGCCAGTAACTCAGATGTCCTTTTGGAACCAAAATGTCCAACCACCCTGGATGAGTAAGCCAAAGAGAGAACCTCCGGTCGCAAACTGGATGGTACAAAAGTCTTGCCCGGAGGCACAGACTCTAGCGAAACCAGGGCCACAGTTCTCAGGCTCTCGGTGGGGACAATAAGCCAAGGCTCCTCTTCCTCCTCCACAGATGATACAAAGGAGCGAGAGAGAGCATCGGCTCAAATGTTCTTCTCCCCAGAAAGAAAATGAAGGGTAAAATGAAAGCGGGAGAAAAACAAGAACCATCTGACCTGGCGAGAATTTAACCGCTGGGCTGTCTGCAGGTAAACCAAATTTTTGTGATCTGTGAAGACTTGGAAGGGAAAACGAGCTCCCTCCAAGCGATGTCTCCACTCCGAGAAAGCCAACTTCATGGCTAGCAACTCCCTGTCCCCGATGGAATAATTCCTCTCTGCTGGTGAGAAGGTCTTCGAGAAGAAGAAGAAGAAGCAAGGATGCTTCCGACCTTGAGCATCCTTTTGGAAAAGGATTGTTCCAGCACCAACAGATGAGGCATCCACCTCCATTATAAATGGCTTATCTACATCGGGGCGATGTAGGATGGGAGAGCTAGCGAAGTGTGACTTAATGGAGATAAAGGCCTTGGAGACCTCCTCAGACCACAATTTGGGATTTGCTCCCTTTTTCGGTGAGGGCAACCAAGGGAGTTAAGAAGTTAAGAAGTGTGGAATGAACTGGCGATAGTAGTTAATGAACCCCATAAAGCGCTGCACCGCTTTAAGAGAATGGGGTTCCTGCCAGTCCATCACAGCCTGTAGTTTGGCAGGATCCATAGCCAATCCCTGGGCGGAGATGATATAGCCCAGGAAAGGTCAGGACTCCTGCTCGAACACACACTTCTCCAACTTGGCATAGAGGGAGTTTGCCCGTAGGAGGTCAAAGACTTTGCAAACATCTCTCCGGTGGGAGTCAATATCTGGAGAGTAGATGAGAATATCATCCAGATAGACTACGACCGAGGTGGAGAGCATATCCCGGAAGATGTCATTCGCAAAGTCTTGGAAAACGGCTGGGGCATTACAGAGCCCGAAGGGCATCACCAGATATTCATAGTGCCCATCCCTTGTGTTAAAAGCCGTCTTCCATTCGTCCCCCTCACGGATGCGAATCAGGTTGTAAGCACCCCGCAGATCTAATTTAGTAAATACCCTTGCTCTCCGAAGCCTATCAAAAACATCAGCTATCAGGGGCAAAGGATACTTATTCTTAACGGTGATGGCATTAAGACCCCTATAATCTATGCATGGACGTAGTTCCCCATTCTTCTTCTGCACGAAAAAGAAACCTGCCCCAGCAGGTGACACTGACTTCCTGATGAACCCTCTTGCCAGATTCTCTTGAATGCACTGAGACATTGCCTCCGTCTTCGGGAGAGATAATGGATAGACTCGACCTCGGGGAGGCTCAGCACCAGGCAAGAGATCAATAGGACAGTCATAGGGGCGATGGGGCGGAAGGGTCTCCGCCGCCTTTTTGAAGAACACGTCCGCATAGGACCAATATTGCTTGGGGAGAGAGGATAGATCTGCAGGTACCTCTGTAGTAGCAACCTGAACGCACTCCCTCTGACACCTACCCCCACAAGATTCACCCCATCCCAAAATTCTGCCTGAGGACCACTCGATATGAGGAGAGTGGTACTGTAGCCAAGGTATCCCCAACAGGACCTCATCAATTCCCTCAGGAATGACGAGCAGAGATATAATCTCCTGATGGGATGGCGACATGGACAGAGTAAAAGGGATGGTCTGGTGTGTTATCTGTGAGGGCAGTGTCGACCCATTCACCACTTGTACCGTTACTGGTTGAGCTAGCATTACCAGGGATATTGCGTGACGTTGGGTGAAGGCAGAAGACATAAAATTGCCCTCCGCCCCAGAATCCATGCAGAGCTCTACCGAGTGGGAGGATGAGCCTATAGTAATTGTCCCCTTAAAGGACAATTTGGAGGCAAACGTCGCCGTGTCTAGTGTACCTCCACCTACTACCACTAGACGCTGATATTTCCTCGACCGCTGGGGACATCTGGTGGCAAGATGCCCTGACTGCTGGCAAACATGACAGACCTTGAGTGCACAAGCGGTCCAGTACTTAGATCCCGCTCGTGACACTTCCATGGCCTCATGTGACTCAGGGACCAGGACCGGGGATTCCAGAGGTTTGGCGAAGGTGGGAGCCAGCCGAAACCTCTGCCTACACTGGGCTCGCTCTAACCTCCGCTCATTAAAACGGAGGTCAATACGAGTGGAGACAGCTATTAACTCCTCCAGTGTGGCAGGAATCTCCCTAGTGGCCAGAGGGTCCTTCACATGGTCAGCCAGCCCCCTCCAAAATATGGGGATAAGGGCTTTATCCGACCATTCCAGCTCAGATGCTAGGGTACGGAAGTGGACGGCAAAATGGCTGACCAAGGACAAACCCTGAGTCAATGCCAGCAGTTGGAGCGCCGTGTCATGGGTGACTCGAGGTCCTAAAAAGACCTGTTTCAGAGTGCTCAGGAACAATGGAGCACTCTGCACCACATGATCGCCACACTCCCACAGCCGCATAGCCCATTCCAATGCCCTGTCCGACAAGAGAGACACAATAAATCCCACCTTTGCCCACTCTGTGGGAAAACGTGCAGCCAGGAGCTCGAGGTAAATGGAGCACTGACTCACGAATCCCCTACAAGATTTACTATCTCCAGAAAATTTTTCTGGCAGCGGGAGGCGAGATAATGTCAGAACAGGGGTGCCAGTGGACAAGGTTGCTGCAGCCACGCTAGCAGCCTGTACAGCAACTGCGGTAACATCCACAGCTGAGGTTGTGGTCTCGAGAGCCGCCAACCTACCCTCCAGCTGCTGGATATACCGCAAGGATTGCTGAATGTCCGCCATTTACTAGCCAGACCCTGGCGCTAGTATTCTGTTAGGGCTAGCGGAGCGCACCGAGTAAATATAGATGTTTTATTGTTATAGATGCGTTCGCAGCCTGGGGTCCACCGTGCAGGAGAACCTGCTGCTAGCTAACGGCGGCACTACATGGCGGTATGAACTAGCTCTGTTATTTCACAGAGTAGCCGTGAAAGCAAAGCACTGCGCCCTGTTAGACTTCATAGAGGCACAGGCTAACTACCCAACTGTGAGCAGTCAGTGGTCATGCATGCACCCAAAACTCCTCACCAGAGGTGCCAGCATTCTAAGGGCTTATTTCAGCCAGGTCCCTGAATACACACAAACACAATCTCCTCGCCGGAGGTGCCAGCATTCTAGGGGCTTATTTCAGCCGGCTCCCTGAACACAATCTTACATGACCACACTGGCGCAAAGCACATAACTTAGAAAGATACTAGCGCATGGCCGTGCGGCCATGCGAGCTTTAAATAGTTGCAGCAAGTACATGACCTTCCTAGAAGGACCAATGAGAGGCTGCCACAGAGCCTGAGCACCTACAGGACCTTCCTGAAGGACAAATGGATTTAGCTGCAGTGTCTGAACATGTGACCCTCGATCTCCGCTGAGAGATCTTACTCTGAGCATGCTCAGAACGAGAAAAGCAGGACTTAGTCATAGAAGCGTCTGCTTGCCATTCTTCAATGGCAGAAGCAGGAAAAGCAGCAGTAACTCTTTGTACAGAGTCAGACTGAGCAAGACGCTGGGACTGACGTCTCCGCTGAGCAGGCTCCACTGTGGCAGGAGAAGAATGGGTGACTGCAGCGGAGACGCTAAATTTTAAAAGTTTTCGCCATATTTCCATTTTTCATAAATAATTGCAAGTAGTATCGAAGAAATGTTACCACTAACATGAAGTACAATATGTCACAAAAAAACAATCTCAGAATCAGCAGGATCCGTTAAAGCATTCCAGAATTATAACCTCAAAGTGACAGTGGTCAGAATTGTAAAAATTGGCTCGGTCATTAAGTACCAAATTGGCTCTGTCACTAAAAGGTTAACAGGTGAACACTGTGTCTACATGGAAAAAACACACTTCATACAAAAGAATGTGCTCACCGCACACGTGATGCGGGGGGGGGGGGGAGGGAATAAGCGGGTGCTGTCATGGGCTCTGAGAAATACCGTTATTGTTAAGTAACTATGCTTTTCTCAGTCCCCCATGACAGCACCACAGAGAGAATTGCAGAGATCATTGCTTAGGGAGGGACCACAGCTTGCAGAACCCTTCTTCCGAAGGTAAAATCAGATGAAGAGGCTAGGTCTAAGCTGTAATGTCTAAAAAAGGTTGAAGGTGATGACCAAGTGGCTGCCTTACAGATTTGATCTAATGGTACCTCCGACCTTTCGGCCCAGGAGGTCACCATAGCCCTTGTAGAGTGGGCCTTCAGTCCCTCCGGAACGGCATGCCTGGTGGATGAGTACGTCAAGGCTATCGAGTCTGTTATTCAACATGCTATAGAGCCTTTAGAGGCTCTGAGTCCTTTCCTGGGTCCCTGGAAGCAAATAAAGAGAGACCCTTCCTTCCTTTGCCGTTGGGTGGATTCTAGATACTGAACTAAATACCTTTTCAAATCTAATGTGTGGAATTTTTCTTCTTTCTTATTTCTAGGGTCTGGCCAGAAGGAAGGAAGGATTATTTCCTGAGACCTGTGGAATCTGGATGCTACTTTGGGTAGATAGGCAGGGTCCGTTTGTAGGATAACCTTATCATCCAGGATTTTTGTAAAGGGAGGATTCGCAGACAGGGCTTGGAGATCACTTATTCTGCGGGCCGATGTTAGGGTTATCAGGAGGGCAGTGTTAAGTGCTAGAATTTTAAGGGGTATTGATTCTATAGGCTCAAACGAGGATTCTGTTAAAGCTGATAAGACTATGTTCAAATCCCAAGCTGGTAACCTCTGTATAGTTACTGGTCTAGATCTTGCGGCTGCTCTGATAAACTGTGTTACCCAAGGGTTGGCCGTTATGTTTTCACAGTACAATGCTCCTAGGGCTGCGATCTGTACTTTTAAGGTACTTACTGAAAGGCCCAGATCTAGACCCTTTTGTAGAAATTCTAATATTTCAGCAATTGGGACCCCGTCTTGTAATCTTACCCCGGAGGTGGACAAAGTTTTTTCCAGGTTTTGCCATAGATTTTTGTGGTCAGTCTTCCTACTGTTCATTAGTGTAGAGACTAATTTATTCGAAAAAACCCTTTCCTTTAATAGTGACCTTTCAAACTCCACGCTTTTAGGTGGAGATTCTCTGACTGAGGGTGGAACACCGGTCCCTGTGATAGGAGATCCAGAAGAACCCAGGGATCGGTGACCGAGAGCATCCTCAGCCAGGAGAACCAGGTCCTCTTGGGCCAGAAGGGGGCTATTAGGATGAGCCTGGACCTGTCCTCTCTGACTTTTCGCAGAAATGCTGGGATGAGGATAGTTGGAGGAAAGGCATACGCAAGACTCTGTGTCCAAGGAATCGTGAACGCATATACGGCCTGAGGGTTCCCCCTGGGGTCTAGGGAACAAAAGGTTTTCACTTTTCTGTTGTATATATTAGCAAAGAGGTCTATTACAGGGATTCCCCACAGATCTGTGATTTTGTCGAAGATGTACTGATTTAGAGTCTATTCTCCCTGTTTTAATTGGGTACAGCTCGGGAAGTCCGCCTTCTGGTTCTCTACTCCTCTTATACGTAATGCAGAAAGGGATAGGAAGTTGTTCTCTACTAAGCTGAAAATTTCGGAGGTGGTTTTCATTAGTGCTTGAGACCTGGTCCCCCCTGGTGGTTTAGGTAGGCTACCACTACTTGGTTGTCTGAAAATACTCTGACATGATGTCCCTGTAATTTGTGTAGGAAAAACAATAAGGCGTGACTCACTGCCCAGAGTTCTTTTTGGTTTGAGGAGGCCCCGTGTTCCTGACCTGTCCAAACCCTCTGAGTGACCCTGTTGTCCAGGAGATCTCCCCACCCTGTGGGACTTGCATCTGTGGCAACTATCCAAGATACCTCTATCACCCAAGGAATCCCTTTTGACAGGTTGTTGGGATCCATCCACCAAGCTAGGGAATGAATAGTAGCTAAACTTAGAGTCATGTGACTTTCTAAACGTCCCCTTATTATGACCTGGTTTCTCAGAATGTCCCACTGGAGATGTCTCGTGTGTAGCTGTGCCCACTGAACTGCTGGAAGGCAAGCAAAAAGGGACCCCAGTAATGACATCGCCTTTCTTAGAGTCATGGAAGGGTTTCAGCGAGCGTCTGACACTAGATTTACTATCTTTTGTTTTTTCAGTATTTCTTGAAAAATAGAGTCCAAGGTGAGACACAAAAATTCCTGAACCCTGGTTGGTTCTAGTTTTGATTTTTGAAGGTTTACAAGCCAGCCTAAATTTCTTAGAATATCCATCACTCTGTTGCATTGCTGTCGGCAGAGCTGGGCCGAGTTGCTCACAATAAGAAAGTCGTCCAAGTATTGGACTATCAAAATGTCTCTCTCTCTCAGATGGGCCATCATCTCCGCTATCAGTTTGGTAAATATGTGGGGTGCAATTGATATGCCAAAGGGAAGAGCTCTGTATTGGTATTCCCTTATATCTCCTTTCAGGACCACTGCTAGTCTGAGGAATTTCTGAGAGTTCTTGTGAATGGGGATGTGGTAATACGCGTTACTGAGATCCAGTACTAAAATAAAACAGTTTGGAAACAGGTTGTTGATCGATGACTTTACATAAGTATTATTGTCTGAAAGGACCCGTCCGGCTTTGGAACTAGAAATAATGGTGAGTAAAATCTCTTCCCTCTCTCCAGAGGGGGGACTTCCTGGATGACAGCTTTGTCTATCAGTTTTATAATTTCCAGTTCTAGGGCCTCTTGTTGTTGAGGGTAGGACCTCAGTGGAGTTACCACGTAGTTTTGGGGAGGTAGGGAGAGAAAGTCTATTCAAAGCCCCAATCAAATTCAATTTAGTATCCAAGGGCTGGTTGAAATTTTCTCCCAGGGGGGTTCTATCCCATGAGGAATTACCGAAAAGGAACCCCTTGTCCCTTCTTTTCCCTTCATCCCATCTGCTCTGCTCCCTCGGTGGTCTTCTCCTAAAAAAATTTCCTATTCCGAAAGGGCCATTTAGTGAATGATGGGGCCAGATTAGGGAACCCTTTTTTCTTGTCACCTGCTTTCTGCAAGATATCATCCAGGGTCTCTCCAAATAGAAACTTGCCCTCGCATGGGATTGAGCAATGCTTTCGTTTAGTTTGTAGGTCACCTGGCCAACTCTTTAGCCATAATGTCCTCCGGGCTGCATTCGAAAGGGCTGCAGATGTTGATGCTAGTTTACCTGAGTCGACCGATGAATCCGCCAAAAAAGTCGCCGCTCCTCTTATCATAGGGATAGATTCTAATACTTTATTCCTAGGCACTCCATCCCTCAGCTGTTTTTCCAAGTTGTCAACCCAAATTATTAGGGATCGCGAAGTACAAGTGTCCACTATGGCTGGTCTTAAACATCCCCCTGCCGATTCCCAGGCCCCTTTAAGGACAGTATCAGCTCTTTTATCAAGAGGATCTTTCAGAGTTCCCATGTCCTCAAAGGGTAGTGCGAATTTTTAAGAGGCTTTAGCTACCGCAACGTCGAGTTTAGGGGCTCTATCCCATGAAGTAGAAGTCTCCTCTTCAAAGGGATATTTCCTTTTTAGAGTGGGGACCGATGAGTTCTTTCTCTCTGGTTTTTCCCACTCCTTTTTAATTAAGGCCTGGATGTTCCCATTAAGGGGAAAAAGTTTACGCTTTTTTTGGCCTAGTCCCCCAAACATTATGTCTTGGACCGTTTTGTCAGGACGAGGATCCATCACCCCCATAGTCGACCTTACTGCCTTTACAAGTGCGTCAACTTCATCTAGGGGGAAGCAATGTTGACCTCCATTCTCGCTATCCGAGGAGGAGGAATCCGGTATATCTGAATCTCTACTCTTGGAGCTGGAGGAATCAGAGTGGGAGTAAGCTATAAGTTCCTTCCTTTTAACTTTTCCACCTTAAGGGATTTAAATGCAGTTTCTACCTCTAACTTAATTACAGATCGTAACTCAGAGGCGAAGTTTGGGGTTTCCTCACAGAGGGCTCGTCCTATATAGGAGTCACAAAGCTTTTTATCCCAGGAATGCGATAGAGCTTTTCGCACAAGGGGCAGGCTCTGTTGTTTTCCCCGTTCTTTTCCTTGCCTAAGATAAACGGAGAAGAGGGGACACCAATTACAATAGTGAACTTTCACGAAGATCACCCACCAACCTGATGCAACCACAGGTACCGATTCTGGAGGAGGGGTAGGTTCCTGTAGAATAAGATCCGTAGGTGGTAGCTGGTTAACCACACTGGTGCTTTTGCTGCACTGCGTGGAATGGCCGCTAGACCTAGAACTCCGGGTGCCATCAGGAGTTCGCTTTTTCTGTATATCCGGTTTTGCTCATTGGTGGTGGCGCTGCTGCGGCGGTTGGAGCTGCTGGTTGCTGTCTTCCATGGTATCTCCTTGGGATGGCATGCAGCAAGGAGCTCCTTAACCTACTGCTTTTTAAATTTCGCGCCTATTGGCCCCTCCCCTGTGGCTGCAACGCTGGGGAAGCGCAATGCTCTTTTCCTTTTTCCTGTGCGCATGCTGCCAGGTACCCAGAAATGTTATGTATAGATCCGGGGCGGCGGCAATCTTGGTGCACCTCATGCACTCAATGCGCACACGCCCGTCCCGAACCGGAAGTTTGTTACCATTTCCGGTGTCGGCATCCATCTTGGAACTCCTCATGCGCGCCCAGTGTCGGAAGCCCCTATCTCCTATCCGGAGTGGCGGCTGCGCTCCCCCCCGCTCACGCTCCAGACACCTCGGTCCCAGCAGTGACGGCTTTGGACACCGCACCAGCCGTGGCAGGGGCATCCCCGCTGCCAGAACTCAGACTGGCTGGCTGGCTCCGGAACCTCGGTTTAAGCTTCGGAACAGTTTCAGGTACCGACGTAGCAGGTTCCCAATCAGGGATACGAAACTAAACTGATGCATGGGATAGGTACCGCCCTTTTTATTCTGTAGGTTTCCTGTACCTGAAGGGGCGGATCCCCTCTCTGTGGTGCTGTCATGGGGGACTGAGAAAGAGGTCTTCTGATCCTCAGCTGAGGGGACCCTATGGTACAGCCCAGGTATTCGTATTGCAATCTAAAAAAAAGCTCATTTTAAACATTTTCCCAGAAGGGGACATAAGCCACATGTCCACATTTAGGCTAAAGTTCTTAGTTGGCCATTGCCAACATTGTGGCTTAGCTTAAAGGGGTTGTCCACTACTAGGACAACCCATTCTTAAACTAAATGTTATGCCATGATAAAATAATAAAGCCTATACTCTCCTCCCATGCCGGCACCGTTCCAGTGGTATCGGCACTTGCAGTACCTGGGCTGTGATGCGGTGGAATGACACGTGATGCCCAGGGCAGTCAGTGCTGGTGTCACTGTCTATGGGTTCGGACAAACTGAGCATGAAGATGAAATCCGGGAAAAGCTGAACCTTGGCTTCCTCTTCATGTTCAGTTTGCCCAAAGGCGCAGAAATTCAGCGCTGATTGGGCATCACGTGTCACAACACAGCACCTGGGGAGAGTGAGTGCTGATACCGCTGGAACGGTGTCGGCACATGAGGTGAGTATAGGCTTTATCATTTTATCAGGGACTAACATTTAAGAAGTGGTTGTCCTAGTAGGGATTGCCACTTCTTTGATATTGATGACCTATCCTTATAAATAGGTTCTCGATATCAGATCAGTGGCGATGTGCACTGCTGAGAACAAGGATCTTTCGGGCTACACAAAAGATCATTTCACCCGATGGATGAGCAGGCAGTTTACAAGGAGAGGTAATTATGAAATGAGCACTTTTAGCACTACTCATTCACGATTATCTTGCAGTATTAATGCCCCTTTAGGTAGTATAAAAATTAGTTGTGCTCAACCACATCTGAACCTCTGAGAATACAACAGTAGGCAAAAAAAAAAAGAGTCCTGGTGAACAGAGAATATAACAGGGCAGCTAGGTGTTAGGACACCCAAATACACAATGGTACTCAATCATCTCATGGCAGCCCAGGGCTGAATGTTGTCAAGTGGTTGGACGGGCCTGTTGTCCCTGCAAAGATCTGAAGGCAATATTGTAGGTCCTCACAGATGTAAGACAACTTGAACTGAATGAATGCGGAATTTAGGAAAGCTCATCATAACCAATGCGTATGACTGGCCGGTATGGCTCTCGTGGTTAAACCCTATAAAAGTTACCTTTCAGGAAATTTCTCCTGACATAATGAACTTTACCCACTCTCCTGAGGTACGGTTTGGTGTCTCTGCTGCTGACCCAATCTTCTTTACTTGGCTGCACCTGTGGTGTTACATCGACATCGCTGCAATTAGTTAAGTCAGTGGCTCTGAGCGGTTTGAGAAGTCTACAGGGGCAGATGCAGAGGCACAGTACTGGACCTCTTGTAAGTAAAGCACGGGTTTCTTTTTCTTTTTTCTACAATGAATTATACTTGTCACGAGATGTTTTCTGGAAGGGAACAACCACTTTAAATGGTTTAAAAGATTAAAAGACAAACGTGTCTGGATTATTGCATGCAGAACTCCAGTTCGGTCTTCTTCTCTTATCGGGATACTACTTTGTGAAATTAACCTTTGGGGTAATTATAAAATTGAGTAACCGTGATTGTTCTTCTTTCTTGAGAAAATAAGACCACTACTCTGATGTTGAGAGAACGTTGCAGAGAATGCCTTCACATTTTAAATTCTTCATTGTTCCCCACGTCATAAGTACAAAGTTTACAGTTTACTGGAATCACCGTAACTATTGAATATAAGTGGTCATGTCAGAATAACCAGTGACAGGCTTGGTCAAGGAAAACTGCCCACACGTAGCTAACTGGCAAGGACTAAAGGTACCTTCACACATAACGATATCGTTAACGATATCGTTGCTATTTGTGACGTAGCAACGATATCGTTAATGAAATCGTTCTGTGTGACAGCGACCAACAATCAGGCCCCTGCTGGGAGATCGTTGGTCGCTGAATAAAGTCCAGAACTTTATTTGGTCGCTGGACTCCCTGGAGACATCGCTGGATCGGCGTGTGTGACACCGATCCAGCGATGTCTTCACTGGTAACCAGGGTAAACATCGGGTAACTAAGCGCAGGGCCGCGCTTAGTAACCCGATGTTTACCCTGGATACCATGCTAAAAGTTAAAAAAAACAAACACTACATACTTACCTACAGCCGTCTGTCCTCCAGCGCTGTGCTCTGCTCTCCTCCTGTACTGGCTGTGAGCCGGAAAGCAGAGCGGTGACGTCACCGCTCTGCTTTCCGGCTCACAGACAGTACAGGAGGAGAGCAGAGAAGCAGAGCGCAGCGCTGGAGGACAGACGGCTGTAGGTAAGTATCTAGTGTTTGTTTTTTTTAACTTTTAGCATGGTATCCAGGGTAAACATCGGGTTACTAAGCGCGGCCCTGCGCTTAGTTACCCGATGTTTACCCTGGTTACCGGCATCGTTGGTCGCTGGAGAGCTGTCTGTGTGACAGCTCTCCAGCGACCAAACAGCGACGCTGCAGCGATCCGGATCGTTGTCGGTATCGCTGCAGCGTCGCTTAATGTGAAGGGGCCTTTAGAAAAGAAAGAAAAGAGGGGAAAATATTAAGAGTGGTCACACTTTTTTATTTCCTTAAACTCCATTTTGTGTGCTTTGAGCTCATGATATTGCTTTTATTAGTGCACATCTTTTCTTGTCATGACTTTCAGATTCTTAATATTAGAGAAATCGTTGAGGTTGAAGGCGATATACACTGATGCAAATAAATCAGTTAAAGGGAACCTGTCACCCCGTTTTTTCAGTATAAGATAAAAATACTCTTAACCCCTTTACCCCCAAGGGTGGTTTGCACGTTAATGACCGGGCCAATTTTTACAATTCTGACCACTGTCCCTTTATGAGGTTATAACTCTGGAACGCTTCAACGGATCCCAGTGATTCTGACATTGTTTTCTCGTGACATATTGTACTTCATGACAATGGTAAAAATTCTTTGATAGTACCTGCGTTTATTTGTGAAAAAAACGGAAATTTGGCGAAAATTATGAAAATTTCGCAATTTTCCAACTTTGAATTTTTATGCAATTAAATCACAGAGATATGTCACACAGAATACTTAATAAGTAACATTTCCCACATGTCTACTTTACATCAGCACAATTTTGGAACCAAAATTTTTTTTTGTTAGGGAGTTATAAGGGTTAAAAGTTGACCAGCAATTTCTCATTTCTACAACACCATTTTTTTTTTTTTAGGGACCACATCTCATTTGAAGTCATTTTGAGGGGTCTATATGATAGAAAATACCCAAGTGTGACACCATTCTAAAAACTACACCCCTCAAGGTGCTCAAAACCATATTCAAGAAGTTTATTAACCCTTCTGGTGCTTCACAGGAATTTTTTGAATGTTTAAATAAAAATGAACATTTAACTTTTTTTCACAAAAAATTTAATTCAGCTCCAATTTGTTTTATTTTACCAAGGGTAACAGGAGAAAATGGACCGCAAACATTGTTGTACAATTTGTACTGAGTACGCCAATACCCCACATGTGGGGGTAAACCACTGTTTGGGCGCATGGCAGAGCTCGGAAGCGAAGGAGCGCCATTTGACTTTTCAATGCAAAATTGACTGGAATTGAGATGGGACGCCATGTTTCGTTTGGAGAGCCCCTGATGTGCCTAAACATTGAAACCCCCCACAAGTGACACCATTTTGGAAAGTAGACCCCCTAAGGAACTTATCTAGAGGTGTGGTGAGCACTTTGACCCACCAAGGGCTTCACAGAAGTTTATAATGTAGAGCCGTAAATATAAAAAATCATATTTTTTCACAAAAATTATCTTTTCGCCACCAATTTTTTATTTTCCCAAGGGTAAGAGAAGAAATTGGACCCCAAAAGTTGTTGTACAATTTGTCCTGAGTACGCTGATAGCCCATATGTGGGGGTAAACCACTGTTTGGGCGGATGGGAGAGCTCGGAAGGGAAGGAGCGCCGATTGACTTTTCAATGCAAAATTGACAGGAATTGAGATGGGACGCCATGTTGCGTTTGAAGAGCCACTGATGTGCCTAAACATTGAAACCCCCCACAAGTGACACCATTTTGGAAAGTAGACCCCCTAAGGAACTTATCTAGAGGTGTGGTGAGCACTTTGACCCACCAAGTGCTTCACAGAAGTTTATAATGCAGAGCCGTAAAAATAAAACAAAATTTTTTTCCCACAAAAACTATTTTTTTAGCCCCCAGTTTTGTATTTTCCCGAGGGTAACAGGAGAAATTGGACCCCAAAATTTGTTGCCCAATTTGTCCTGAGTGCGATGATACACCATATGTGGGGGGAACCACTGTTTGGGCACATGGGAGGGCTCGGAAGGGAAGGAGTGCCATTTGAATGCAGACTTAGATGGAATGGTCTGCAGGTGTCACATTGCGTTTGCAGAGCCCCTAATGTACCTAAACAGTAGAAACCTCCCACAAGTGACACCATTTTGGAAACTAGACACCCTAAGGAACTCATCTAGATGTGTTGTGATAGCTTTGAACCCCCAAGTGTTTCACTACAGTTTGTAACGCAGAGCCGTGAAAATTAAAAAAAAAAAATCTTTCCCCCCAAAATTATTTTTTAGCCCCCAGTTTTGTATTTTCCCAAGGGTAACAGGAGAAATTGGACCCCATAAGTTGTTGTCCTATTTGTCCTGAGTACGCTGATACCCCATATGTTGGGGTAAACCCCTGTTTGGGCACACGGGAGACCTCGGAAGGGAAGAAGCACGGTTTTACTTTTTCAACGCAGAATTGGCTGGAATTGAGATCGGACGCCATGTCGCGTTTGGAGAGCCCCTGATGTGCCTAAACAGTGGAAACCCCCCAATTATAACTGAAACCCTAATCCAAACACACCCCTAACCCTAATCCCAACAGTAACCCTAACCACACCTCTAACCCTGACACACCCCTAACCCCAATCCCTACCCTATTCCCAACTGTAAATGTAATCTAAACCCTAACTGTAACTTTAGCCCCAACCCGAACCCTAACTTTAGCCCCAACCCAAACTGTAGCCCTAACCCTAGCCCTAACTCTGACCCTAGCCCTAACCCTAACGGGAAAATGGAAATAAATACATTTTTTTAATTTTTCCCTAACTAAGGGGGTGATGAAGGGGGGTTTGATTTACTTTTAGAGCGGGTTTTTTAGCGGATTTTTATGATTGGCAGCCGTCACACACTGAAAGACGCTTTTTATTGCAAAAAATATTTTTTGCGTTACCACATTTTGAGAGCTATAATTTTTCCATATTTTGGTCCACAGAGTCATGTGAGGTCTTGTTTTTTGCGGGACGAGTTGACGTTTTTATTGGTAACATTTTCGGGCACGTGACATTTTTTGATCGCTTTTTATTCCGATTTTTGTGAGGCAGAATGACCAAAAACCAGCTATTCATGAATTTCTTTTGGGGGAGGCGTTTATACCGTTCCGCGTTTGGTAAAATTGATAAAGCAGTTTTATTCTTCGGGTCAGTACGATTACAGCGACACCTCATTTATATCATTTTTTTAGGTTTTGGCACTTTTATACGATAAAAACTTTTATAGAAAAAATAATTATTTTTGCATCGTTTTATTCTCAGGACTATAACTTTTTTATTTTTTTGCTGATGATGCTGTATGGCAGCTCGTTTTTTGCGGGACAAGATGACGCTTTCAGCGGTACCATGGTTATTTATATCTGTCTTTTTGATCGCGTGTTATTCCACTTTTTGTTCGGCGGTATGATAATAAAGCGTTTTTTGCCTCTTTTTTTTTTTCTTACGGTGTTTACTGAAGGGGTTAACTAGTGGGCCAGTTTTATAGGTCGGGCCGTTACGGACGCGGCGATATTAAATATATGTACTTTTATTGTTTGTTTTTTTTAATTTAGATAAAGAAATGTATTTATGGGAATAATAATTTTTTTTTTTTTTCATTATTTTGGAATATTTTTTTTAATTTTTTTTACACATTTGAAAATTTTTTTTTTTACTTTTTTACTTTGTCCCAGGGGGGGACATCACAGATCGGTGATCTGACAGTGTGCACAGCACTCTGTCAGATCACCGATCTGATAGCAGTGCAGGCTGCTTCACAGTGCCTGCTCTGAGCAGGCTGTGTGAAGCCACCTCCCTCCCTGCAGGACCCGGATCCGCGGCCATCTTGGATCTGGGGCTCGAGCAGGGAGGGAGGTGAGGAGACCCTTGCAGCAACGCGATCACATCGCGTTGCTGCGGGGGGCTCAGGGAAGCCCGCAGGGAGCCCCCTCCCTGCGCGATGCTTCCCTGCACCGCCGGCACATCGCGATCATCTTTGATCGCAGTGTGCCAGGGGTTAATGTGCCGGGGGCGGTCCGTGACCGCTTCTGGCACATAGTGCCGGATGTCAGCTGCGATAGGCAGCTGACACCCGGCCGCGATCGGCGGCGCTCCCCCCGTGAGCGCCGCTGGACGTACTATCCCGTCCATGGTCATAGGGGCCCACCCCACCTCGACGGGATAGTACGTCCCATGTCAGAAAGGGGTTAAATAGGGCCGGAGCTGTGCGTTACTATAGTATATTTTGTGTACCCCGATTCCCCACCTATGCTGCCAAAAAAACTTACCAAAGTCGCCGTTTTCGCCTGTCAATCAGGCTGGTCTGGTCAGATGGGCGTGGTGACATCGCTGTTTCTTCCCCCAGATCTTGCATATCTTTCCGTTGGTGGCTTAGTGGTTTGCGCATGCCCAACTTCTGAATCCACTGCGCAGGCGAAGAAAAAACATGCGATCGGCGCTCTTTCCTTGGTGATCGGTGGGGGCGGCCATCTTCCTGAGGCCACGTGTGCGCATATGGAGTCCTCTGCTGCCCGGGGCTTCAGGAAAATGGCCACGGGATACCGCGCGTGCGCAGATGGAGATCGCGGCGGCCATTTTCCTGAAGCCGAATTCGCATCTCGGCTTCAGGAAAATGGCCGCCGCGATCTCCATCTGCGCACGCGCGGCATCCCGCGGCCATTTTCCTGTAGCCCCGGGCAGCAGAGGACTCCATATGCGCACGCGCGGCCTCAGGAAGATGGCCGCCCCCACCGATCACCAAGGAAAGAGCGCCGATCGCATGTTTTTTCTTCGCCTGCGCAGTGGATTCAGAAGTTGGGCATGCGCAAACCACTAAGCCACCAACGGAAAGATATGCAAGATCTGGGGGAAGAAACAGCGATGTCACCACACCCATCTGACCAGACCAGCCTGATTGACAGGCGAAAACGGCGACTTTGGTAAGTTATTTCGACAGCATAGGTGGGGAATCAGGGTACACAAAATACACTATAGTAACGCACAGCTCAGGCCCTATTTAACAGTATTTTTATCTCATACTGAAAAAACGGGGTGACAGTTTCCCTTTAAGTTACAACGGCAGATTCAACAAATAACCCCTTTCTAACATGCCGATGCTTCCACCTCTCTCACAAATCTCTTATTGCAACCAAAGCTCAGGAGACAAAATTATAAAATTGTCCCTAGGTGGTTTCGATTTCCCGCAGTTTTGCACAAAATGTTTCCAGGTACTTCTAACTTACCGTATTTTTCAGACTAAAAGACGCACTTTTTCCCCCCCAAAAAAGGGGGGAAAATGGGGGGTGCGTCTAATAGTCGCAATGCAGGCTTACCTAGGTGGCAGAGGTGCGGTGGCAGAGGTGCGGTTGCGGGGGTGTGGCGGCAGAGGAGGCGCAGTAAGCGGGGTCCCTTTCCCCGGTATGGTGATGCAGCAGGCCCGGTATGCAGCAGAGCCGGGTGAATCCTCTTGTTATCGGTGGTGGCGGCCATTTTCCGGAGGCCGCGCGTGCGCAGATGGAGCGCTCTGCTTCCCGGGGCTTCAGGAAAATGGCCGCCGCGATCTCCATCTGCGCACGCGCGGCCTCCCGCGGCCATTTTCCTGAAGCCCCGGGAGCAGAGCGCTTCATCTGCACACGCGCGGCCTCAGGAAGATGGCCGCGCCCACCGATAACAAGAGGATTCACCCGGCTCTGCTGCATACCGGGCCTGCTGCATCACCATACCGGGGAAAGGGACCCCGCTTCCTGCGCCTCCTCTGCTGCCACACCCCCGCCACCCCGCACCTCTGCCACCGGACCTCTGCCACCGCACCTCTGCCACCTAGGTAAGCCTGCATGGTACGCCAGGGACCCCTCTCACGCCATACCTCTCACTGCACCTCCTGATCCCAGCACCTCCTGATCCCAGCACCTCCTGATCCCAGCACCTCCTGATCCCAGCACCTCCTCATCCCAGCACCTTCTCATCCCAGCACCTTCTCATCCCAGCACCTCCTCATCCCAGCATCACCCCACCTTGCCTCCTGTGACCCTGCTCTGCCACCGCCATAAGATACTGTAAATTCGGACAATAAGACGGACCCCCATGTTATAAAAAATCTTTTTTTCTGCAATTTTCACCCCAAATTTGGGGTGCGTCTTATGGTCCGGTGCAGTCAGAGAAACGTAAAAAGAACAGCGCTCCATCCGGGTGTAGATTTTCTTAGAACAAATTTATTAAAGCCATAATCCAGCAACGTTTCGACCGGTATGCGGTCTTTGTCAAGCATATAATACAACAGGGGCAGCCATCTTAAATAGCAAGGGTGCCACATAGTGCACCAATCACCATCAATCACCACCCCCATACATACAATAAATAACTCCTAGAAAAAACAGACATCAATGTTCCATATATACAAGTATCACAAATAAACAATCTTATAATGTATAAAACACCACAAAACGCCGTACAGATGCAGAGTTAATCCTGTGTTCATCCTGGATTCATACGGTGTTCCTTCCTGTATATCCGTTTCCATAGGGACACTAAGCCAATCATAGGATCCGGAGTCGGTACGTCCATGTCTCCAGGGGCGATCAACCAATTGTGTCCTCCGATCCATGTAGTCTCGCAGAGGTCACCCAATCCAGCACCAGTCATTAGAGCAATATCCTATCCGGGTCAATAGACTCCCCAATTAAAGCGCATAGATCTGCGCAGCCGCACAGGCACTGAATGAGACACCGCTCACGGCCGTGCCAGCGACCCGCCCACCGGACATACCGCGCATGCGCAGCACAGGCACTCAGAACCCAAGGGCCATACGTGTGCGCAGGCGCACCACGCCGATGTTCGGACACCGCCACAGATCCGAAGACGCCGCCCATTCATGTATCCTGAGTGCGCAGCGGCCACCAAGTGTGCGCACTGCCCGCAGGTGCATAGAAGGCACCAGTGGTGATGCGCACGTGCATCACAGTCAGGGTGAGCTACACAAGAGTCTTCATTCTATAAACCGGATATAAAAAGCGCAACCCTCATAGAGGACACTAACAAAACCCCACTCATGTATAGAGATCATACCGGGAATAACATATGAACAAAAGTAATACAGAACGTATGGAAAACCCCACCAATCCCGCTACATAAAGGCAACATATCAGTAAATTTACATGGCATTAAATGTGAAACAAAACCACACAAACTATCTAGACACTGAGGCAATCAAATAGCACAATGGAGACAGAAATAACAATAAATATCCATTCATTCATATTTCTTACAAAGGAAATCATTCCGATATTAGAAGATCCATCTCCATCAGCCTTTGATCGTCCCAGTGTCTACAAAATACAAATAAAAACATGACATAAAGAATGTCAAATAAACAAATGTCTATTAAAAACAAACATATACTGACGAATTCACTGCACAAGGGAATAGAAACCAGATTAGGCACAAGATAACAGATTGAAATCCAAGTTTAGACCCTTTGGTTGTAACGTCCCCAATGTGTAGATCCATCTCATCTCTTTTTTCTTTAATATTTGCACCCTATCACCACCTCTCCTTAACATGGGGACACTATCAATGACCCGGAAGCGAAGTTGGTTCACAGAGTGTCTCATTTCCATAAAATGTTTAGGGATTGGTAAGTCTGTCAGGCCTGTTCTTATTGTACTTTTATGCTTGCTAATGCGGATTTAATTTACTGATATGTTGCCTTTATGTAGCGGGATTGGTGGGGTTTTCCATACGTTCTGTATTACTTTTGTTCATATGTTATTCCCGGTATGATCTCTATACATGAGTGGGGTTTTGTTAGTGTCCTCTATGAGGGTTGCGCTTTTTATATCCGGTTTATAGAATGAAGACTCTTGTGTAGCTCACCCTGACTGTGATGCGCGTGCGCATCACCACTGGTGCCTTCTATGCACCTGCGGGCAGTGCGCACACTTGGTGGCCGCTGCGCACTCAGGATACATGAATGGGCGGCGTCTTCGGATCTGTGGCGGTGTCCGAATATCGGCGTGGTGCGCCTGCGCACACATATGGCGCTTGGGTTCTGAGTGCCTGTGCTGCGCATGCGCGGTATGTCCGGTGGGCGGGTCGCTGGCACGGCCGTGAGCGGTGTCTCATTCAGTGCCTGTGCGGCTGCGCGGATCTATGCGATTTAATTGGGGAGTCTATTGACCCGGATAGGATATTGCTCTAATGACTGGTGCTGGATTGGGTGACCTCTGCGAGACTACATGGATCGGAGGACACAATTGGTTGATCGCCCCTGGAGACATGGACGTACCGACTCCGGATCCTATGATTGGCTTAGTGTCCCTATGGAAACCGATATACAGGAAGGAACACCGTATGAATCCAGGATGAACACAGGATTAACTCTGCATCTGTACGGCGTTTTGTGGTGTTTTATACACTATAAGATTGTTTATTTGTGATACTTGTATATATGGAACATTGATGTCTGTTTTTTCTAGGAGTTATTTATTGTATGTAGGGGGGTGGTGATTGATGGTGATTGGTGCACTATGTGGCACCCTTGCTATTTAAGATGGCTGCCCCTGTTGTATTATATGCTTGACAAAGACCGCATACCGGTCGAAACGTTGCTGGATTATGGCTTTAATAAATTTGTTCTAAGAAAATCTACACCCGGATGGAGCGCTGTTCTTTTTACGTTTCTCTGACTATATTGGATCCGGGACGGTTCCCTGGATGTTGAACGGGCGCCCCTATTGAGAGTGCTGTCAGCCGCTATCTATTCTATTGGACTATTGGAACCTAGACTGACGTGCACCTTGGACATTAATATGGAGGCAAGTGCTAATCTAGAAATGGGTGATCTAGAAAATGCCATGTTTTTTTCATATACTGACGATGATGCTGCACGTATTTTATCTGGGTTTGGCTTGGATACTGCCTTCTTGAGTACACCGACGGCAGACATGCTTAAGAAAAAATGGGAGAATGAGAGGAGAAGATTAATCTCTCTGGAACTCCATGTTGTAACCCTGACGGAATATTATAAAGCACGGAGGATTCCGAGGGGACTTCGGCCACACCTGAGACCAACTCTGCTACCCGACAATGCGCAATTCTGTATGAAGTTTGAGTCTATCTCTAATAAGTATGCTTTTGACATCATGCTCCTTAATATTGAATTTCTGAAAAAGGAGATGGAACTACTTAAGAAAACTATAAGTGATCTTGAGTTACAGATAACAACACAGCTGACAGCACAGGGGTGGGGCCCCCTTAAAACGAAGATTGAGGAGAATCTCGTGAAATACAGGAGTGAGATCGAGACCACAAAAAGGAATAAGTGGTTCCGTGATGCAGAGGACTACAGAGTGGGCCGGGTCTTCGCCTGGCAGACGAGAATCAACCAGAATCCCGGTAATGGGCGTGGGAGATCGATGACCCAAAGGAAATATAAGAAACAGCAAGGGAGGAAGCATTCGAATTTTGGCTTTACAACGGCGGAATTGGATTCCACGGACGAATCTGCAACTGGGAATAGTACCAGACCCGCCCATTTTTTAGGGAGAGGACCAGTCGACAGAATCGCTCCAGGAGATGGGGTCGCCGAGGTGGCAGGAGGCACAGGAAACAAAGGAGCATCGAAGGATCAACGACAAATACGCAATACTGCGATGAGGACAAGGAATATGAGGGAGATCCAGTAATTGATGACAAATTGGTGGTAAATATTTCATCTGTTGAACTATCACAGGTAGAACTTAAAGTACTGTCTAAGGGTTTGTCGTTTTGTCCTTCGAGTTGTCCAGATTGGTTTAACATTGAGGTCGATTTACAAGCCTTTTATAGGCGATTGAGGTTGACATCGTTTTTCTCCGATAAGGCTGTGGGAGGTAGTGCTGAGGTCGAGGAGCCGACGAATAGCTTCTCATTACAACAGGTGGGACTTTATAACAAAAGTAAATTCCAACCACCGAATAGGAACCACTTTGTTGAGTCCTATATTGAGCTTGTACAAAGAGACATTGAGAAGATCAGAACTAATTTTAAACCGAGTTCCAGACACAATATGACGTTGCTAGAGAAGTCGACCCTTGAGAAATTAGCAAAGAACACCACATTAACTATTAAACCGGCCGATAAAGGCGGAGCGGTGGTAGTTATGGACACGAACAAGTATAAGGCGGAAATTCGTAGGCAATTGAATGACCACTTGGTATATGAGAAATTATCATCTAACCCTACCCCTCGTCTTCAGAGGGAATTACAACTTGTGGTCAGTGATTCCCTTGCCATGGGACTCATTGACCACAAGTTGTCTGAATACTTGATTGTTGATGCACCTATAGTGCCCGTGATATATATATTACCGAAGATCCATAAAGATCTAAACAACCCACCCGGCAGGCCTATAGTATCCGGTAGGGGTTCATTGTTTAACAAAACGGCGATTTTTTTGGATAAAGTGTTACGACCTTTTGCTGTGAGAACTAAGTCGTTTATCCGGGATACGAGTGATTTTCTTGATAAAATCCGTGATGTAACGGTTTCTGATTCTACTATCCTGGCCTCGTTCGATGTGACGTCATTGTATACGTCCATTGAGCATGAGAAGGGGCTAGAAGCAGTGTCCAGTGCGCTATCGGGCTCTGACGTGGCCCCGGAATGTGCACGGCTTGTCCTCACGCTGCTGGAGTTCATCCTGAGGAGGAATTATTTCCTCTTCGGTGATGAATATTTCCAGCAGCTTAGGGGTACCGCCATGGGGTCCAATGTGGCCCCTACTTATGCTAACATCTATATGGCGGTATTCGAGGACAGGTTCGTGTACAGTTCTACCTTCTGGCGCCACGTCAGAGCCTGGTGGCGTTACATTGATGATATTTTTGTTGTATGGGATGGGGAGTTGAAAGGACTGGAGGATTTTTGGGCGGAGATCAACAGTGTATACCCCGAATTGCAGTTTACCCTTACCCATTCTGTCACTCAGATACAGTTTTTGGACACCTTGGTCTACAAAGAGGGAGGCATGTTGAGGACTGACATTTACATCAAGGGGACTGATAGAAATAGCCTTCTATTGTTCGATAGTAATCACCCTAGGAAAATGGTGGGCTCCCTTCCATGGAGTCAACTCATACGTGTCAGACGCATCGTGTCTGATGAGGAGAGAATAGACCGAAGACTGGAGGAGATGTGTGGAAAATTTCTACAAAGGGGATACCCAAGGACGGTGGTGGATGGTTTTAGGATTAAGGCCCGCAATATATCACGAGATGGGATTGGTAAGAAACCACCTAGTAGACAGCCTGATGTGCGCATCCCCTTTGTGTCCACTTATAACTCTGCCAGTAACCAGATTGGATGGGTGTTGAAGAGACACTGGTCGTTTCTCCAACGTGGCCTGCCGGCCATTGAGGGCTTTAGGTCACCACCGATGATGTCGTTCAGAAGGGGGCGGAATCTAAGGGACAAATTAGTGAGGTCTGACGTCGGTTCTGAGAGGACCCCGGTACAACAACTTTTGGGCACAACCAGACTCGGTAATTTTCCGTGTCTGGGTTGTGCCTGTTGCAACAACATGCTGAAGGGTGACGCTTTTCATCACCCTCATACTGGTAAAAAAATCTGTTTGAAAGAAAGGTATACTTGCTTGTCTAATTATGTAATATACATGATTGTTTGCCCATGTGGCCTGGCGTATATAGGTGAGACAACTACAGCAGTCAAAATCCGCATTAGCAAGCATAAAAGTACAATAAGAACAGGCCTGACAGACTTACCAATCCCTAAACATTTTATGGAAATGAGACACTCTGTGAACCAACTTCGCTTCCGGGTCATTGATAGTGTCCCCATGTTAAGGAGAGGTGGTGATAGGGTGCAAATATTAAAGAAAAAAGAGATGAGATGGATCTACACATTGGGGACGTTACAACCAAAGGGTCTAAACTTGGATTTCAATCTGTTATCTTGTGCCTAATCTGGTTTCTATTCCCTTGTGCAGTGAATTCGTCAGTATATGTTTGTTTTTAATAGACATTTGTTTATTTGACATTCTTTATGTCATGTTTTTATTTGTATTTTGTAGACACTGGGACGATCAAAGGCTGATGGAGATGGATCTTCTAATATCGGAATGATTTCCTTTGTAAGAAATATGAATGAATGGATATTTATTGTTATTTCTGTCTCCATTGTGCTATTTGATTGCCTCAGTGTCTAGATAGTTTGTGTGGTTTTGTTTCACATTTAATGCCATGTAAATTTACTGATATGTTGCCTTTATGTAGCGGGATTGGTGGGGTTTTCCATACGTTCTGTATTACTTTTGTTCATATGTTATTCCCGGTATGATCTCTATACATGAGTGGGGTTTTGTTAGTGTCCTCTATGAGGGTTGCGCTTTTTATATCCGGTTTATAGAATGAAGACTCTTGTGTAGCTCACCCTGACTGTGATGCGCGTGCGCATCACCACTGGTGCCTTCTATGCACCTGCGGGCAGTGCGCACACTTGGTGGCCGCTGCGCACTCAGGATACATGAATGGGCGGCGTCTTCGGATCTGTGGCGGTGTCCGAACATCGGCGTGGTGCGCCTGCGCACACATAAGGCGCTTGGGTTCTGAGTGCCTGTGCTGCGCATGCGCGGTATGTCCGGTGGGCGGGTCGCTGGCACGGCCGTGAGCGGTGTCTCATTCAGTGCCTGTGCGGCTGCGCGGATCTATGCGCTTTAATTGGGGAGTCTATTGACCCGGATAGGATATTGCTCTAATGACTGGTGCTGGATTGGGTGACCTCTGCGAGACTACATGGATCGGAGGACACAATTGGTTGATCGCCCCTGGAGACATGGACGTACCGACTCCGGATCCTATGATTGGCTTAGTGTCCCTATGGAAACGGATATACAGGAAGGAACACCGTATGAATCCAGGATGAACACAGGATTAACTCTGCATCTGTACGGCGTTTTGTGGTGTTTTATACACTATAAGATTGTTTATTTGTGATACTTGTATATATGGAACATTGATGTCTGTTTTTTCTAGGAGTTATTTATTGTATGTAGGGGGGTGGTGATTGATGGTGATTGGTGCACTATGTGGCACCCTTGCTATTTAAGATGGCTGCCCCTGTTGTATTATATGCTTGACAAAGACCGCATACCGGTCGAAACGTTGCTGGATTATGGCTTTAATAAATTTGTTCTAAGAAAATCTACACCCGGATGGAGCGCTGTTCTTTTTACTTTTCTCTGACTATATTGGATCCGGGACGGTTCCCTGGATGTTGAACGGGCGCCCCTATTGAGAGTGCTGTCAGCCGCTATCTATTCTATTGGACTTATGGTCCGGTGCGTCTTATAGTCCGAAAAATACGGTATGTTGGCATTGTGGAGCAAGTGAAGGCACATTGGTTTATAGCTAGTGGTCTTGCCTGGACCTTGCAGCGTTTTCGTAGAGTCCTTAAAGTAATCCTAGAAGTCACTGGAATAGCAATTCCCAACAAACCTGAAACAACCCTACTGTTCATGTTCCCAATGTCAAGAACTAGTTTAAGAAAAAAAAAAAAATTGCTCCAGTGACGCCTACTACAAGCAGCTAACAGTAATCCCGTGTCACTGGAAGTCCCCAGATGCACCTTCCCTAACGGAATAGTTTAGAGCACGTGTGGGCAATTAATTTTCCCAAATGAGAGACCGTGACTGTTGTGGAGGGCCAAACCAACAGGCTGAAATTAATTCTACTCAACATTAATATCGATATATTATAATTATATTATTTATAATTATATTAATATTGAGCAGAATTAAGTATGCTGACATACTGCTATATATAATTTGAACCTGAGTACTGCCCCTTCTGTATATCATATGAACCCCCCACAGCCCCTCATATTCTGTAAGAGCTCCACACAGCTTTCCCATATACACCATGAGCCCCCCACAGCTTCCCTATACACTGCATGAGCCCCACAGTCTCCCCATATACGTCATGATGCCCCACACAACCTTCCCATATACTGCATAAGGCCCCCACAGACCCCCCATATACTGCATTAGGCCCCCATAGCCTGCCGATATACTGCATGAGCCCCCATAGCCTGCCGATATACTGCATGAGCCCCCATAGCCTCCCCTTGTGCAGCATGTCACTCCCATAGCCTCCTCATGTGCAACAAATTTTGGAGTAGAATATACTTCTTCCTCAGGCATACTTTGTCAGTGGCAGCACTCAGGATCCACCGCACAATCTAATCAGGTCAGCAAACAATCCTGTTACCCATGGTGTTACACAGGGAGCGCCTCGTTTTGTTACATGTTTCCAGGAAATTTTATTTTGGATCTTGTTTTTACGGCCTCCGATATATGGTAAAATCACTTGTCAAAACAATTCTCCAGTTCAGTATGATCAAGACGATATGAATCCTTTAGAGTTCTCCAAGTGGTGCATTTTCCAATTTATATATATATATATATATATATATATATATATATATATATATATATATATATATATATATATATATATATATATATATATATATATAGTGATGCAGCGGTAGGACCATACACAGTGAAACGGCAGTGACCCAAGCAAGTTCAAACAAAACGTTCTTTTATTGTGTTACTTCACACAGTCAATATAGTATACAGCTTCTTCATACGGTCCATTAATAATGCATGGCTATATGATGCAGTCAATACACAGGCCGAACTTCCCTCTGTCCAGTTTTCCTGGGTGACCGCACGCCGGTAACAAGTCTCTGTACTCACCCAGCGCACTGCACTCTTTGTCCTCTGGAGTGCAGCCGGGTACACATAACACAGCCCAAGACGCAGGGTGTCAGTCTCTCTGGTTCCTTTAGCCTCTGTGCTGCTCCACACCAAGAGAGCTCTGCAGACAACTGCCCTGTCTGCTTCCAAGAACACACTGACACCCTTCCCCCAGTACTACAGGGCTTTTTAATCAGTCGGGCTACATTCAGACTAGCGTTGTGCGCCGCTGCGTCGGCGACGCAACGCACGACGCACGCAAAAACGCGGCAAAACGCACGCAAAAACGCTGCGTTTTGCGACGCGTGCGTCGTTTTTTGCCGAAAATCGGACGCAAGAAAAATGCAACTTGTTGCGTTTTCTTGGTCCGACGCTTGCGGCAAAAAAGACGCATGCGTCGCACAACGCAACAAACAAAAACGCATGCGTCCCCCATGTTAAACATAGGGGCGCATGACGCGTGCGTCGACGCTGCGTCGCCCGACGCTAACCCGACGCACACTAGCACAACGCTAGTCTGAACGTAGCCTCACTGTTCTAATTACAGCCACAGCTGTGTCTGTAGTACGACCTCATGGCTTCACTACGCTTCCTTGCACATTCTGGAGAGCACATACAGCGCCCCCTAGCTGTAACAGGGGTCACTGCCTCACATATCCTCCCCCCCTGTTCATACCTGTAGGGTTGAACATTTGTTACCCCGTAAGGGCGAAAGACAGGGCATCGGTATGCCCCCCTGATATCCCCGTTCACTACGTTAAGAAACCAAAGTAGGGACCGGAACCAACGCTCAACGCACGCATCCCTCCCCTTTGCGTTTCTCCTCCATATTTCATTACGGGACCACCCACCCTGATCTCCATTGCAGAAAACAAACCGTCTTTTCTGATTAACCACAGATTTGGGCCAGTTTTGGGTGGTCTTTACTTTGTTTACTTCAGGTTCACTAACCCCACGGGTCATCCTGTCACCTAAGTATCTGCTTTCGGGCCCCTGGTACTGCTTCCTCTGTACCCTTACCCGTGCCTCAGTGACTATATCACGCTGAAACGCCACGGACCGCGCTGGCAACTCCGAGCATATATCTGAACTACGCCGCACCTGAACCTGAGCCTCCCGATACTGCTGTCTAGCAAGCGCTCTATCTAATTTACCCTGCCCCTGGCCCCTTCCTTGACCGGAGCCAGAGGGTTCCTCGTGCGCACGTCCCCAGTCGCCTCTGCGATCGTACACTCACGGCTCTTCTCATACCTGCGTCTTTTATATCTGCATCTCCGAAAGAGACCCTGGATCTGAGCTGTCCCAACCTTACCAGGGAATACCTCCAACTCAGGGTTCAATGGGGTCCCCACAACCTCTACTGCCACAAGCTCTAGAGGGAGCCTATCGGGATTACACTCTAATCCTAAATTGGCGACCCCTGTGGCATACATCTTATGATCTTCGGGTTCTACGCCCGCAACAATATCTTTAGCTTCTCCTGCCGCTACCTCTAGGGGGAGCCTATCAGGATTACACTCTGTCCCTAGGTTGGCGACCCCTATGGCAGGTATTTCAATATCCTTGGGTTCTGCACCCGGTATAACTTTTTCCATGAGAGGGTTTACCCTGGTCTCCCACAGGGACCAAAACACGGGAAAATCTCTTCCCAACACAGTCCCATAGGGAAGGGTCTTTGCCACTCCCACCACATGTCTAATGTCTCCACATGGTGTAGAAACATTGACCTCCGCGGTCGGGTACTCCCGGATTTCCCCATGGATACCCATCACCTCCACTTTCTGACCGTTGGTGTTGTCCACAGCAACAAGGGAACGATGGACCAGAGTCACTTTACTCCCCGTGTCCAGGAGAGCCTCTGTTCGGCACCCATTCACAAGTACCTGGCACAGCTGGGGTTCGCTGTCGGCGGTGCCTGTAGTGGTGGTACCGACTGGCTGAGCATACATAGAAATACGGCGACCATACCTGCAGTCCATGGGTTCAGACACCAACGGGCAGTTAGCAGCCACATGGCCAGGCCCTTGGCAGCGCCAACACCTGATCGCTGTGGCACGACTGTGCCCAGGAGTCGATTTAGTTTTCCCCAGCTCCTGGGCTGGGGAAACCTTACGTGACAGCCGAAATGGAGCAGTGTCCCGTATAAAGTCCTGAGTGGCTATATATCGCTCTACCAGTCCCACCACTTCATCCAGAGTGCCTGGGTCCCCTTGTCCCACCCAACGCTGTACGGCTGCTGGCAGAGCTCTCACCAGGCGGTCAACCACCACCCTCTCTACCATCTGGAACGGGGTTAATGTCTCAGGCTGAAGCCATTTTTTAACCAGTTGCAGCAAATCATGCGCCTGAGATCGGGCAGGGCGCGTCTCGGAAAAGGACCACTGGAACACCCGTTGGGCCCGCACATATGTATTAACCCCCAGTCTAGCAAGGATCTCACCTTTCAGCTTCCCATAGTCCAGGGCATCGTCGCGACTGAGGTCTATGAAGGCTTTCTGGGCATCTCCCGTCAGGAAATTAGACACCACCTCAGCCCACTGAGTCACCGGCAAGCTCTCCCGCTCCGCAGTACGTTCAAAGATGGTGAGAAAAGCTTCCATGTCATCCTCAGGTTCCATCTTCCTCAGCGCTGACCGGACCTTGTACCGAGCCTCAGACCGGAATGCTGTCCCTGGTGGACCTGCCTCTCGCATAGCCGCGAACTGCTGCATCAACAATTCAGTAGTCTGCTGCTCTTGCTGCTTTTGTAGCTCCAACTGTTGCCGCTGCAACTGCAGCGTCTCTTCCTGCTACTGCTGTGAGCGGGCAAACTGCTTCAAAAGCTCCTACATTTTATCAGCTGGCTTAAACTGTAGCTTTGCAGGCTTAATCACTGACATGCAGCACGATTTGGGTATGCCTCAGTTCACATGGCCCGCATTCTTTCCACCATATGTGATGCAGCGGTAGGACCATACACAGTGAAACGGCAGTGACCCAAGCAAGTTCAAACAAAACTTTCTTTTATTGTGTTACTTCACACAGCCAATATAGTATCCAGCTTCTTCATACAGTCCATTAATAATGCATGGCTATATGATGCAGTCAATACACAGGCCGAACTTCCCTCTGTCCAGTTTCCCTGGGTGACCGCACGCCGGTAACAAGTCCCTGTACTCACTCAGCGCACTGCACTCTTTGTCCTCTGGAGTGCAGCCGGGTACACATAACACAGCCCAAGACGCAGGGTGTCAGTCTCTCTGGTTCCTTTAGCCTCTGTGCTGCTCCACACCAAGAGAGCTCTGCAGACAACTGCCCTGTCTGCTTCCAAGAACACACCGACACCCTTCCCCCAGTACTACAGGGCTTTTTAATCAGTCACTGCTTCACTCTTCTAATTACAGCCACAGCTGTGTCTGTAGTACGACCTCATGGCTTCACTACGCTTCCTTGCACATTCTGGAGAGCACATACAGCGCCCCCTAGCTGTAACAGGGGTCACTGCCTCACTAATTATATATATATCTATAATATAACGCTGGGAGCGTCACTCTGTCCGAAGCCTCTATAGACTGCGCAAGCGCCGGCGCAGTCTGGGCCTCACAGAGCGACGCTCCCGGGAGATCGCGGTGTGCGTTCACACTGAACACACACCGCGATCTCCACCGCAGAAGCAGGGACCGCCAGGAGGGTGAGTATCGGCCTATATTCACCTGTCCCCGTTCCATCGCTGAGCGGCGCCATCTTCCCGGTCTTCGGTCTGTGGCCTTCAGTTCAGAGGGCGCGATGACGCGCTTAATGCGCGCCGGCGCCGCCCTCTGACTGAATAGTCACAGCCAGGAGACCGGGAAGATGGCGGCGCTCAGCGATGGAACGCCGGACAGGTGAGTATAGTAAGTGCTGGGGGGGCCTGAGCTGGCGGCGATACCGGCACCTGACCCCCACAGCGCGCCGGTGTCCCCGCCTGCTCAGGCCCCCCAGCACTCGGCGCCGAGCGGGTCAGAGGCAGTATGGGGACGCAGGATGGAGCAGCACATAAGGATGGGGACGCAGGATGGAGCAGCACATAAGGATGGGGACGCAGGATGGGAGCAGCACATAAGGATGGGGACGCAGGATGGAGCAGCACATAAGGATGGGGACGCAGGATGGAGCAGCACATAAGGATGGGGACGCAGGATGGAGCAGCACATAAGGATGGGGACGCAGGATGGAGCAGCACATAAGGATGGGGACGCAGGATGCAGCAGCACATAAGGATGGGGACTCAGGATGGAGCAGCACATAAGGATGGGGACGCAGGATGGAGCAGCACATAAGGATGGGGACGCAGGATGGAGCAGCACATAAGGATGGGGACGCAGGATGGAGCAGCACATAAGGATGGGGACGCAGGATGGAGCAGCACATAAGGATGGGGACGCAGGATGGAGCAGCACATAAGGATGGGGCGCAGGATGGAGCAGCACATAAGGATGGGGACGCAGGATGGAGCAGCACATAAGGATGGGGACGCAGGATGGAGCAGCACATAAGGATGGGGACGCAGGATGGAGCAGCACATAACAGGATGGGGACGCAGGATGCAGCATGAACATAAGGATGGGGACGCAGGATGGGAGCAGCACATAACAGGATGGGGACGCAGGATGGAGCAGCACATAAGGATGGGGACGCAGGATGGGAGCAGCACATAAGGATGGGGACGCAGGATGGAGCAGCACATAAGGATGGGGACGCAGGATGGAGCAGCACATAAGGATGGGGATGCAGGATGCAGCATGAACATAAGGATGGGGACGCAGGTTGCAGCATGAACATAAGGATGGGAACGCAGGATGGAGCAGCACATAAGGATGGGGACGCAGGATGGAGCAGCACATAAGGATGGGGACGCAGGATGGGAGCAGCACATAAGGATGGGAACGCAGGATGGAGCAGCACATAAGGATGGGGACGCAGGATGGAGCAGCACATAAGGATGGGGACGCAGGATGGAGCAGCACATAAGGATGGGGACGCAGGATGGAGCAGCACATAAGGATGGGGACGCAGGATGCAGCAGCACATAAGGATGGGGACTCAGGATGGAGCAGCACATAAGGATGGGGACGCAGGATGGAGCAGCACATAAGGATGGGGACGCAGGATGGAGCAGCACATAAGGATGGGGACGCAGGATGGAGCAGCACATAAGGATGGGGACGCAGGATGGAGCAGCACATAAGGATGGGGACGCAGGATGGAGCAGCACATAAGGATGGGGCGCAGGATGGAGCAGCACATAAGGATGGGGACGCAGGATGGAGCAGCACATAACAGGATGGGGACGCAGGATGGAGCAGCACATAAGGATGGGGACGCAGGATGGGAGCAGCACATAAGGATGGGGACGCAGGATGGAGCAGCACATAACAGGATGGGGACGCAGGATGGAGCAGCACATAAGGATGGGGACGCAGGATGGGAGCAGCACATAAGGATGGGGACACAGGATGGAGCAGCACATAAGGATGGTGACGCAGGATGGAGCAGCACATAAGGATGGGGACGCAGGATGGAGCAGCACATAAGGATGGGGACGCAGGATGAAGCAGCACATAAGGATGGGGACGCAGGATGGGAGCAGCACATAAGGATGGGGACGCAGGATGGAGCAGCACATAAGGATGGGGACGCAGGATGCAGCATGAACATAAGGATGGGGACGCAGGATGCAGCATGAACATAAGGATGGGGACGCAGGATGGAGCAGCACATAAGGATGGGGACGCAGGATGGAGCAGCACATAAGGATGGGGACGCAGGATGGGAGCAGCACATAAGGATGGGGACGCAGGATGCAGCAGCACATAAGGATGGGGACGCAGGATGCATCAGCACAAGGATGGGGACGCAGGATGCAGCAGCACATAAGGATGGGGACGCAGGATGCAGCAGCACATAAGGATGGGGACGCAGGATGGAGCAGTACATAAGGATGGGGACGCAGGATGGAGCAGCACATAAGGATGGGGACGCAGGATGGAGCAGCACATAAGGATGGGGACGCAGGATGGAGCAGCACATAAGGATGGGGACGCAGGATGCAGCATGAACATAAGGATGGGGACGCAGGATGCAGCATGAACATAAGGATGGGGACGCAGGATGCAGCATGAACATAAGGATGGGGACGCAGGATGCAGCAGCACATAAGGATGGGGATGCAGGATGCAGCATGAACATAAGGATGGGGACGCAGGATGGGAGCAGCACATAAGGATGGGGACGCAGGATGCAGCAGCACATAAGGATGGGGACGCAGGATGCAGCAGCACATAAGGATGGGGACGCAGGATGCAGCAGCACATAAGGATGGGGACGCAGGATGGAGCAGCACATAAGGATGGGGACGCAGGATGGGAGCAGCACATAAGGATGGGGACGCAGGATGGAGCAGCACATAAGGATGGGGACGCAGGATGCAGCAGCACATAAGGATGGGGACGCAGGATGGAGCAGCGCATGACAGGATGGGGACGCATGATGGAGCAGCGCATGACAGGATGGGGACGCAGGACGCAGGATGGAGCAGCGCATGACAGGATGGGAGCAGCGCATGACAGGATGGGAGCAGCGCATCACAGGATGGGGACGCAGGATGGGAGCAGCACATGACAGGATGGGGACGCAGGATGGGAGCAGCGCATGACAGGAAAGGGAACGCAGGATGGAGCAGCACATGACAGGATGGGGACGCAGGATGGAGCAGCACATACCATGATGGAGACAATATACCAATATAAATGCTCGCCACCCGGGCGTAGAACGGGTTCAATAGCTAGTATATATATATATACACACACACACACATATATACACACACACACATATATAGGGTTGAGCGACTTTTACTTTTATAGGGTTGGGTTTCACGAAACCCGACTTTTTCAAAAGTCGGGTCGAGTGAAATCGGCCGATCCTATAAAAAAGTCAGGGTCGGGGTCGGCCGAAACTCGAAACCCAATGCAGTGCATTGGGTTTCCAATGGTTCCCAGGGTCTGAAGGAGAGGAAACTCTCCTTCAGGCCCTGGGATCCATATTTAAGTGTAAAATAAAGAATTAAAATAAAAACAGGGATTTTTGTGTTACTCACCGTAAAATACTACTGCCGCCAGGAGGCTGACACTAAGTAGGTATAAAAAAAAAAAAGTTAGCTCCTCCTCCATAGTATACACCTTGCCACTGGCCCTGACAACTCCAGTTTGGTGAACAAGCAGTAGGAGATAGAGAAAACAAAACAGCATTAGAGCAAAGACAACATGTCTAGAATAATACTACAGTCTGAACAACCCCATAGACAAATAAAATGAATAGGGAGGGAGCTGTGTCCCCCAATGAACTACTCGGAGAAAAGGATTTTACGGTGAGTAACACAAAAATCCCTGTTTCTCCATCGTCTCATTGGGGGACACAGGACTGTGGGATGTCCCAAAGCAGTCCCAGGGTGGGAAGAAGACTCACTGGAAGAAAACCCCTAGGCACTTACCGCCTATAGGTGTGATACCGCAGCCTGAAGAATTTTCCTTCCCAAACTTGCATTAGCAGAGGCCTGAGTGTGGATATTATAATGTTTAGAGAAAGTGTGCAGGCTGGACCAAGTGGCCGCTTTGCAAACCTGCTCTGCTGAAGCTTGGTGCCGAAGCGCCCAGGAAGCCCCTACCGCCCGAGTAGAGTGTGCCCTGATCCCAGCCGGGATGGCTGCACCCTTGATACGGTAGGCCTCCTGAATAGTGGTTCTTATCCATCTGGCTAAGGTCGATCTAGAGGCTGCGAGTCCCTTTTTATGACCCGCAGGAAGAACGAACAGAACATCCGTCTTTCGAAAAGAAGCGGTCCGAGAAACGTATCTTCTCAGAGCTCTCACCAAATCTAGAGTATGGAGAGCTTTTTCCACCCGGTGTGTAGGCGCAGGACAAAAAGAAGGCAAGACAATGTCCTCATTAATGTGGAATGAGGAGACTACTTTTGGCAAAAAGGAAGGTGCTGGTCTCAGCACCACCTTATCCTGATAAAATTGTAGAAACGGCGCCTGACAGGACAAGGCCGCTAACTCCGATACCCGCCTAATGGATGTTATAGCTACCAGAAACAAAACCTTCCAAGAAAGGTACCTTAAAGGAATATCTTGGAGGGGCTCAAATGGAGGTTCCTGAAGAACACTCAAGACCAAATTAAGGTCCCAAGCTTCTATCGGAGCTTTGTAAGGAGGGACTATATGAGAGACTCCCTGCAAAAAAGTTTTTACTTGCAGATTGGTAGCGATCCTGCGCTGGAAAAGAACCGATAAGGCGGATATTTGCCTCCTAAGGGTACTTGGAGCGAGACCTGAGTCTAGACCAGATTGGAGAAAAGCTAGGACATTAGGAATGGAAAACCGAAGAGGAGGAAGACCCTTCTTCCTGCACCATGAGAGAAAGACTTTCCAGGTGTGGTGGTAAATGCGTGCTGAAGCTGTCTTTCGAGCATTAACCATAGTTGAGGCTACTTTCTGAGAAAAACCGGCCTGGGTCAGAATCCAAGATTCAACGGCCAAGCCGTCAAACGCAGGGCCTCTAAGTTCTGGTGAAATATCGGCCCCTGCGACAGAAGATCTGGCTGCATTGGTAGCTGCCAAGGAACCCTGACGATCAGCTGAACTAGGTCTGCGTACCATGACCTCCGAGGCCAATCTGGGGCGACTAGGATTGTCGGAACTCCCTCTAACTTGATCTTCCTGACGACCTTTGGAAGCAGCGCCAGAGGGGGAAACAGATATGGAAGACGAAATTGGTTCCAAGATAGGACTAGCGCGTCTACGGCAATTGCTCCTGGATCTCGAAACCGTGCAACGAAACTGGGTACTTTGGCATTCGACCCGGTGGCCATTAGATCCACGTCCGGGATTCCCCAGCGTAGACATATCTGCCGAAAAACATCGGGGTGAAGAGACCATTCCCCGGGCGCAAGACCCTGTCGGCTCAGAAAGTCCGCTGCCCAGTTCTCCTTGCCCGGGATGTAAACTGCCGAGATCACAGAGTGATTGTTCTCGGCCCAGCGGAGGACTTGTCCTACCTCGCGCATGGCTGATCTGCTGCGAGTGCCCCCCTGATGATTTACGTAGGCCACGGCCGTGGCATTGTCCGATTGGATCCGCACCGGGCGACCCGCCAGAAGATGGTGAAAGTGCTGCAAAGCCAGCCAAATTGCCCTTATTTCAAACAGATTGATTGGAAGGGTTGATTCCCTTGGGGACCAACGACCCTGAGCCGTGTGCTGGAGAAACACTGCTCCCCAACCGAGAAGGCTGGTGTCCGTAGTGACTACCAGCCAATGAACTGGAGGAAAGGCTTTCCCCTGAAGTAGGGAGGAACTCCTCATCCACCATATCAGGGATTGCCTGACCCCAGGAGCCAGACGACACCTGAGGTTGAGAGACAAAGGACTCCTGTCCCAGGCTGACAGAAGTGCCTGTTGGAGTGGACGAAGATGGAATTGGGTGAATGGAACCGCTTCTATAGCTGCTACCATCCTGCCCAAGACCTTCATGCAGAACCGGATTGAATGGATACTTGGCTGCCGAAGAATTTTTACCTCCTGCCTGAGACAAAGCACCTTGTCCTGGGGTAAAATAGTTAGCCCCCGAGAGGTGTCGAAGATCATCCCTAAGAAAGAGATCTTCCGAGATGGTACTAGAGATGACTTCTTTAAATTGACCAGCCACCCAAGACGAGCTAGGGTGTCCAAAGAGATGTTGACGTTGTCCCTGCATGCCTGAAAAGTTGGTCCTTTGACTAAGAGATCGTCTAAGTAAGGCAGAATGACTATGCCTCGAGAATGCAGGATTGACACCACTGTTGCCATCACCTTCGTGAACACCCTGGGAGCAGTGGCGATCCCGAAAGGTAATGCAGTGAATTGGAAGTGTCGCTCGCCTATGGAAAACCGTAGAAATTTTTGATGAGGAGGAAATATAGGAACGTGCAGATAGGCGTCTTGAATATCTATGGAAGCCAGGAATTCTCCCCTTTCCATAGCCGCAATGACCGAGCGGAGAGATTCCATACGGAAGCGACGAGTGCTGATGAATTTGTTTAGACACTTTAGGTCCAGAATGGGTCTCACGGTCCCATTCTTTTTGGGAACCGTAAACAGATTTGAATAAAACCCCTTGAACCTTTCTTCCTTTGGAACAGGGACAATGACCCCGTTGGACTGAAGAGACTCGACTGCTCTGAATAAAGCTCTTAGACGGGTTTTTGAACTGGGAAGACTGGACGGAAAAAAACGGCCTGGAGGGAGACAGGAAAACTCTATTTTGTACCCTGAAACCACCAGGTCTCTTACCCATCTGTCGTGAACAACTGACAGCCAGGACTGATGGAACAGTAGTAGGCGACCGCCTACTCTGTTGGAAGCGACGAGAGGCTGCCTCCAGTCATTTAGCCGAAGATCGAGGATATCTAGATCCCCTAGACCTTGACGGTTAATACCGCATTCTTGCCAATGGATTGGCCCTATAGGAGACCTGGTGCTCCCGGTCTTGGACAGGCCGACTTGGGGGACCTGCGCTTGGTGCCGCAGACCACCGGGAGTTACGAAAGGATTTAAATCTTGCTTGAAATTGGCGACGAAAAGGTTGCTTAACCTTTTGTTAAGGAAGGAAATTACTTTTACCTCCCGTGGTATCAGATATAAGCTGATCCAATTTTTCGCCAAAAAGACGGACACCTTGATAAGGAAGGGATGTAAGGGACTTCTTTGAAGTAGAGTCCGACCGCCAATTTCTTAGCCATAGGGCCCTTCTGATAGCAATAGCATTTGCCGCAGCCAATGCTGAACAATTTGCAGCATCCAAGGATGCATTAATCAGATAATTTCCTGCTAAAGATATCTGATTTGACATCTCTATCACCTCTACAGGAAACCCCTTATCCTGAAGAGCCTTAGTTACAGACTCTGACCAAGCTATCATAGCTTTGGCAACCCATGTGGCCGCAAAAGACGGTGCGAGGGCTGACCCTGAAGCCTCAAACAGAGACCGAGCTAGACTCTCTAGGAGCCGATCAGTCGGCTCCTTAATAGACGACCCATTAGGAAGAGACAGCAACGTACTAGAGGCCAAACGGGATACGGGAGGATCCACTGAAGGGGATTCTGCCCACTTTTTACAAAGCTCTGGAGCGAACGGATACCTTGCACCTAGGGCCTTCTGGCCTAAGAAACGTTTATCCGGTCGCTCCATGTGACGTTGGACTAAATCCTCAAACTCAGGATGAGTAAAAAACACCTTATGAGGTTGCTTGAATTTCTTAAAGGACACCTTATGACCAGAAGGTAAGGTGGCCACATCCTCTACTCCCAAAGTCTGGTTAACGGCCTCAATGAGACTGTCAACAGATTCCTGATAACCAGGAGCTTCTAAATCAAAAGACCCCTCTGAGTCATAGTCCGAACCGTGCTCACTCAATTCCGCAGGAGAGGGAGATCGAGAGACAGGATTCAAAGATGCTGATGCACCTGACGGACCGGGAGACGCTGTGTGGGATCGTTTCCCCTGTGTCTGCCTAGAGGGAGTACGGCCCCTGCAGGCCGGAGGATCCTGAAAATCGGAGGATCTTTCCAAAACAGGCGGATGAATGTCCCTGACAGGGGCTTGAAGGGACTCAACCGCCTTTGTTACAGACGCCATAGACTGCGTTAATGATATGACCCACTCAGGGGGAGACACTGCCGACCCAGGTACAGGCACACCCGGCAGGATAGCCGGCGGGGTAGCAGACAGGGTAGCAGACGGGGGCTCCTGCACGCGCTCGGAATCACAAGCCTCACAGAAATGGTTACTTTGCGCATGCGGAAAAGTAGACTGACAGGTAATGCATGAGGTATACAGAACTGAGTGAGTCTTAGTCTTTCTAGACATGACTCTATTGCTGCTGCTGCTGCTATGCTCCGTATCTCCTTATGAGCTACTAGGTCTAGAACAAATACTGTTGTCAGGCTGAGGGAAGTAGCACTTACCCCAGTCCTGTGTCCCCGTATGCTCTCAAACACTGAACCATGTCTCCTGTGCAAACCACACATATAAACTAATTCATAGGGCGGATGCCTGAAAAAAGTGGGAGGAGTTACCGCACATGGACCCGGTTTAGGCCGAAGCAGGGATCTAGATTTTACTCTTTCCCCTCCTCTCCCGGGAAAGCTGGGTGCTCGAAACCGGAAGTAAACCGTCGCCATGGAGGCGGGACTTCCCCCAGACTACAAGACCCATAATGCCACAGGCTGTACAGAGAAAACAGGAAGCCGCCGAAAAAGGGGCGGGACTTCCGCCCATGCTCAGACTACAAGATCCATAGTGCCTCAGCGAACAGGAAACCGCCTAAAAAAGGGGCGGGACTTCCGTCCATGCCTCTGCTGAAGTTTGCTTGTGGGGAAAAAACGCTGGAAACCAGCACAGCGCCGGATATAGTCGCCAGCAGAACGCGCGATGAAGCAGGAGCCCCCCCCTGTGCAGCCCTCTGACAGCGCATAAGGTTAGATATAAAAAAATCCACATATAAATATATATATACATATATAAATATTAACAGACGGTGCAGGCACCCTAACTCCTTACACCCATCAGAAGGCGAGGAGAGGGACCGTCTGCCTCCTTTAAACACCGTAGTCGTGCATTGGTGATGAAGTGGAGGCTGCACGGACAAGGAATGAATGCCTGTACAACCTAGGGTTCCGTTACCTCAGGGTGGTCAGGTTCTTAGTCCGGCAAAAAAATCCCACGTCGCGGGAGAGGATACATGGAGGCGACACTCCACATGCTCGCCCGTTGTTGGTTTGGGGAGATCGGACCCCTTCAAAAGGGTCCGTCGCCCCTGTCTTATCTTCAGAGAAAAAAGCATCTGGGAAAACCCAGAGATGTGCCTCCTACGGACACTAAGCATAAACTGGAGCTGTCAGGGCCAGTGGCAAGGTGTATACTATGAAGGAGGAGCTAACTTTTTTTTTTTTATACCTACTTAGTGTCAGCCTCCTGGCGGCAGTAGCATACACCACAGTCCTGTGTCCCCCAATGAGACGATGGAGAAATATTGCTATACTCACCCTCTGACGCGCCCTGGTACTAACCGGCAGCCTTGCTTCCTTAGAATCAGCGCTTGAAGGACCTTCGGTGACGTCGCGGCTTGTGATTGGTCATGCAAGCGGTCGCGCGACCAATCACAAGTCGCGACGTCATCTAAGGCCCTTCACGCGCTGATTCTAAGGAAGCAAGGCTGCCGGTTAGTACCAGGGCGCGTCAGAGGGTGAGTATAGCAATATTTTTATTTTAATTCTTTATTTTACACTTAAATATGGATTCCGATACCGATTTCCGATATTGCAAACATATCGGAACTCGGTATCGAAATTCCGATACCAGATTCAGAAGATTGCCAACCTCATGGCCGACCCCACACAGGGGTCGGGTCGGGTTTCATGAAACCCGACTTTGCCAAAAGTCGGCGACTTCTGAATCTGGCCGACCCATTTCGCTCAACCCTACACATATATACAATGAATAAAAATTTGCAACTGGAATATTTCATTCAGAGATATCTAAGATGTTGTATTTTAGCGTTCCCTTTATTTTTTTGAGCAGTGTATGCATGGATGTGATTATATACATTATATATATATATATATATATATATATATATATATATATACACACATTATTATATATATATATATATATATATATATATATATATATATATATATATATATATATATATATATATATATATATATATTTTCACATCCATGCATGCACTGCTCAAAAAAATAGGGATTTTTGTGTACTCACCGTAAAATCCTTTTCTCCGAGCCATTCATTGGGGGACACAGACCGTGGGTGTATGCTGCTGCCAATAGGAGGCTGACACTAAGTGATACAAAAAAAGTTAGCTCCTCCCCTGCAGTATAAACCCTACTGCTGGTTCTCAGCTAACCAGTTCAGTGCAAAAGCAGTAGGAGATCAATAACAATATATGAGCGTATAGCATGTCAGATTATAAAAAAAACAATCATAAGCTAATAACAGGGTGGGAGCTGTGTCCCCCAATGAATGGCTCGGAGAAAAGGAATTTACGGTGAGTACACAAAAATCCCTATTTCTCCTTCGCCTAATTGGGGTACACAGACCGTGGGACGTCCCAAAGCAGTCCCTGGGTGGGGACAACAACAGATCAGGCCCTGTGTAACCGCTACTTACAAGTGCGCCACCGCGGCCTCCAGAGTCCGCCTGCCCAGACTCACATCTGTGGAAGTGTGGGAATTATAGTGCTTCAAGAAAGCATGCGGACTTGACGAATCCGCAAGATTGCAGGCGTGCCTTGCTGACGCCTGGTGCCTAGAACCCTTAATAGACAGGGAGATAGGCTGACATCTAGCACGGAAGGACTCCTGGATGGTGAAAAGAATTCACCATGTTATCATGGTCGATGAAACGGCTAAACCCTTCCTGAAAATGTCAGGAAGCCTTCCTCTACCGTCAGGAAGCCCAAATAAAACGTCCAACCTTCAGAAGGACGCCGTCCTCAAGACGTACCTACTCAGAGCACTCACTTCGTCCAGAATATGGGGGAGCTTATTCCATTTTGTGGACTGGAGCCAAAAGGAGATGAGGGAAGAACTATGCCCTCATAACAGTGGTAATACAGTACCACCTTGGTAACAAGGGATGGAGATGGCCTGAGGACAACCTTGCCTTGAAGGAAATAAGGGAAAAAAGTCTGAAAGAGCAGAGAAGCTAGCTCCGAAGACTCGTCAGAGTGAGAATATCGCAGAGGAGAACGGGACGACTTTCCCTGATAGTAAAGTCTGCCCGGATGAAAAAGGAGCCTACTGTAAGGCTCCTAGGAATAATAAGGTCCCAATGATCTAACGGTATGCGATAGGGAAGAACTACGTGTGAAAACTCCCTGTGAGAAAGTCCCTACTTGCGGTTGTGCTATGATAAGGCGAGAAGATACTAGCTCTGCAAACAAAAAAAACGGACGTGGTCAGTGCGGATCTCTGAGGATCACTGGGTCCCCTTTCTGCTTCCAAAAGGCAGAACCAGAGCATGGAGAGCATGGAGAGCGATGGCTCTTGGATCTCGAGGCCGAACCACGAACTCGAGTACATTGGCCTTCAGTCTGGATGTCATCCCACCTACAACTGGAGAGCTCCAGTAAGGACAGATCTGATGGAAGACTTCGGGGCGAAGTTCCCACTGACTTGAGGCGGAACCCTGACGGCTGAATTTGTTTGCCGTTCAGAGTTCTACTTCTGGGATATATACTGCAGAGATCGCCGAATAATAGACTTCGGCCCATCAGAGAAAGTGAGGTACCTCGGTCATGGCGCCTGACCGTGGGTACCTGCTAGATGACTGACGTAAGGCACCGCCGTGGCATTATCCAATTGAATTCGGATAGGGAGACCCGCCAGAAGGCAGTGGACCTGCTGTAAGACTACCGTTCGGATCTCCAGAATAATGATGGGGAGAAGAAGACTGGCATTGGAAGTTACTAATAACCATTGAACCGGGAGAAGGGCCCTGGATGAAGAAGGAGCTCAGAGACTATTGTCTGAAAGTCTGCTTGACTTGCTGAAAACGAGCGGAGCGAAGGAAACCGCTTCCATTGTCGTCACCATTTTTGCTCAGAACTCTCTTAGCAAATCGAATGAAATGAGGGGGTGAGTAATCAAGTCCTCAGAACTCTCCTTGCGCGAGCTCCCTGTTGAAGCGCCATGACCTTGTCTCGAGGAAGAATTACCATCCTTCTAGAAGTGTGCAGGATCATCCTCAAAAAGGATATCTGCTGGGCTGGAAATGAGGAGAACTTGTCTAAGTGTAGCTGCCAGCCCAGGAGAGAAGGTATCGCAAGAGATATAGACGACTCAGCGTAGTCCTGGAAGGGCGGCTAGACAGACCAAACAGGGCAGGACGAGCACGCCTCTAGAGTGCAAGAGAAACATGACATCCGCCATGACCCGAGCGAACACTCTGGGTGCGGAAGCAAGGCCAAAGGACAAGGTTGTGACATGAAAATGCTGTTGACGAATGGAAAGGCGAAGGAATTTTTGCAGAGGGCAAGCAACCCGAATGTCGATGGATGCCGGAAACTGCACCTTTTTCTATTGAAGTAATGGCTGAGCGGAGTGACTCCATCCAAAGAAGGAGGACCATGTCAAAGGTTGTTAGAAGTTTGAGGTCCAGGGTCGATCTTACTTTACGTTCCCCTGTTTGGAACCAAGATCCCTTAGTTCTAGACTGTGCTGGACAATCCTTATACAATCCTTTATCAGTCTCCCGCTCAAAAGATTTGATTGGCCAGTTGTTACTGGTGTGAATCAAGGTAGTTAAGGTCTCCAGCCAGGAGACCATTGCTCTAGCAACCCATGCGGCCGTTAGGGAGGATAGAGCGCTGGACCCGAAGCCGCAAGACGGAACGAACCAGATTTGCTATCTGACAGTCCGTGGTATTTTTAATTGATGACCCATAAGGTAGGGATACTGGTAGGTATACCACAGGAGATTCTACCCGGTTAAACTGCCCCATGGCAGAATGTGCGGCTGCATCCAGCAGGTCATAGTCTCTTGCCATCTCCTCTTTTCACGGTGCAGAGATAAAAATTAGGAACCCTCGATCCATCAACCTCTAAACAGGGAAGTGGAGAGGAATTGTCCGCCCTCTTGCATCATCCACTAAATAGTGGTGATGCAGAGGGGGGAGCTCGTGCGCCAAAAAGGGTGCCTCTATATGTCCACAGAGTTCAGGTCTCCAGGTGGACAGGACAGGTTGTCTGGCATGGATGCAGAAGAGGAAACATGCAGACGACACTCCGTGTGCTCGTCTGTTGATGGTGTGGGGAGATCGGTGCCCTTTAAAGGACCCGTCGCCCTTAAAAAACAGGCCAGGCATGGCATCCCACGTAGAGGCTTCTGTCCAGTGAATTGCTTATCCGAATTGAATGGCAAATGCTATCGAGGGAGTTTAGTCTCTGAAGCTCTGGCAATCTCAGGCAATATCCAATCCATATTCAGAGCCTTGTTGTCATCAAATCATTGGTGAGGGGGCAGGAAACGAAAAACTTTCGTTTTCTAGATGCCTGTATGTTTCTAGACGCCTGCACGTTTCTAGAATACTTGCGGCCCCTGCTAGCCGACGGCTCCCATGTAGGATAGGGACCATGTATATTGGTCCTGCGAGCACTCCAAACACAGAGGGTACACGGAGGGATTTAATTTCTTGGTCCGAGAACCATGGATTGGTCAGTGAAGAAGTCCACTGAGGGGAACTAGAGGATAAAGCTGGGGTCGGCGGCGGAGGGCTCCTCGGACTGATCAAGTGCCTTTAAGACCACGAAATACTTGTCATACGCCTTTAAGACCAGAGAATACTGGTCATGCACCTTTAAGACCAGAGAATACTGGACATGCACCTTTAAGACCAGAGAATACTGGTCATGCACCTTTAAGACCAGAGAATACTGGTCATGCACCTTTAAGACCAGAGAATACTGGACATGCACCTTTAAGACCAGAGAATACTGGTCATGCACCTTTAAGACCAGAGAATACTGGTCATGCACCTTTAAGACCAGAGAATACTGGTCATGCACCTTTAAGACCAGAGAATACTGGTCATGCACCTTTAAGACCAGAGAATACTGGTCATGCACCTTTAAGACCAGGGAATACTGGTCATGCACCTTTAAGAGCAGGGAATACTGGTCATGCACCTTTAAGAGCAGGGAATACTGGTCATGCACCTTTAAGACCAGAGAATACTGGACATGCACCTTTAAGACCAGAGAATACTGGACATGCACCTTTAAGACCAGAGAATACTGGTCATGCACCTTTAAGACCAGAGAATACTGGTCATGCACCTTTAAGACCAGAGAATACTGGACATGCACCTTTAACCCCTTCATGACCCAGCCTATTTTGACCTTAAAGACCTTGCCGTTTTTTGCAATTCTGACCAGTGTCCCTTTATGAGGTAATAACTCAGGAACGCTTCAACGGATCCTAGTGGTTCTGAGATTGTTTTTTCGTGACATATTGGGCTTCATGTTAGTGGTAAATTTAGGTCAATAAATTCTGCGTTTATTTGTGATAAAAATGGAAATTTGGCGAAAATTTTGAAAATTTCGCAATTTTCACATTTTGAATTTTTATTCTGTTAAACCAGAGAGGTATGTGACACAAAATAGTTAATAAATTACATTTCCCACATATTTACTTTACATCAGCACAATTTTGGAAACAAAATTTTTTTTTGTTAGGAAGTTATAAGGGTTAAAATTTGACCAGCGATTTGTCATTTTTACAACGAAATTTACAAAACCATTTTTTTTAGGGACCACCTCACATTTGAAGTCAGTTTGAGGGGTCTATATGGCTGAAAATACCCAAAAGTGACACCATTCTAAAAACTGCACCCCTCAAGGTACTCAAAACCACATTCAAGAAGTTTATTAACCCTTCAGGTGCTTCACAGCAGCAGAAGCAACATGGAAGGAAAAAATGAACATTTAACTTTTTAGTCACAAAAATTATCTTTTACCAACAATATTTTTATTTTCCCAATGGTAAAAGGAGAAACTGAACCACGAAAGTTGTTGTCCAATTTGTCCTGAGTACGCTGATACCTCATATGTGGGGGTAAACCACTGTTTGGGCACACGGCAGGGCTTGGAAGGGAAGGAGCGCCATTTGACTTTTTGAATCAAAAATTGGCTCCACTCTTTAGCGGACACCATGTCACGTTTGGAGAGCCCCCGTGTGCCTAAAAATTGGAGCTCCCCCACAAGTGACCCCATTTTGGAAACTAGACGCCCCAAGGAACTTATCTAGATGCATAGGGAGCACTTTGAACCCCCAGGTGCTTCACAAATTGATCCGTAAAAATGAAAAAGTACTTTTTTTTCACAAAAAAATTCTTTTAGCCTCAATTTTTTCATTTTCACATGGGCAACAGGATAAAATGGATCCTAAAATGTGTTGGGCAATTTCTCCTGAGTACACCAATACCTCACATGTGGGGGTAAACCACTGTTTGGGCACATGGTAAGGCTCGGAAGGGAAGGAGCGCCATTTGACTTTTTGAATGAAAAATTATTTCCATCGTTAGCGGACACCATGTCGCGTTTGGATAGCTCCTGTGTGCCTAAACATTGGCGCTCCCCCACAAGTGACCCCATTTTGGAAACTAGACCCCCAAGGAACTTATTTAGATGCCTAGTGAGCACTTTAAACCCTCAGGTGCTTCACAAATTGATCTGTAAAAATGAAAAAGTACTTTTTTTTCACAAAAAAATTCTTTTCGCCTCAATTTTTTCATTTTCACATGGGCAGTAGGATAAAATGGATCATAAAATTTGTTGGGCAATTTCTCCCGAGTACGTCGATACCTCATATGTGGGGGTAAACCACTGTTTGGGCACTCGGCAGGGCTCGGAAGGGAAGGCGCGCCATTTGACTTTTTGAATGGAAAATTAGCTCCAATTGTTAGCGGACACCATGTCGCGTTTGGAGAGCCCCTGTGTGCCTAAACATTGGAGCTCCCCCACAAGTGACCCCATTTTGGAAACTAGACCCCCCAAGGAACTTATCTAGATGCATATTGAGCACTTTAAACCCCCAGGTGCTTCACAGAAGTTTATAACGCAGAGCCATGAAAATAAAAAAAAAAAATTATTTTCTCAAAAATGATCTTTTAGCCTGCAATTTTTTATTTTCCCAAGGGTAACAGGAGAAATTTGACCCCAAAAGTTGTTGTCCAGTTTCTCCTGAGTACGCTGATACCCCATATGTGGGGGTAAACTACTGTTTGGGCACATGCCGGGGCTTGGAATTGAAGTAGTGACGTTTTGAAATGCAGACTTTGATGGAATGCTCTGCGGGCGTCACGTTGCGTTTGCAGAGCCCCTGATGTGCCTAAACAGTAGAAACCCCCCACAAGTGACCCCATTTTGGAAACTAGACCCCGAAAGGAACTTATCTAGATGTGTGGTGAGCACTTTGAACCCCCAAGTGCTTCATAGAAGTTTATAATGCAGAGCCGTGAAAATAATAAATACGTTTTCTTTCCTCAAAAATAATTATTTAGCCCAGAATTTTTTATTTTCCCAAGGGTTACAGGAGAAATTGGACCCCAAAAGTTGTTGTCCAGTTTCTCCTGAGTACGCTGATACCCCATGAGTGGGGGTAAACCACTGTTTGGGCACACGTCGGGGCTCAGAAGGGAAGTAGTGACTTTTGAAATGCAGACTTTGATGGAATGGTCTGCGGGTGTCAAGTTGCGTTTGCAGAGCCCCTGGTGTGCCTAAACAGTAGAAACCCCCACAAGTGACCCCATTTTAGAAACTAGACCCCCCAAGGAACTTATCTAGATATGTGGTGAGCACTTTGAACCCCCAAGTGCTTCACAGACGTTTACAACGCAGAGCCGTGAAAATAAAAAATCATTTTTCTTTCCTCAAAAATTATGTTTTAGCAAGCATTTTTTTGGATTCACAAGGGTAACAGGAGAAATTGGACCCCAGTAATTGTTGTCCAGTTTCTCCTGAGTACACTGATACCCCATATGTGGGGGTAAACCACTGTTTGGGCACACGTCAGGGCTCGGAAGTGAGGGAGCACCATTTGACTTTTTGAATATGAGATTGGCTGGAATCAATGGTGGCGCCATGTTGCGTTTGGAGACCCCTGATGTGCCTAAACAGTGGTAACCCCTCAATTCTAACTCCAACACTAACCCCCCCACACCCCTAACCCTAATCCCAACTGTAGCCATAACCCTAATCACAACCCTAACCACAACCCTAATTCCAACCCTAACCCTAAGGCTATGTGCCCACGTTGCGGATTCGTGTGAGATATTTCCGCACCATTTTTGAAAAATCCGCGGGTAAAAGGCACTGCGTTTTACCTGCGGATTTACCACGGATTTCCAGTGTTTTTTGTGCGGATTTCACCTGCGGATTCCTATTGAGGAACAGGTGTAAAACGCTGCGGAATCCGCACAAAGAATTGACATGCTGCGGAAAATACAACGCAGCGTTTCCGCGCGGTATTTTCCGCACCATGGGCACAGCGGATTTGGTTTTTCATATGTTTACATGGTACTGTAAACCTGATGGAACACTGCTGCGGATCCGCAGCCAAATCCGCACAGTGTGCACATAGCCTAATTCTAAAGGTATGTGCACACGCTGCGGAAAACGCTGCAGATCCGCAGCAGTTTCCCATGAGTTTACAGTTCAATGTAAACCTACGGGAAACAAAAATCGCTGTGCCCATGCTGCGGAAAAACTGCACGGAAACGCAGCGGTTTACATTCTGCAGCATGTCACTTCTTTGTGCGGATTCCGCAGCGGTTTTACAACTGCTCAAATAGAAAATCGCAGTTGTAAAACCGCAGTGAAATGCGCAGAAAAACCGCGGTAAATCCGCCATAAATCCGCAGCGGTTTAGCACTGCGGATTTATCAAATCCGCAGCGGAAAAATCCGCAGAGGACCAGAATACGTGTGCACATACCGAAACCCTAACCCTAGCCCTAACCCTACCCCTAACCCTATTCTAACATTACATAGTAACATAGTAACATAGTAACATAGTTAGTAAGGCCGAAAAAAGACATTTGTCCATCCAGTTCAGCCTATATTCCATCATAATAAATACCCAGATCTACGTCCTTCTACAGAACCTAATAATTGTATGATACAATATTGTTCTGCTCCAGGAAGACATCCAGGCCTCTCTTGAACCCCTCGACTGAGTTCGCCATCACCACCTCCTCAGGCAAGCAATTCCAGATTCTCACTGCCCTAACAGTAAAGAATCCTCTTCTATGTTGGTGGAAAAACCTTCTCTCCTCCAGACGCAAAGAATGCCCCCTTGTGCCCGTCACCTTCCTTGGTATAAACAGATCCTCAGCGAGATATTTGTATTGTCCCCTTATATACTTATACATGGTTATTAGATCGCCCCTCAGTCGTCTTTTTTCTAGACTAAATAATCCTAATTTCGCTAATCTATCTGGGTATTGTAGTTCTCCCATCCCCTTTATTAATTTTGTTGCCCTCCTTTGTACTCTCTCTAGTTCCATTATATCCTTCCTGAGCACCGGTGCCCAAAACTGGACACCGGTGGACACTGGATTAGTGGAAAAAAAAAAAATGTCTTTATTTTTTTATTGTCCCTACCTATGGGGGTGACAAAGGGGGGGGGGGGGGGGGTCATTTATTATTTTTTTTATTTTGATCACTGAGATATAATCTATCTCAGTGATCAAAATGCACTTTGGAACGAATCTGCCGGCCGGCAGATTCGGCGGGCGCACTGCGCATGCGCCCGCCATTTTGGAAGATGGCGGCGCCCAGGGAGAAGACGGACGGGACCCCGTCTGGATCGGTAAGTATGATGGGGTGGGGTGGGGACCACGGGGGGGGGGAATCTGAGCGCGGGAGGGGTGGAACGGAGCACGGGGGGCGTGGAACGGAGCACGGGGGGGCTGGAATGGAGCACGGGGGGGTGGAACGGAGCACCGGGGGGGGGGGTGGATCGGAGTGCAGGGGGGGTGATTGGAGCACGGGGGGGAGCGGAGCACTGGACGGAGGGGAGCCGGAGCAGTGTACCGGCTAGATCGGGGGGCTGGGGGGGCGATCGGTGGGGTGGGGTGGGGGCACATTAGTATTTCCAGCCATGGCCGATGATATTTCAGCATCGGCCATGGCTGGATTGTAATATTTCACCCGTTATAATAGGTGAAATATTACAAATCGCTCTGATTGGCTGTTGAAAGTGAAACTGCCAATCAGAGCGATCGTAGCCACGAGGGGTGAAGCCACCCCCCCTGGGCTAAACTACCACTTCCCCTGTCCCTGCAGATCGGGTGAAATGGGAGTTAACCCTTTCACCCGATCTGCAGGGACGCGATCTTTCCATGACGCCACATAGGCGTCATGGGTCGGATTGGCACCGACTTTCATGACGCCTACGTGGCGTCATGGGTCGGGAAGGGGTTAAGACCAGAGAATACTGGTCAAGCACCTTTAAGACCACAGAATACTGGTCATGCACCTTTAAGACCAGAGAATACTGGTCATGCGCCTTTAAGACCAGAGAATACTGGACATGCACCTTTAAGACCAGAGAATACTGGTCATGCACCTTTAAGACCAGAGAATACTGGTCATGCACCTTTAAGACCAGAGAATACTGGTCATGCACCTTTAAGACCAGAGAATACTGGTCATGCACCTTTAAGACCAGAGAATACTGGACATGCACCTTTAAGACCAGAGAATACTGGTCATGCACCTTTAAGACCAGAGAATACTGGTCATGCACCTTTAAGACCAGAGAATACTGGTCATGCACCTTTAAGACCAGAGAATACTGGTCATGCACCTTTAAGACCAGAGAATACTGGTCATGCGCCTTTAAGACTGGGAATCCTGGCCACATGCCTTTAAGACCAGGGAATACTGGTCATGCACCTTTAAGACCAGGAAATACTGGTCATGTGCCTTTAAGACCAGGTACTTCCTTACCCGGGTACTGATGTAGAGTCGATGTGCCCCTTTAATGCAAAAATACTGTCACCCCAGTGTGAGCTGGCCGGGTGGACCAAGATGGCCACCGGGAGCTGCAGAGTTGATAAAATCTCGCAGAGAGCGAGAAGCGCCAATTTGGAGGGCGGAGCCACAGACACGATGTTGAATAGGCCTAAGCCGGGGCCTAAATTTCTGTAGCCGGCGGAAGTCACCAGTGGGTCGTTCCAGGCAAGACTTCCAGGATGCGGCCTACAAATCGGCCGAAGCCAGGGGCTAAATTTTTGCAGCCATCCAGAGCATTACCTCAGAGAGGTGGGCCACAGGGAAGTGGCTGAGGCTGCCTGTCAGCATGTGAATATCCCACTGAAGATGGATCCACTCACCATTGATGCGCATCCCGGCATGGAGCCGCCGCGGATGTGGGTTTCAGTGCTGTTCTGTGCAGCGTGGACGGTGCAGGGATAAACCTCAATCCATCATCCGTTTGTTAGGGAGGTGGAGAGGACCCGTCCGCCTCCTTGTGCCATCCGCCTTCACAGTGGTGGGACAGTGGGGGCTGCTCGGACGCCATAGAGAGGGGCCTCTGTACAGCCACGGAGTTCAGTCCGGGTGGACAGGGCCAGTTGTCCGGCAATAGGCCTGGCTCCAGGAGAGGATACATGGAGGTGACACTCCATGTGCTCGCCTGCTGCTGGTGTGGGGAGATCGGGACCATGAAGGAACCGTCGCCCCTGAAGTGAGCTCAGGCACGGCTTCCCACGTCGCAGGAGAGGGTACGGGGAGGTATACTCACCGTGCTCGCCTGTTGATGGTTCGGGGAGATCGGAACCTTGAAAGGAACCGTCGCCCCCTTCACTCCGTTAATTAAAAAATAAAAATTTACAGAAAAGTAAACAATAAAATAAAAACGTTGGGGTCTGAAACAGACCCATGTGCCTCCTACAGACACTAAGCAAGAACTGGATAGCTGAGAGCCAGCAGGAGGGTGTATACTGCAGGGGAGGAGATAACTTTTTTTGTATCACTTAGTGTCAGCCTCCTATTGGCAGCAGCATACACCCACGGTCTGTGTCCCCCAATGAGGCGAAGGAGAAATAAAGGGAACACTAAAATACAGCATCTTAGATATCTCTGAATGAAATATTCCAGTTGCAAATTTTTATTCATAGCATAGTGGAATGTGTTCAGAACAATAAAACAATTATCAATGTAAATCAAAATGAATATCCCATGGAGGTCTGGATTTGGATTGATACTCAAAATCAAAGTGGAAAATCAAATTACAGGCTGATCAAACTTCTGTGGAAATGCCTCATGACAAGGAAAAGATGCTCAGTAGTGTGTGTGGCCTCCACGTGCTTGCATGACCTCCCTACTGTACAACGCCTGGGCATGCTCCTGATGAGGTGGCGGAAGGTCCCCTGAGTGATCTCCTCCCAGACCTGAACTAAACTATCCACCAACTCCTGGACAGTCTGTGGTGCAACATGACGTTGGTGGATGGAGCGAGATATGCTCAATCGGATTCAGGTCTGGGGATTGGGCGGACCAGTCCATAGCTTCAATGCCTTCATTTTGCAGGAACTGCTGACATACTCCAGCCACATGAGGTCTGGCATTGTCCTGCATTAGGAGGAACCCAGGGCCAACAGCACCAGCATATGGTCTCACAAGGTGTCTGAGGATCTCATCTCGGTACCTAATGGCAGTCAAGCTACCTCTGGCAAGCACATGAAGGGCTGTGCGGCCCTCCAAAGAAATGCCACCCCACAACATTACTGACCCACTGCCAAAGCGGTCATGCTGAAGGACGTTGCAGGCACCAGATTGTTCTCCACGACGTCTCCAGACTCTGTCACGTCTGTTACATGTGCTCAGTGTGAACCTGCTTTCATCTGTGAAGAGCACAGGGCGCCAGTGGCAAATTTGCCAATACTGGTGTTCTGTGGCAAATGCCAAGCGTCCTGCAAGGTGTTGGGCTATGAGCACCACTTCTATCTGTGGACGCCAGGCCCTCAGACCATCCTCATGGAGTCAGTTTCTAACCGTTTGTGCAGACACATGCACATTTGTGGCCTGCTAGAGGTCATTTTGCAGGGGTCTGGCAGTGCTTCTCCTATTCCTCCATGCACAAAGGCTGAGGTAGCGGTCCTGCTGCTGGGTTGCTGCCCTCCTACGGCCCCCTCCACGTCTCCTGGTGTACTGGCCTGTCTCCTGGTAGCGCATCCAGCCTCTGGACACTACGCTAGCAGACACAGCAAACCTTGCCACAGCTCGCATTGATGTGCCATCCTGGATGAGCTGTACTATATAAGCCACTTTTGTGGGTTGTAGAGTCCGTCTCATGCTACCACGAGTGTGAAAGCACAACCAACATTCAAAAGTGACCAAAACAGCAGCCAGAAAGCATTGGTACTGAGATGTGGTCTGTGGTCCCCACCTGCAGAACCACTCCTTTATTGAGTGTGTCTTGATAATTGCCAATAATTTCCATCTGTTGTCTATTCCATTTGCACAACAGCATGTGAAATTGATTGTCAAACAGTGTTGCTTCCTAACTGGACAGTTTGATGGCACAGAAGTTTGATTTACTTAGATCTTGATGATTCAGCGTGGCAGAACATTCCTCCAGCATTTCTACTCGTGGTCCTTATACTTCTTGCTGAATAAATCGCAATATTTTGATCACCATGCTTTCCATCATTTGCATATCATTAACACAAAATTCATAGGATCAATAGTTACATTTAGGATTTTTCCTCCTTGGTGTTCCAATTTCTACATTGAGGAATGAAGAGAACCAGCTTTTTCTATATTGGTTTTTCCTGACACTCCAGTTAGGATTAAAATATATAAATAAAATAGAGGATATTTGCTATGTTAACCCCTTCATGACCCAGCCTATTTTGACCTTAAAGACCTTGCCGTTTTTTGCAATTCTGACCAGTGTCCCTTTATGAGGTAATAACTCAGGAACGCTTCAACGGATCCTAGCGGTTCTGAGATTGTTTTTTCGTGACATATTGGGCTTCATGTTAGTGGTAAATTTAGGTCAATAAATTCTGCGTTTATTTGTGATAAAAACGGAAATTTGGCGAAAATTTTGAAAATTTTGCAATTTTCACATTTTGAATTTTTATTCTGTTAAACCAGAGAGATATGTGACACAAAATAGTTAATAAATAACATTTCCCACATGTTTACTTTACATCAGCACAATTTTGGAAACAAAATTTTTTTTTGTTAGGAAGTTATAAGGGTTAAAATTTGACCAGCGATTTGTCATTTTTACAACGAAATTTACAAAACCATTTTTTTTAGGGACCACCTCACATTTGAAGTCAGTTTGAGGGGTCTATATGGCTGAAAATACCCAAAAGTGACACCATTCTAAAAACTGCACCCCTCAAGGTACTCAAAACCACATTCAAGAAGTTTATTAACCCTTCAGGTGCTTCACAGCAGCAGAAGCAACATGGAAGGAAAAAATGAACATTTAACTTTTTAGTCACAAAAATTATCTTTTAGCAACAATTTTTTTATTTTCCCAATGGTAAAAGGAGAAACTGAACCACGAAAGTTGTTGTCCAATTTGTCCTGAGTACGCTGATACCTCATATGTGGGGGTAAACCACTGTTTGGGCGCACGGCAGGGCTTGGAAGGGAAGGAGCGCCATTTGACTTTTTGAATCAAAAATTGGCTCCACTCTTTAGCGGACACCATGTCACGTTTGGAAAGCCCCCGTGTGCCTAAAAATTGGAGCTCCCCCACAAGTGACCCCATTTTGGAAACTAGACATCCCAAGGAACTTATCTAGATGCATAGTGAGCACTTTGAACCCCCAGGTGCTTCACAAATTGATCTGTAAAAATGAAAAAGTACTTTTTTTTCACAAAAAAATTATTTTCGCCTCAATTTTTTCATTTTCACATGGGCAGTAGGATAAAATGGATCATAAAATTTGTTGAGCAATTTCTCCCGAGTACGCCGATACCTCATATGTGGGGGTAAACCACTGTTTGGGCACTCGGCAGGGCTCGGAAGGGAAGGCGCGCCATTTGACTTTTTGAATGGAAAATTAGCTCCAATTGTTAGCGGACACCATGTCGCGTTTGGAGAGCCCCTGTGTGCCTAAACATTGGAGCTCCCCCACAAGTGACCCCATTTTGGAAACTAGACCCCCCAAGGAACTTATCTAGATGCATATTGAGCACTTTAAACCCCCAGGTGCTTAACAGAAGTTTATAACGCAGAGCCATGAAAATAAAAAATAATTTTTCTTTCCTCAAAAATGATTTTTTAGCCTGGAATTTCCTATTTTGCCAAGGATAATAGGAGAAATTGGACCCCAAATATTGTTGTCCAGTTTGTCCTGAGTATGCTGATACCCCATATGTGGGGGTAAACCACTGTTTGGGCGCACGGCAGGGCTCGGAAGGGATGGCACGCCATTTGGCTTTTTAAATGGAAAATTAGCTCCAATCATTAGCGGACACCATGTCACGTTTGGAGAGCCCCTGTGTGCCTAAACATTGGAGATCCCCCAGAAATGACACCATTTTGGAAACTAGACCCCCAAAGGAACTAATCTAGATCTGTGGTGAGGACTTTGAACCCCCAAGTGCGTCACAGAAATTTATAACGCAGAGCCATGAAAATAAAAAAAAAAAATTATTTTCTCAAAAATGATCTTTTAGCCTGCAATTTTTTATTTTCCCAAGGGTAACAGGAGAAATTTGACCCCAAAAGTTGTTGTCCAGTTTCTCCTGAGTACGCTGATACCCCATATGTGGGGGTAAATCACTGTTTGGGCACATGCCGGGGCTCGGAAGTGAAGTAGTGACGTTTTGAAATGCAGACTTTGATGGAATGCTCTGTGGGCGTCACGTTGCGTTTGCAGAGCCCCTGATGTGGCTTAACAGTAGAAACCCCCCACAAGTGACCCCATTTTGGAAACTAGACCCCCAAAGGAACTTATCTAGATGTGTGGTGAGCACTTTGAACCCCCAAGTGCTTCATAGAAGTTTATAATGCAGAGCCGTGAAAATAATAAATACGTTTTCTTTCCTCAAAAATAATTATTTAGCCCAGAATTTTTTAATTTTCCCAAGGGTTACAGAAGAAATTGGACCCCAAAAGTTGTTGTCCAGTTTCTCCTGAGTACGCTGATACCCCATATGTGGGGGTAAACCACTGTTTGGGCACATGCCGAGGCTCGGAAGTGAAGTAGTGACGTTTTGAAATGCAGACTTTGATGGAATGGTCTACGGGTGTCACGTTGCGTTTGCAGAGCCCCTGGTGTGCCTAAACAGTAGAAACCCCCACAAGTGACCCCATTTTAGAAACTAGACCCCCCAAGGAACTTATCTAGATATGTGGTGAGCACTTTGAACCCCCAAGTGCTTCACAGACATTTACAACGCAGAGCCGTGAAAATAAAAAATCATTTTTCTTTCCTCAAAAATTATGTTTTAGCAAGCATTTTTTTAGATTCACAAGGGTAACAGGAGAAATTGGACCCCAGTAATTGTTGCGCAGTTTGTCCTGAGTATGCTGGTACCCCATATGTGGGGGTAAACCACTGTTTGTGCACACGTCGGGGCTCAGAAGTGAGGGAGCACCATTTGACTTTTTGAATACGAGATTGGCTGGAATCAATGGTGGCGCCATGTTGCGTTTGGAGACCCCTGATGTGCCTAAACAGTGGTAACCCCTCAATTCTACCTCCAACACTAACCCCCCCACACCCCTAACCCTAATCCCAACTGTAGCCATAACCCTAATCACAACCCTAACCGCAACACACCCCTAACCACAACCCTAACCCCAACACACCCCTAACCCTAACCACAACCCTAATTCCAACCCTAACCCTAAGGCTATGTGCCCACGTTGCGGATTCGTGTGAGATATTTCCGCACCATTTTTGAAAAATCCGCGGGTAAAAGGCACTGCGTTTTACCTGCGGATTTTCCGCGGATTTCCAGTGTTTTTTGTGCGGATTTCACCTGCGGATTCCTATTGAGGAACAGGTGTAAAACGCTGCGGAATCCGCACAAAGAATTGACATGCTGCGGAAAATACAACGCAGCGTTTCCGCGCGGTATTTTCCGCACCATGGGCACAGCGGATTTGGTTTTTCATATGTTTACATGGTACTGTAAACCTGATGGAACTCTGCTGCGAATCCGCAGCCAAATCCGCACCGTGTGCACATAGCCTAATTCTAAAGGTATGTGCACACGCTGCGGAAAACGCTGCGGATCCGCAGCAGTTTCCCATGAGTTTACAGTTCAATGTAAACCTACGGGAAACAAAAATCGCTGTACACATGCTGCGGAAAAACTGCACGGAAACGCAGCGGTTTACATTCCGCAGCATGTCACTTCTTTTGTGCGGATTCCGCAGCGGTTTTACAACTGCTCCAATAGAAAATCGCAGTTGTAAAACCGCAGTGAAATGCGCAGAAAAAAACGCGGTAAATCCGCCATAAATCCGCAGCGGTTTAGCACTGCGGATTTATCAAATCCGCAGCGGAAAAATCCGCAGAGGACCAGAATACGTGTGCACATACCGAAACCCTAACCCTAGCCCTAACCCTACCCCTAAACCCTACCCCTAAACCCTACCCCTATTCTAACATTAGTGGAAAAAAAAAATTTCTTTATTTTTTTATTGTCCCTACCTATGGGGGTGACAAAGGGGGGGGGGTCATTTATTATTTTTTTTATTTTGATCACTGAGATATAATCTATCTCAGTGATCAAAATGCACTTTGGAACGAATCTGCCGGCCGGCAGATTCGGCGGGCGCACTGCACATGCGCCCGCCATTTTGGAAGATGGCGGCGCCCAGGGAGAAGACGGACGGGACCCCGGCTGGATCGGTAAGTATGATGGGGTGGGGGGGGGGGGACCACGGGGGGGGTGGGGGGATCGGAGCACGGGGGGGGGGGGGGATCTGAGCACGGCGGGGGGGGGGAATCGGAGCGCGGGAGGGGTGGAACGGAGCACGGGGGGGCTGGAATGGAGCACGGGGGGGCTGGAATGGAGCACGGGGGGGTGGAACGGAGCACCGGGGGGTGTGGATCGGAGTGCAGGGGGGGTGATTGGAGCACGGGGGGGTGATTGGAGCACGGGGGGAGCGGACAAGAGCACGGGGGGGAGCGGAGCACTGGACGGAGGGGAGCCGGAGCAGTGTACCGGCCAGATCGGGGGGCTGCGGGGGCGATCGGTGGGGTGGGGTGGGGGCACATTAGTATTTCCAGCCATGGCCGATGATATTTCAGCATCGGCCATGGCTGGATTGTAATATTTCACCCGTTATAATAGGTGAAATATTACAAATCGCTCTGATTGGCAGTTTCACTTTCAACAGCCAATCAGAGCGATCGTAGCCACGAGGGGGTGAAGCCACCCCCCCGGGCTAAACTACCACTCCCCCTGTCCCTGCAGATCGGGTGAAATGGGAGTTAACCCTTTCACCCGATCTGCAGGGACGCGATCTTTCCATGACGCCGCATAGGCGTCATGGGTCGGAATGGCACCGACTTTCATGACGCCTACGTGGCGTCATGGGTCGGGAAGGGGTTAAGTTATGCCTTTTCAGAGAAAAGGTCCAATTCATACAGCTGTAGTACATTTTATACAGAAGCAAAAAGGTAAAAATAAAATAAGGGTGGATAAACTACTTTTGCCTATTATTTCTGACCACACCCAAAGGCAAACACACTTGAATGTTATGTCCAATGTAAAACCTTTTCCAAGATATCCACCATGTGCTAAAGAAAGAATTTATGTTGCGTAAAAGTACACTTTAATTATACATTCATACAGCGTTTGTCAAATACAGAAACGATTCTTGGAAAATCAGAACACAACTCTGTACATGACTGCTTTAAAAATGTACATAATCTCTAATTTCTTCCATATACAGTTAGGTCCATATATATTTGGACAGAGACAACATTTTTCTAATTTTTGTTATAGACATTACCACAATGAATTTTAAACAAAACAATTCAGATGCAGTTGAAGTTCAGACTTTTAGCTTTCATTTGAGGGTATCCACATTAAAATTGGATGAAGGGTTTAGGAGTTTCAGCTCCTTAACATGTGCCACCCTGTTTTTAAAGGGACCAAAAGTAATTGGACAATTGACTCCAAGGCTATTTCATGGACAGGTGTGGGCAATCCCTTCGTTATGTCATTCTCAATTAAGCAGATAAAAGGCCTGGAGTTGATTTGAGGTGTGGTACTTGCATTTGGAAGGTTTTGCTGTGAAGTAAACATGCGGTCAAATGAGCTCTCCATGCAGGTGAAACAAGCTATCCTTAAGTTGCATTATGTAAGTTAGGACACCGCGCTAACCAGACGAAGAAAATGCAATTAGATAGGTGTACCTAAGAAGTGAGAAAACCTACAAATGGACACAAAATGCTAGTAATTGATAACCAACAAAGGCAGCAGCCAATGAAAAAGTGGCTACAACCACCAATAGCAATAACAATAATAATAATGCGCCAATACCAGACAGCCGTTACTCGCAGTCACCAGCAACACTATATCTTGTTGCCACAGTAGGTACATGTATAAGGGTAATAAATGTATAACATATGTTTAAAGTAACCGTACACTTACTGTTTGTAGCATGACTGAGGTGAAGGTGCTGGCGTTATGCTGGTGTGTATTGGAGCAGGGACAGCGGCCACCAGTGTATCTGGAACTGAGAGGTACAGACGGCAGTGTGGAGCGGCAGAAACACTCACTGTTTGGGCAGCGTCCTCCCTTGCTAGTGCTCTGCCTCCACGCGCCTGAAACGCCGTTTGCCGGCACACGTGGGCTGCGAGGACACCGCTAGAGAGAGTGGTGGAATAAGGGGGCGTGTGGTCTGGGTGACGTCACCAGGTTTGGAGAAGAAAAAAAGCAGAGGACGGGTGCCGATTAGGACCAAAGTGCCTACGCGTTTTGAAGGTCTCCGGACCTTCTTCGTCAGTGCTATAGCTATATTTTCCTCTCCAAACCTGTTGTCTCTGTCCAAATATATATGGACCTAACTGTATCAACATCATAGTGAAGGTGCAAAATATCTATTTATTCACCGACTGAAAATGGGACAATGAAAAGACAATATATGGGCCGTCCGCCACGTCACATCAGTCAACCTTATTGGCTTCTCGCCATTTCTAAGGAAAACGTCATTAAGAGCGTCACAAAGCAGGGAACCAAATCCAATCTACCACATCATCTGTTACACTGACAGGACACCGGACTTTCCAGAAATGCAACATGTCCCTCGACACGCACATTGCACATAGTCCTCTTCTACAAAAACTGTCTATTAATTCACTGAATGTTCCATGTAAACTCCAGATGAGGGATATTAACGAGATACCCTTATGGACAGAAGGAGACGCTTCGTTTACGGGCGGTGCAGTCCATTACCCTTACTGGTATTAAGAAATAACACCAGCAAGGAGCTTTAACCTCATCCCCCTGCAGAGGGGCCTCTTCTTCCAGGTCTCCAGGCACATGTACCTCCACCATCACCTGTTAATGGGTTGTAACCTAAAGAGAGAAAAAAAAAAAAAAAAAAGTATATCAAGCAAGGCTCTTATTTTAAAGTCCTCACAGTGTCATTTTATGTATTTTTTTTAAAAAAGGTCTCTGTTCTGTAATTTTAAGAGAACAGTTTGTGTGCCCTCTACAGGACAGAAAGAGTATTACACTATTACCCTTGTACTTTTCATTTCTGAATAAGGCCCTGGATCCAACGGAGAGGTAACGTTTCTCCTTGCGGAAAATGACGTGTCAAGCATGTGGAGATGAAGAGACTTAAGCCACAATGCTCCTCTGGGAAATATGCAAATTGTCTCATTAGAGAGGAAGAGGACTCCTCCAGATAAGCCAGATCTCACATTTCGCACTGACGAGGGGCAGCACCCCAAAACACAGTCTGCAAAGTGAGATTCTGATTTTTATTCTAATCATGTGGCAAGGCTCGTAATAGGGTCAACATTGACTTTTAGGACTACTACTGGAGTTCTAGTCCTCTACCTCTGAAGAGACAATTTGCATAAAGCCCTGTTAGGCTACGTTCACATTAGTGTTCCGCTAATGTGCGTCGCTGTTGCGTCGGCGACGCAGCGGCGACGCGCCCCTATGTTTAACATGGGGGACGCGTGCGTTTTTTTTGTTGCGTTTTCCGACATGTGCGTCGTTTCCGACGCTAGCGTCGGACGCAAGAAAATGCAACAAGTTGCATTTTTCGTGCGTCCGATTTTCGTCAAAAAACAACGCACGCGTCGCAAAACGCAGCGTTTTTGCGTGCGTTTGCGCGCGTTTTTTTGTGCGTCGTGCGTTGCGTCGCCGACGCAGCGGCGCGCAACGCTAATGTGAACGTAGCCTTATTCTGCAATATCTCTGTGTGCCGGCTCATTAAGTTCAGCCTTCTTCATATACAGTGGCACGTAAAAGTATGGGCACCCCTGGTCAAAATTACTGTCATTGTAAACAGTTCAGCAAGTTGAGAATGAACTGATCTCTAAAAGGCCTAAAGTTAAAGATGACACATTTCCCTGGTATTTTAACCCCTTTACCCCCAAGGGTGGTTTGCACGTCAATGACCAGGCCAATTTTTACAATTCTGACCACTGTCCCTTTATGAGGTTATAACTCTGGAACGCTTCAACGGATCCTGGTGATTCTGACAATGTTTTCTCGTGACATATTGTACATCATGATAGTGGTAACATTTCTTTGATATTACCTGCATTTATTTGTGAAAAAAACAGAAATTTGGCGAAAATTTTGCAATTTTCCATCTTTGAATTTTTATGCAATTAAATCACAGAGATATGTCACACAAAATACTTAATAAGTAACATTTTCCACATGTCTACTTTACATCAGCACAATTCTGGAACCAAAATTTTTTTTTGTTAGGGAGTTATAAGGGTTAAAAGTTGACCAGCAATTTCTCAGTTTTACAACACCATTTTCTTTTTTTTTTTTAGGGACCAAATCTCATTTGAAGTCATTTTGAGGGGTCTATATGATAGAAAATAACCAAGTGTGACACCATTCTAAAAACTGCACCCCTCAAGGTGCTCAAAACCATATTCAAGAAGTTTATTAACCCTTCTGGTGCTTCACAGGAATTTTTGGAATGTTTAAATAAGAATGAACATTTAACTTTTTTTTTTTCACAAAAATTATCTTTTCGCCCCCAATTTTTTATTTTCCCAAGGGTAAGAGAAGAAATTGGACCCCAAAAGTTGTTGTACAATTTGTCCTGAGTACGCTGATACCCCATATGTGGGGGTAAACCACTGTTTGGGCGCATGGGCGCATGGGAGAGCTCGGAAGGGAAGGAGCGTCGTTTGACTTTTCAATGCAAAATTGACAGGAATTGAGATGGAACGCCATGTTGCGTTTGGAGAGCCACTGATGTGCCTAAACATTGAAACCCCCCACAAGTGACACCATTTTGGAAAGTAGACCCCCTAAGGAACTTATCTAGAGGTGTGGTGAGCGCTTTGACCCACCAAGGGCTTCACAGAAGTTTATAATGCAGAGCTGCAAAAATAAAACAAAATTTTTTTTCCCACAAAAATTATTTTTTAGCCCCCAGTTTTGTATCTTCCTGAGGGTAAGAGGAGAAATTCGACCCCAAAAATTGTTGTCCAATTTGTCCTGAGTACGCTGATACCCCATATGTGGGGGGAACCACCGTTTGGGCGCATGGGAGGGCTCGGAAGGGAAGGAGCGCCATTTGGAATGCAGACTTAGGCTGGCATCACACTGGCGTATCGCATCCGATGCGAGATCATCGGATGCAATATGCTAATGACACTCGGTTTCTGCTCGCAGCAGAGCAGGAGCCGAGTGTCATGCGTCTGTGCTCCGATTCTCTTGCACAGGGAGGATCGGAGCACAGCTGCGGAGGAGGCAGAGAAATTAATTTCTCCATCTCCTCCATTGCTGGGGTCCGCTTATAGCGCACATCACTCGGATGTTATCCGAGTGGTGTGCGCTGTCTCACTCGCATCCATAGGCTTATATGGGTGCGAGTGAGCTGAGAGTTTTCCTCGGTCCGAGACAATCGCAGCATGCTGCGATTGTCTCGGACCGAGGAAAACGGCTGACAAAAAGTCGGCTGCTGGGAGCTGCCCCATAACTTATCATTGGTCCGAGTGCAATGCGATTTTTTATCGCATTGCACTCGGCCGTTTAAAGCGCCAGTGTGACGCCGGCCTTAGATGGAATGGTCTGCAGGCGTCACATTGTGTTTGCAGAGCCCCTAATGTACCTAAACAGTAGAAACCCCCCACAAGTGACCCCATATTGGAAACTAAACCCCCCCCAAGGAACTTATCTAGATGTGATGTGAGAACTTTGAGCCCCCAAGTGTTTCACTACAGTTTATAACACAGAGCCGTGAAATTAAAAAATCTTTTTTTTCCCCACAAAAATTATTTTTTAGCCCCCAGTTTTGTATTTTCCCAAGGGTAACAGGAGAAATTGGACCCCAAAAGTTGTTGTCCTATTTGTCCTGAGTACGCTGATACCCCATATGTTGGGGTAAACCCCTGTTTGGGCACACGGGAGAGCTCGGAAGGGAAGGAGCACTGTTTTACTTTTTAACGCAGAATTGGCTGGAATTGAGATCCATGTCGCGTTTGGAGAGCCCCTGATGTGCCTAAACAGTGGAAACCCCACAACTATAACTGAAACCCTAACCCAAACACACCCCTAACCCTAATCCCAATAGTAACCCTAACCACACCTCTAACCCTGACACACCCCTAACCCTAATCCCAACCCTATTCCCAACCGTAAATGTAATTAAACCCTAACCCTAACTTTAGCCCCAACCCTAACCGTAGCCTTAACCCAACCCTAGCCCTAACGGGAAAATGGAAATAAATACATATTTTAAATTTTTCCCTAACTAAGGGGGTGATGAAGGGGGGTTTGATTTACTTTAATAGCGGATTATTTAGCGGATTTTTATGATTGGCAGCCGTCACACACTGAAAGACGCTTTTTATTGCAAAAAATATTTTTTGCGTTACCACATTTTGAGAGCTATAATTTTTCCATATTTTGGTCCAGAGTCATGTGAGGTCTTGTTTTTTGCGGGACGAGTTGACATTTTTATTGGTAACGTTTTCGGGCACGTGACATTTTTTGATCGCTTTTATTTCGATTTTTGTGAGGCAGAATGACCAAAAACCAGCTATTCATGAATTTCTTTTGGGGGAGGTGTTTATACCGTTCCGCGTTTGGTAAAATGGATAAAGCAGTTTTATTCTTCAGGTCAGTACGATTACAGCGATACCTCATTTATATCATTTTTTTATGTTTTGGCGCTTTTATACAGTACAATAAAAACTATTTTATAGAAAAAATAATTATTTTGGCATCGCTTTATTCTCAGGACTATAACTTTTTAATTTTTTTTTGCTGATGATGCTGTATGGCGGCTCGTTTTTTGCGGGACAAGATGACGCTTTCAGCAGTACCATGGTTATTTATATCTGTCTTTTTGATCGCGTGTTATTCCACTTTTTGTTCGGCGGTATGATAATAAAGCGTTTTTTGCCTCTTTTTTCTTACGGTGTTTACTGAAGGGGTTAACTAGTGGGCCAGTTTTATAGGTCGGGCCGTTATGGCCGCGGCGATACTAAATATGTGTACTTTTGTTGTTTGTTTTTTTTATTTAGATTTATGGGTATAAAATATATATATATATATTTTTTTCTTTTTTTTTTTTTCTCGTTATTTAGGATTTTTTTTTTTTTTTTTTTTTACACATTTGGAAATTTTTTTTTTTTTTTAACTTTTTTACTTTGTCCTGGGGGACATCACAGATCGTTGATCTGACAGATTACACAGCACTCTGTCAGATCAGCGATCTGACTTACAGGGCTGCAGGCTTACCAAGCGCCCGCTCTGAGCAGGCACTTGGTACGCCACCTCCCTCCCTGCAGGACCCGGATGCTGCGGCCATCTTGGATCTGGGCCTGCTGCAGGGAGGGAGGTAAGGAGACCCTCGCAGCAACGCGATCACATCGCGTTGCTGCGGGGGTCTCAGGGAAGCCCGCAGGGAGCCCCCTCCCTGCGCAATGCTTCCCTGTACCGCCGGCACACCGCGATCATGTTTGATCGCGGTGTGCCGGGGGCGGTCCGTGACCGCTCCTGGCACATAGTGGCGGATGTCAGCTGCGATAGGCAGCTGACACCCGGCTGCGATTGGCCGCGCTCCCCCCGTGAGCGCGGCCGATCAAGTATGACGTACTATCCCGTCGGTGGTCATACGGGCCCACCCCACCTCGACGGGATAATACGTCTAATGTCAGAAAGGGGTTAAGCAAAAAAAAAAAAAAAAAAAAAGCACCTTGTATGGTTAGTACTTAGTAGCACCCCCTTTTGAAAGTATCATAGCTTGTAAATACTTTTTGTAGACAGCCAAAAGTCTCAGTTCTTGGTTTGAGGGATTTCATCCATTCTTCCAGTTCTGTGAGATTCTTGGGTCGTCTTGCATGCACTGCTATTTGGAGTTCTATCCACAGATTTTCAAAGATGTCCAGATCAGGGGACTGTCAGGGCCATTGTAAAACCTTCACCTTTTGTGGATTTGATGAGTGTTTACAAATCAGGATCATTATCCATTTGTAGGAGCCATCCTCTTTTCAACTTCAGCTTTTTTTTACAGATGCTGTTATGTTTGCATCAAGAATTTGTTGAAATTTCATTGAATCCATTCTTCCCTCTACCTCTGAAATGTTCCCTGTGCCATTGGCTGCAACACGACCTCAAAGCATGATTGATTCACCCCTATGCTTAATGGTTGGCGAGATGTTCTTTTCCTGCAATTCTGCGCCCTTTATTCTCCACACGTACTTTGATCATTCAGGCCAAAGAGTTCTATTTTAACCTCATTGATCCCCAGGACTTGTTTTCAACATGCATCAGGCTTGTTTAGATATTAGTTTTGCATACTTCTGAAGCAGAATTTTATGGTGGGGATGCAGGAGATGTTTTCTTCTGATGACTCTTCCGTGAAGGCCATATTTGTGCGAGTGCCTCTGAATAGTAGAACAATGTACCACAACTCCAGGAGTCTGCTACATCTTTCAGAAGGTCTTTTTGCAGTCAATCGGGGGTTCTGATTTTCCTTTCTAGCAAACCTATGGGCAGCATTCACTGGAATTTTGCTTGGTCTACCAGACCTTATCTTGACCTCCACTGTTCTTGTTAACTGCCTTTCTTAATTACATTTTGAACTAAGGAAAGAGCAACTTCAAAACACTTTGCTGCCTTCTTCTGTTTTGTGGATCTTCACCATTTTCTGAGTGCTAGGCAGTTGCATAGAAGAACCCATGGCGGTTGTTTTTTTTTGGCGCAAGGTTAGAAGAGACTGGGTTTTTATAAAGCTGTGAAATTTTCATCACTTGGCTTTTCCTAACTATGATAGTGAACGTGCCATAACCCTAACAGGCTAATTAAGGTCTGACACATTGATCAAAGTTATCCAAGCACACAAATCTCCAAGGGTGCCCAAACTTTTGCATTGGCCCATTTTCCTTTTTGTAATTTTTAAAATGTAAAAAAAGAAGACCTCTGTGCTGGTCATGCTGAAGCTCTCCTTTGTGTAGCACAAGTGATCAGACGATCGCAGCTTCAAGTCTCTTAAAGGGATTAAAGCCACTTAAAAGTAAAAACAAAACAAAAAACACCACGTTCAAATCATCCCCCCCTTGGCCCCATTCAAAATAAATAATTAAAAAAATAATAATACACATTTGGTATCGCTGAGTTCACAAATGTCTGATCTTTCAAAACATAAAAGGTAAATTAATCTGTAAATGGCGTAATGAGGAACAAATATAAAATAAATTGATTTGCCAGAATAGAATTACGTTTTCTTTTTCATGGCTGCCGCAAGGTTGCAATAAAATGGAATAACAGGCAATCAAAACATCGTCACCTGCCCCAAAACAGTATCAATAAAGTCAGCTCAGGGTGCAAAAAATAAGCCCTTACCCAGCCCCAAATCCCCAAAAATATCAAGAGAATTTTTTTTTCTCTTACAAATTCCCCCCCCCCCCTCCTCCCATCACAAATAAAAAAAGAAGCGGTTTGGTATCTGCGTACTCGTACTGACCTGGGGAATCATATTGTCAGGTCACTTTTAGGATTTAGTGAACATGGTAAATAAAATAAAAAAAGTTGTTGAATTGCACTTTGTATTCTTTCCCATAAGTTATATGGTAAAATCAATGGCGTTATTCAAAAGTATAACTCGTCCTGCAAAAATCAAGTCCTCAAACGGCCATATTGAAGGAAAAAAAAAAAAGTTATGGTTCTGGGATGAAGGAGAGCAAAAAACAAGCACAAAAACGGAAAAAAAAAAAAATCGCAAGGTGTCAAAGGGGTTAAGAGTAGCAGAGCTGCCATACTCCGGAGCCATAGTTGACTTGTTTCTCCCTGTCGAATCAGAAAGGCTACTGGTTTATATTAAACCCTTGAGCCATTTTCTACCGCACCTCCCTGGGGTCTCCAGCGTTTAGTACATACTAACCTCCGTCTCGGAGAGGTCTCCGATCTGGCTTTGGCTTTGGAGTAGTCGATGAAGCTGATGAGCTGGGAGATGGCTCGTGAGGCTGTAATGGGAAGGAAGGTCAGATACTAATAGTGCAAGAAAATAATAAATCTCCAAAGAAGAAAAAAAATATATAATTTTTTATGCTAAGTGACCAGTATATATGTGGGTGTATTTATTAACCCCTTCATGACCCAGCCTATTTTGACCTTAATGACCTGGCCGTTTTTTGCAATTCTGACCAGTGTCCCTTTATGAGGTAATAACTCAGGAACGCTTCAACGAATCCTAGCGGTTCTGAGATTGTTTTTTCATGACATATTGGGCTTCATGTTAGTGGTAAATTTAGGTCGATAATTTTAGCGTTTATTTGTGAAAAATATGGAAATTTGGCTAAAATTTTGAAACTTTCGCCATTTTCAAATTTTGAATTTTTATTCTGTTAAACGAGAGAGTTATGTGACACAAAATAGTTAATAAATAACATTTCCCACGTCTACTTTACATCAGCACAATTTTGGAAACAAAATTTTTTTTTGCTATGAAGTTATAAGGGTTAAAAGTTGACCAGCGATTTCTCATTTTTACAGCAAAATTGACAAAACCATTTTTTTTTTAGGGACCACCTCACATTTGAAGTCAGTTTGAGGGGTCTATATGGCTGAAAATACCCAAAAGTGACACCATTCTAAAAACTGCACCCCTCAAGGTGCTCAAAACCACATTCAAGAAGTTTATTAACCCTTCAGATGCTTCACAGCAGCAGAAGCAACATGGAAGGAAAAAATGAACATTTAACTTTTTAGTCACAAAAATGATGTTTTAGCAACATTTTTTTTTTATTTTCCCAAGGGTAAAAAGAGAAGCTGGACTCCAAAAGTTATTGTACAATTTGTCCTGAGTACACCGATACCCCATATGTGGGGGGGGGGGAACCACTGTTTGGGCACACGACAGGGCTCAGAAGGGAAGGAGCGCCATTTGACTTTTTCATTGAAAAATTGGCTCCAATCTTTAGCGGACACCAAGTCGCGTTTGGAGAGCCCCTGTGTGTCTAAACATTGGAACTCCCCCACATGTGACCCCATTTTGGAAACTAGACCCCCCCAAGGAACTTCTCTAGATGCATAGTGAGCACTTTGAACACCCAGGTGCTTCACAAATTGATCCGTAAAAATGAAAAAGTACTTTTTTTTCACAAAAAATTTCTTTTAGCCTCAATTTGTTCATTTCCACATGGGCAACAGGATAAAATGGATCCTAAAATTTATTGGGCAATTTCTCCTGAGTACAGTGATACCTCACATGTGGGGGTAAACCACTGTTTGGGCACATGGTAAGGCTCGGAAGGGAAGGAGCGCCATTTGACTTTTTGAATTAAAAATTAGCTCCAATCGTTAGCGGACACCATGTTGCGTTTGGAGAGCCCCTGTGTGCCTAAACATTTGAGCTCCCCCACATGTGACCCCATTTTGTTAACTAGACCTCCCATGGAATTAACCTAGATGTGCGGTGACCACTTTAAACCCCCAAGTGCTTCACAGATGTTTATAATGCAGAGCCATGAAAATAAAAAATAATTTTTCTTTCCTCAAAAATTATTTTTTAGCCTGCAATTTTTTATTTTCACAAGAGTAACAGGAGAAATTGGACCCGAAAAGTTGTTGTCCAGTTTGTCCTGAGTACGCTGATACCCCATATGTGGGGGGGAACCACTGTTTGGACACACGTCGAGGCTCAGAAGGGAAGTAGTGACGTTTTGGAATGCAGACTTTGATGGAATGGTCTGCAGGCGTCATGTTACATTTGCAGAGCCCCTGATGTGCCTAAACAGTAGAAACCCCCCACAAGTGACCCCATTTTGGAAACTAGATCCCCCAAGGAACTTATCTAGATATGTGGTGAGCACTTTGAACCCCCAAGTGCTTCACAGAAGTTTACAACGCAGAGCCGTGAAAATAAAAAAATAATTTTTCTTACCTCAAAAACAGGGATTTTTGTGTTACTCACCGTAAAATCCTTTTCTCCGAGTCGTTCATTGGGGGACACAGGACTGTGGGTGTATGCTATTGCCGCCAGGAGGCTGACACTAAGTAGATAAAAAAAAAGTTAGCTCCTCCTCCATAGTATACACCTTGCCACTGGCCCTGACAACTCCAGTTTGGTGCACAAGCAGTAGGAGATAGAGAAAACAAAACAGCATTAGAGCAAAGACAACATGTCTAGAATAATACTACAGTCTGAACAACCCCATAGACAAATAAAATGAATAGGGAGGGAGCTGTGTCCCCCAATGAACGACTCGGAGAAAAGGAGTAACACAAAAATCCCTGTTTCTCCATCGTCTCATTGGGGGACACAGGACTGTGGGATGTCCCAAAGCAGTCCCAGGGTGGGAAGAAGACTCACTGGAAGAAAACCCCTAGGCACTTACCGCCTATAGGTGTGATACCGCAGCCTGAAGAATTTTCCTTCCCAAACTTGCATCAGCAGAGGCCTGAGTGTGGATATTATAATGTTTAGAGAACGTGTGCAGGCTGGACCAAGTGGCCGCTTTGCAAACCTGCTCTGCTGAAGCTTGGTGCCGAAGCGCCCAGGAAGCCCCTACCGCCCGAGTAGAGTGTGCCCTGATCCCAGCCGGGATGGCTGCACCCTTGATACGGTAGGCCTCCTGAATAGTGGTTCTTATCCATCTGGCTAAGGTCGATCTAGAGGCTGCGAGTCCCTTTTTATGACCCGCAGGAAGAACGAACAGAACATCCGTCTTTCGAAAAGAAGCGGTCCGAGAAACGTATCTTCTCAGAGCTCTCAGCAAATCTAGAGTATGGAGAGCTTTTTCCACCCGGTGTGTAGGCGCAGGACAAAAAGAAGGCAAGACAATGTCCTCATTAATGTGGAATGAGGAGACTACTTTTGGCAGAAAAGAAGGAGCTGGTCTCAGCACCACCTTATCCTGATGAAATTGTAGAAACGGCGCCTGACAGGACAAGGCCGCTAATTCCGATACCCGCCTAATGGAAGTTATAGCTACCGGAAACAAAACCTTCCAAGAAAGGTACATTAAAGCAACGTCTTGGAGGGGCTCAAATGGAGGTTCCTGAAGAACACTCAAGACCAAATTAAGGTCCCAAGCTTCTATCGGAGCTTTGTAAGGAGGGACTATATGAGAGACTCCCTGCAAAAAAGTTTTTACTTGCAGATTGGTAGCGATCCTGCGCTGGAAAAGAACCGATAAGGCTGATAGTTGCCTCCTAAGGGTACTTGGAGCGAGACCTGAGTCTAGACCAGATTGGAGAAAAGCTAGGACATTAGGAATGGAAAACCGAAGAGGAGGAAGACCCTTCTTCCTGCACCATGAGAGAAAGACTTTCCAGGTGTGGTGGTAAATGCGTGCTGAAGCTGTCTTTCGAGCATTAACCATAGTTGAGGCTACTTTCTGAGAAAAAACGGCCTGGGTCAGAATCCAAGATTCAACGGCCAAGCCGTCAAACGCAGGGCCTCTAAGTTCTGGTGGAATATCGGCCCCTGCGACAGAAGATCTGGCTGCATTGGTAGCTGCCAAGGAACCCCGACGATCAGCTGAACTAGGTCTGCGTACCATGACCTCCGAGGCCAATCTGGGGCGACTAGAATTGCTGGAACTCCCTCTAACTTGACCTTCCTGACAACCTTTGGAAGCAGCGCCAGAGGGGGAAACAGATATGGAAGACGAAATTGGTTCCAAGATAGGACTAGTGCGTCTACGGCAATTGCTCCTGGATCTCAAAACCGTGCAACGAAACTGGGTACTTTGGCATTCGACCCGGTGGCCATTAGATCCACGTCCGGGATTCCCCAGCGTAGACATATCTGCCGAAAAACATCGGGGTGAAGAGACCATTCCCCGGGCGCAAGACCCTGTCAGCTCAGAAAGTCCGCTACCCAGTTCTCCTTGCCCGGGATGTAAACTGCCGAGATCACAGAGTGATTGTTCTCGGCCCAGCGGAGGACTTGCCCTACCTCGCGCATGGCTGATCTGCTGTGAGTGCCCCCCCTGATGATTTACGTAGGCCACGGCCGTGGCATTGTCCGATTGGATCCGCACCGGGCGACCCGCCAGAAGATGGTGAAAGTGCTGCAAGGCCAGCCAAATTGCCCTTATCTCCAACAGATTGATTGGAAGGGTTGATTCCCTTGGGGACCAACGACCCTGAGCCATGTGCTGGAGAAACACTGCTCCCCAACCGAGAAGACTGGCGTCCGTAGTGACTACCAGCCAATGAACTGGAGGAAAGGCTTTCCCCTGAAGTAGGGAGGAACTCCTCATCCACCATATCAGGGATTGCCTGACCCCAGGAGACAGACGACACCTGAGGTAGAGAGACAAAGGACTCCTGTCCCAGGCTGACAGAAGTGCCTGTTGGAGTGGACGAAGATGGAATTGGGTGAATGGAACCGCTTCTATAGCTGCTCCCATCCTGCCCAAGACCTTCATGCAGAACCGGATTGAATGGAAACTCGGCTGCCGAAGAATTTTTACCTCCTACAGGAGACAAAGCACCTTGTCCTGGGGTAAAATAGTTAGCCCCCAAGAGGTGTCGAAGATCATCCCTAAGAAAGAGATCTTCCGAGATGGTACTAGAGATGACTTCTTTAAATTGACCAGCCACCCTAGACGAGCTAGGGTGTCCAAAGAGATGTTGACGTTGTCCCTGCATGCCTGAAAAGTTGATCCTTTGACTAAGATCGTCTAAGTAAGGCAGAATGACTATGCCTCGAGAGTGCAGGATTGACACCACTGTTGCCATCACCTTCG